>NC_052052.2:152505731-152810592 GCF_903992535.2 Arvicola amphibius | reverse complement strand
GGGCAGGCCCCAAAGCTACAGAGAAACCCTGTCTTGAAAAACAAACAACAAACAAACAAACAAAAGACCCCTCTTCTAACTATCAAGGAGCAATCATGAAATATCCGAACTATTTCAAAGTCAATCTGGGCAGATAGACCGTTTCTTTCAATGGTACCGCCTTAAACATGAACTAACTGGTCCACCTCTATAAGGCTTGTCTACCCTGAGGATGGAGGAGGGCAGAGAGATGAATGGAAACGCAACAGAAAGATGCCAATGGTTGTTGCCCATCTGCGTGCGCGAGATGGGCAGGGGCCAGAGCACAGGCACTTGGAGTGTTACTCATCTGGAATGTGGACCCAAAGCCAGCACATCAATAATGAGCCAGAGAGGACATCAATTATAAGTTGGACTAGCTCGCTATCCTTATGCAACAAAGCTCTGGAACCCTTGGAGGACCAGGCACAGTTTGGAACAGCGCCCAGCAATGAGCAGGCCACACCACAGTCAGAACTCAGGCAGCAGAGAGAGATGCCTGTGTGTCTGGGTGTGGTGTCCAGACAGTGTAGCCTGGGGCTAATGCAGTTCAAAGCTCTTCCCAACAGGTGGGAGTTAAGAATATCCTGGGTGCTGGGCAGCGGCAGCACAAGCCTTTAATCCCAGACTTGGTAGGCAGAGGCAGGGGGATCTTGAGTTTGAGGCCAGTCTGGCCTACAAAGAGAGTTCCAGGACAGCCAGAGCTACACAGTGAGGCCCTGTCTCAAGAAACAAACAAAACAATGAAACAAACAAAAACACACTGAGTTACATGCCAATACCACTCTGACTTCATGAGGCCCATGAAAGAAATACTGCACTGGCCTATAGGAGGCCATCTTCCTGGTGATAAACTGAGGTTAAATCCCAGGGTCTCAGGATAATCACATAGAGTAGATCTCTGAAGTTCCTGGGGACCCCTAGTCACTCTGAATAGAGCATATCATACAGAGCAGTGAAGATACCAAGGCACTCTGTGGTGAAGGGACGAGAGGGCTCATTTGAGACCTTGGCTTGTGGGGTACCCTGACCAGCTGGCACTCATAGGAGATAACTGAGAACATTTCAAGGAACTATTCCAAAATGCAGGGCTTCCAAAGGCATGGGCAGAGACTCCATGTGGGAGGGGAGTCTCCTAGGACTAGAGAGAAAAAAATCAATACAAATACAGAGCGTCCAAGTGTCAGAGAAGGTCTTGACATCAATTCCTTGAGATAGGATCTACCCCTGCAATGACTTTGGCATCCAACAATGCAAGCAGAGACTACTCATTCATTTCCCGGCAGCTCAGACCCAAATAATTACACAGAAACTGTATTAATTACAACACTGCATGGCCTAATTAGCTCAGGCTTCTCATTAACTAACTTTTGCATCTTAAGTTAACCCATTTCTATTAATCGATGTATCATCACGATGCTATGGCCTATGAGTAAATTTCCAGCATCTGTCTCCTTCAGCAGCTATGTGGTGTCTCTCTGACTCTGTCTTCTTTCCTCCTCTCTGCTTGGATTTTCTGCCTTGCTATATTCTGTCCTGCCATAGGCCGAAGCAACTTATTTATTAACCATTGATAATAAAACATATTCACGGCGAATCCTACATCACAACAAATAACCTTTCAACTCCACCTAACTGGCATTGTGTTTGCTACTCCCAACTGAAAGAGCCTTGGCTATTGAGAAGTTGGTCAAGGTCATGCTTGTGGTTTTTTCCTCCAGGAAGCCACTGTGTCAAGGCCCTCTCTCTCTCTCTCTCTCTCTCTCTCTCTCTCTCTCTCTCTCTCTCTCTTTCTCCCTCCCACTCCAGAAGGTCCAAACAAACACCGGACAGCTGCGCAGGCCAGGTGCCTGAGGAAGCCACCCCTCTTCCCTGGAATGCAGAAGGTGGGGGCAGAGGGCATGGGAGCATCTCCACAGAGGAGGAAGAACATAGCTTGGTTATCAAGCATTCTTCTCCAGATGCCTCCAAGATGGGTTTCACCTGGCCCCTTCCCAGAGCACCACAATGACCTGCCAATGTACTCACAGTAACCTGTGGGATCCGGCCCAGCCTGCTCTTCAATCTCAAGTCCCCCACCCCCACACCCCGCTGCTGTGTTCTCCAGTTGCTTGGGGACAGTACATTGGTTCTCTCCCCCCCCCCCCCCCTTCTTTCCCCCCTCCCCCCCTCCCCCCCCCCCCCCTCTCTCTCTCTCTCTCTCTCTCTCTGTCTCTCTCCTTCCCACCACACTTTTGCTATTCAGAACTTACTTTAAAGCAGACAGAGAAATTGTTCCAACCCCATACCTATAGCCCGACATCCTGTTTTATCTGAACAGCTGTTCTGCTCGACTTGTTTGGTTACCTGTTTATTTTGTCTCCCCACTACATGTAAACTCCTGTGGCAGACATTACTTCTACACCCAGTGTATAGCAGAGTCCCTGGTACACAGGGCTGTTCAATAAACATTTACCAGCTGCATAGACTGAACACTCACAGGCCATTTGTCCTGACAGCTCTGACCTGTCTTCTCAGGGGCATCACCATTTAGAACGTTAGCAAGGTTAACCCAAAACACTTCCCGGATTCGAGCTGACCCTGGAACACCAGCTCTGTACAGATCTGTTGGAGATGGCTAGTTGACATGTTTCTTAATCTCTGGGGGTTTGGACTGAGGCTACAGTAGAGAGATGCAATTTTCATAGCAATGTGGAAAATGGTCTGGCCAGCCTATGCATTTATGCAGGAAACACAGGGCTGTATGTCCATCTTTTTTTAGGGTGGAGAGTGGCGAGAGGTTCTCGCAGTGAGGTTGGGGAAAGCCACAAACAAGGATCCTTCCAGGTGTGGTCATTTTCCCTCTTTCATGATATGAATGATAAAGGAGTTTGGTCACAGGCTCACCTTTTCCTAAAGCTTATTACAGAGAGGAACGGGAGGGGTTGTCTAGAAAGGGGTGTGATATAGCATACCAAGTACTTCTGAGGGCTTGTCATTGTTCTGTTTGTATATTAATGGCTAATTCGATTATTTACGCCCCTGGGTGGGGGATTGTGTATTAACCTGAATATCCGGTTTCAGGGGTGTCTCATAATCCGCTAAATATGCTGTCCTTCCAATCATGGTTGGGAGTGAAATGATGTCTGAAGATCATGCAGGCCAGTCTTCTGCCTACAATGTGGTCCTGAGAATGACCTGCCACCTATGCCTGCCAGAGGGGACAGGGCTCAGAAGCTCCTTGAGCTCTCGCCTCTTCATCTCATTGCACCAAGTGGGTTCACACCTAAATTCAGACCCACGAGACAGCAGGGTGCCAGTCTGCTGTTTTCCAGGCCACTGACTTGCCTCTGCCTGCCGGGCAGTAGATTTAGAATCTGAGTACAAGAAAAAGGAAAAACAAAACAAAACAAAACAAACCAACTCCACCAGGAGAGCAGAGGCAGCTTGGGCCAGGTCCCGGGGCTGTGAGCTGAAGAAGAAGCAGCCACAGCACACCCCAATGCATCAGGAGTTACTCACTTGTGCCTTGGAGCTCTTGTCTAAACTGGGCCTCACAGAAGGCCTGTGTCTACCACCAGCGTGAGGCAGCGCCCGACTCCTGTGGCTAAACCATAAAACAGTCCCCAAAGGAAAAACAGACTTCACTTCAGAGGGAGCCCGAGACCCATTTTCTGATCTGTGGGCTGCACACAGACGCACAGTGATATGAGATGACTGGGTAACAGCGTGGTAAACCAGGTGGCCACACAGCACGCAGGCTGTCTGGTTCTGAGGGATTCCAAGAGACAAAGAGATGAGCTGCAGAAGTTGGAACAAGGCCGAAGCAACGCACCCTGGCACTGAGGCCGGCCGGGCCGGGGAGGTGTGCGTTCCTTCCGTTCCTTTGGCTGCCAGAGCTGATCAGTCAGATCAAGGTCAGCCCAAGGTCAGCCGATCCCTTTTTCCGAAGAATTTCCCTCCTTGGCCAGAAGGAGTGACGAATGTTGGGACTGGAGCTTTCTAGACCAATCCCCCTATTTGTAAACAAAGCAAGAGCCCTGCCTTGTCCAAGGTCACAGGGCAGTCTGTCCAAGAGTCAGGACCTAGAAGCAAAGCTTCTAATTCCTGGTACTCCTCGCTCTCTGTGAGCCTTGATAAACCACCACCTGGCCTTGTTGGTGTTCATGAGTCTGTCTGTACTTCCTCAGTGAGAGTCTAGCAGACTCTAATTTGCCTGGATTGCTTAGGTACGTTATTCTTTATGGCCCCCAAAGTTCCCTAACTGAGATTTTTTTTTTTTTTTGTCTATTTGGTTTTTTGTTTGTTTGTTTGCTGTTCTCTTTTCGAGACAGGGTTTCTCTGTAGCTTTGGAGCCTGACTTGGAACTAGCTCTGTAGACCAGGCTGGCCTCGAACTCACAGAGATCCACCTGCCTCTGCCTCCCAAGTACTGGGATTAAAGGCGTGCGCCAACACCGGCTGGCCCCTAACTGGGATTTTTAGGGCTTTGGTGTTAAAATGATGTTGCTTTGCTAGTGGGATAATGCTGATATGATTATCCCACGAAATCTAAGACAATGGTGAAGAAAGTCAAAAGCTACTACCGTGGATTAGACTCAGTACCAAGTAAAATGCCAGGTGAGAAGCTGGACTAAATCCACCAAGGCTGTCCCTGCAGTTCACCAAAGAGCCTGTCTCCAAAGCCAGGAACAGGGTTGGGCTACCGAGTCTGGGGAAGCTGACTCGGGATGCATTCTGGCTCCAACTCACGGCAGCTCTCCTTAGCCTCCCACTGGCTGAGAGGGCAGACATGACCCCATCACTTCTGGCTTGTACGTTGTTGGGTTCTGAAGAGGGGAGGTTGGGTGTGGATTAGTCTATCCCTTCATCGTGAAGGCAACAGATGTGTAGGGACTCACAGGAGACATGCCGTGGTCACTGAAGGAGTAAGCTGTAAGACTGAGGCTGCAGGGTCTCAATATGAAGGTCTTCCGAATAGGCACATAGACTCCAATTCAAACGTCCAGCGAGATTGCTTTATCGGAAAATTCCACAGCCGTAAGCTTGCTGCTTCGCTGTTCTAGAGCTCAAATATGTTAATGAAACGAAGAAACCCCTTTCTCGGACCAACCAGATCTTTCCCTCTACAGCTGAGGGTGATCACAAACTATGACTGTTGCTGCTTAAACTACTGTGGGGTGTTGGTCTCTTCCTAGTGACGGACAAACGTGGACAGGTGGAAACAGCTCTCCCTGTAGGTGTGTTCACTATTACCACCCTCAGCGGATTCAGAGATGCAACTTAGCTTCCTGGCGAGGAGGGAGGTCAAGGAGTGACACCTAGACTCGGGGTGGGGGCCTTTGCATTTCCTGATTTTGGATCCAGGATACGGCAATTTTAAAAAGTAATTTTGAGACAGGTGTGATTGTGCATATCTTTTATCCTAGCCCTCTAGAGGCAGGATCAGGTGAATCTCTGAGTTGGAAACCAACTTGATGTACAAGCAGCTTCCAGGAAACAACAACAAAAATCTTAAATTTTTTCTACCAAAGTAAAGCATAAACACCAAGCTCATTTGAATTTCTTGAAATTCAAGGAACACACACACAAAAAAAGCAAAAACAAAACTTCCTGCCTTTGAGCGACTTGGGTCCTTCTGAGCGTGTGTGCACTTCACTGTACTAAAACAATCGTTGAGGCATTTGGGCACAATTATCATCTGCCATTTTGTCATTCTTGACATGGCTCTGTTTGTTTGTGCTAGAGTGCCAGGAAGAAACCCAGGGCCTCAAGCTGCTAGCAAGCCTTTCCATGGAGCTGGATCCTCAGCCTTTAAATAGCTTTTGTTTGGGGCTTCCAAGTACACTGTGGTTAACTTTGCTTTAAAAAGAAACTGCTGTGCTCCCAGCCACAAGCAAGAGGCGCAGCCTAAAATGTCCTCGAGGAATTCTCCCCAAGCACTTCCTCTAGGTGGTAGACTTGTCCTGTTACTTCTTTATCCTATTGCACTATTGTCTAACTTGTTCTGACCCCAGATGCTGTGGCCTGTATAGTCTTCTGACCTCTGGCTGCTGGTTTAATCAATGTGTGGGGTGTGTGTGTGTGTGTGTGTGTGTGTGTGTGTGATGTGTGTGTGTGTGATGTGTGAAGAATGTGTGTGTGTGTGTGTGTGTGTGTGTGTGTGTGTGTGAGAGAGAGAGAGAGAGAGAGAGAGAGAGAGAGAGCCATCAGAGGGAGGGAGGAAAGAGGCCCAGGAAAGCCAGTCAGATGGTCCTGTAGTTCTGTATTCCTGGCAGCCTGAGGACTGCTCACATGTGGGCACCTTGCTCTCTCTCTCTCTCTCTAATTGGTGGATTTTCTTCAGCACACACATAAATGACTTGTGTCACCTCTAAAGGTCCCACCAGTCAGAATCTAGTCCAGATCTTACTTACCTCTCGAGTTCTGCTTCTTTCTGTGGGGCAGAAGAGATACAGCATCAGGATGATGGGCTGTAGGCTGGGAGGGTGAGGTGTGTCCACGATTCTGAGTTCCGTTAAGGCATAGAGAGTGCACTTGAACTCTGCACCTCAGACACTGGGCCTGTTCTGCCTCTGCTGAGATATTTAAAGTGATATGATGATAACTTTCTAATAACCATGAGGAGAATTATACACTTCTGCTTTTTTTGTAAGAAAAAAAAACCTATGAATTTTATTAATTGTGTAAGACATAGATAGGTTTTCCTTTTAAATTTGAAAATCTAGACCAAAACCGGACACAAACAATATTTTAGTTATACTAAATAATAATTTTGTCTTTGAACGAGAAGGTAAAATCTACACACAACACTAATGTTTACTTAATACCTGGGGGAGAAGGAAAGAAATTAACAAAATGAAAAAGTGAGAGAAGAAAGTATAAAGAAAAAGATTGATAGGCTAGCTGTGTGGCTGTGTGTCTTTCCTGGTTTCAAATCCCTAGATTCAGTCTGCTTGCCTCGACCCCCAGAGGAGCTGCAAGTCCAGGTTCACACCACTGTATCTAGTTCCTACCTACTGAATTTATATCTTTAGTGCCCCAAATACAAAACCAACAAAAACAAGACAGAAGGGCAAATGACAAACTGAGATACATAGTTGCTAGACAGGACACAGGAACAATGTCCTTAATGTCCTAAGCTTCTGGAAATCAATTTAAAAGGAATTACATAGTGGTCAACCAGCTGGAACCAGGAAAGTGAATTTAAAGAAGGATTAAAAAAAATGAACAAACTCCCTCTTGAAGCACTCCAAAGACGGCAAACAGGCTCCAGCGCCCAGTGCTGCATGGAGGCTAGTCGTTCTGGAAGGCGGTGTGTAGCTCGTACAAACGCGCGTGCCCACTGGCTCTGGCATTCCACCGCTGGCACATGGTGGGAGACGGTTTCAGGACAGCCACACTGAATGCGTGTCAGGATTACAGTGGTAAAATGTGGCATTCAGAAACCAGGTGACATGCTAAATAGGTTCAAGTAAGACTGCACACAAGGGGCACGCAGCTCTTAGCGTGTGGCACAGGCTTGGTGACTCCAGGAAAGTAGCCCAGATGTGTCTGTCCAACCAGGGCTGGAGCATGTGCCATTCCATGTACAGTGTGTACCGTGGACAGAGAAGGAGCAAGCTGTGGGACTGGAGTCGCCCAGTTGCCTCTGCCCCAGGCCCCTGTGACCCTCCCAACAGAGGCGTCTTAATGTATGGAAACGCTATAAACAAAAGCACTTACCTCGTCAGACTGAACATGCAGCCTGAGGTCATCCACGAAGCACTTAGTCCACTCCCTGACTCAGAAGAGCACATCAGCTTGTTATTATGTTTTAAAAGAGAGGGCTATAAAATACTCAGGGAAACAGGCTGGCAGAGCAGACCCTAAAACCTCTGGGTTGCGGGTATGGGGGTGGGGGTCAAGTCACTCCTGGCTTGCTGCACTGAAAGTAAATTATACTTAGGGGGGTTATCAGGAGTCTTGGGAAAACAGCTGAAACCCATCTTTCTAGGAAGAAGAGGAAGGGGAGCCACCCCCACACTCTAGGAACCAGCGCCCCAGCCCCAGGGCCAGCTGCACCGTGGAGGAGGGCCTCTCCGAGCCTGTCGCCAGCAGGCTGCAGGTCACGGGGCAGGGTTGAGCCTGTGCACACTGCTCCATTGTCTGAGAAGCACACCCCACACACCCCACGGGAGTCAATGAGAAACAGATGGCCAGGAGCACTCTTGCTCCACACACCTCCGATGTCAGACTGCTCACGGGGCCAGCCAGAAATCTGCTTTCTATTTCATAGACAGAGAAGAGCCACGGAGGAGGGGGTGAGGGGAGCTATAGCTTCCAGGGTGTCAAGGGAGTTGATGCAATTGTAACTCAGCTCCCACTCCCCTACTCTGGAAGGCAAGACCATCTCATCAAGATGCCTGCAGCCACAGTCTGCAGCCTGGGCTATAAACTCCAGCTCACCCTCCTCCCCACCCCCCTCCGGCTCTAGCAAGCCCCTGCTGGAATCTCTGGGCTGTTCTCCCAGGCTCCCAGGGCCAGCAGCAAAAGAGTTCAAATGGGTTTTTCAGTTTGCATTGTGAGAAGAAACCCGTAGACAACCGCAGCAGAAGACAAGTTCCAGTTAGGTGGGTTGAGAGGAATCTGGGTCTGGTGGCCACTCGCTCACAAAGAGTCATTGCAAGCTCTGACAAGGGCACAAGCCGGCGGCAGTCATTTGGCCAGAACAGGGCATGAAGTCACATATTGGGTATTAGGATGGGCATTGGAGCTGACTGGGCCCTATTCAAGTTCTCTTCTTAATTGCTGTTACTTTAGGCCAACTCCCTAAGTCCTCTCTGATCCCCTGCTTCCTTAGCACATAGCTGAACATGAAGCTATGTCACCTTGAAGGCCACAAACACTGAGCGGGCTAATCTACCAGAGTGGGCTAAGAAATGCATGCATAAGAAATGCATGCATAAGAAATGCATGCATAAGAGATGCACCTTAAAGGCCGGCTTGCATTAGAATGTCAGCTCCCCTGCCTTTCCTCACTCTTTCTTTAAATTAACATCATTTGGAATCCCAGTGTGCTTTTGTGTTTATTTTCCATAACCCCAGAGAGGCACAGGCTCTGTCTCTGCCTGGCTACCACCCGTAGATCCCACCTACAGTTGCTCTCTCTCTAGACTGTGACTTGTATTGTCTCCAGATCAGTGTGGACCACTGTATATGGTCACTGTGTGACAGGCCAATTAGGGCCACCATTCTCCCCCAGATAGAGTATAGTGGGTAGTGTCCTGGTTCAAAGGGCACCTTGTATATGACCCCATGGGAGAAGTGCCACCCCAGAACCCTAAGGTGAGACAGAGGAGGGAAAGCCTACCCAGAGATGAGGCTTCCTATAAGGAGAGGGCAACGGTTCCCAAGGAAGGGCCAAAGACCGTGGCAGCAAACCGAGAAGACATTAAAGAGGAAGCAGAGGTCTCTCTCTCCTGGGAGACAGGCCTTTGCCATGTAGAGTCAGAAAAGGGATGACATTGCATTGTAAGAGTCTTAGAAAATAAGAATCATAAATTTACTCACAAATGAGAGATGGAGGAGTGTCTATGCGTTACTTTCATTATTAATAAAGAAACTGCGACTTAAGTTTTTAAGAAGTACTTAGCATTTTAAGAAGTGCTCCTGGATAGTAAAAAAAATTACAGATTCACAATAGGACAGATTCAGACATAAAAGACTTAAATGAGTCACAATGTTGGATGAATGTACGTAGGCTTGAGAGAGAGAAGAAAAAAATGTAGAAAATAAAGTTAATGCCTTTAAAAAAAGGGTAAAGTCTTTAAAGAGACAGAATAAAGTAAAGTGATAGAGTAAAAATAAGCCACGTAAAAATGGAAAATTCACAGAGAGTCTGGATTATGTACTTTATTGTGTTTTCTTTGAAATTTTTGACTGTAAAGGAGCTAAGTACAGAGAGACATTTCATTACATGGGCTGCCAGGCTAGACCACAATGGACATCTTAATGGTATGACTTCAGAATTTGGATCTAAGAACATGATGCTTTGGAAAAGAGTTTCTTCTTTCGTTTTCACAGAGGACGAGACTCTGTGGATTGCTTCTATCCCAATATGGTATGATAGACCACGCCCTCCTGAAAGGTTGTTGTGAACACCTTCAAAAATTACTTAACTCATCTGCCGACTGAGATGAACCTAGCAGACAGGTTATACCATTAAAGACCTAAATAACAGCACCCCCACTCAGCAGGAAGCAGTTTGGAGAGAAATAACTGCGCCCATTTCCCCAAATATTGTTTATAAATGTTCTTTTACATTTAAAGGGGGAGATGATATAGATATGAATAATTTGCATTGGTATAGATTTTAAGGTCAATTTTGTTATATGTATATGTATTCTGCTCTTGATTAAGCTATTGTGATTGTGTAGTTCATTTAAGAATGTAATGTATAATTAGGAAATATAGGTTGTTAATGGATATCATCAATAATAATCAAGCTTGTAGTCATGTTAGTTAGATTTTCTAGATATATAGAAATATATTTCAGTTAAATAGGCATTCTTAATATCTTTCAAAGGCTACAGAATATGGCATTTTAAATGTTTTAATAACTTAGGGCTTTTCATGACAATGAGATACGTCTGCTCCTGGCAGCACCAATCTACTTCGAGAGGAAGATGGGCATCGAAGAGGCTACTTATGGAGTTTGTTAGCCATTTGGACAAGAAACTGCTCTTGCCTGGACTGCTGCATAAACTGGACACAAAACCCGCAGAGAGAGGACTGCTGAACTTGCCTAAAGGTGAGATGGTCTTTCGGGGTTCCTGATTTGTGAAAGAGTCTGCGAGACATTCTTCAGGACACAGCAGAAAGTGACTGAACTGTCTTTGGAATTTCTTGCTTCATGGAAATGTCTGCTGGACACTATGGGCCTGAAGGCTGAAGATGGATGCCCCAACGGTACAGAGGAACTTTGGGTGACTGTCCAGGCAGCGAGTTGTCTCTGTTATTTCTAGAGTTTGAAAGCTGCATATTTCTTGTTTACTTAGGTAGTATTATATCCTTCTGGAGTCTTTGATGGAGTTGAAGAATGGTTCAATAGTTATAGTTTTCCTTAGTTGTGATAAAAGATAAAATAGATCTAAATATTGTAACTGTAATTCTTGCTTGATAACTGTTTTGTTACATGTAATTTACTATGTTAAAGTTAAAGCCTTTCTTTTTTGTTTAAACAGAAAAAGGAGAAATGATGGAGGAGTGTCTATGTGTTACTTTCATTATTAATAAAGAAACTGCCTTGGCCTTTTAAGAGACAGAAAATTAGGTAGGCGGAGTAGACAGAACAGAATTGTGGGAGAAAGGAAGCAGAGTTGGGGAGATGCTTCAGGCAGTTGCCATATGCAGTCGCCATGCCTCTCCTCTCCAAGATGGATTCAGGTTAAGATCTCTCCTGCTAAGCGACCACCTCGTGGTGCTACACAGATTACTAAATATGGGTTAAAGCAAGATGTGAGAATTAGATAATAAGAGGCTGAAACCAATGGTCCAGGCAGTATTTAAAAGAATACAGTTTCCGTGTAATTATTTTGGGTAAAGCTAGCCGGGTGGCGGGACGCAGCTCTGCCGCTCCATCTACAACTGAGAGTGTACGTGCAAGAGGAGAGCAGAATGTGGCAGGTGCGTGGGGATACTATTTCAAGCATGGGGTATCAAGGCAGATCCGTATGTGAAGATGTGCCTGCCTGGCAGCCTGGTCGGCCTGTCACAAGCTATATAAGTACTGGCAGGCTCTCTTTCCTCTTAGTCTTTGCTCCACTGAAGCCATCTCAGGCATCAATGACAGAGACACCTTTCAACAGAAGTATTGTGTCACCGAGCACCCCTGCTCCTGCCCCCTCAAAGTCGTGTGGAGGTCAGAGCGTGTGCTCATATGTGCACTAGTGTGTGTGGAGGTCAGAGGTGTTAGCAGATAGGATTAAGTATAAAAGGGGTGACACCAGGCACCTGCCTGTCCACTTTCCTAAGTGACACCTCTCCTGGGGTCACCATGAAAGGGGGCGGGGGTGAGGTACAGCCTGAGAGAGCAGAGAGCCATCTTTCTTAATTTATTAAAAAAAAATTTAACTTTGAGATTAGAGTATCTGCCAAAAAAATGTGTGCTCTCTATGTGTAAATATATGTGTGCTTGAGTTTTTCTGTGTATACGTGTGTGTGAATATGTGTTTGTGTAAAATGTATAGGCTGGGCGATGGTGGCACATGTCTTTAATCCCAGCACTTGGGAGGCAGAGGCAGACGGATCTCTGTGAGTTCGAGGCCAGCCTGATCTGCAGGAGCTAGTTTCCAGGACAGGCTCCAAAGCTACAGAGAAACCCTGTCTCTATATGTATATATGTATATGTGTATATGTGTATATGTGTATATGTGTATATGTGTATATGTGTATATGTATATGTATATGTATATGATGATGTATATGTATATGTATATGATGATGTATATGTATATGTATATGTGTGTATGTGTATGTATATGTATATGTATAAATGTGTGTGTATGTATAAGAGTGTGTGTGAATACATGTGTTAGTATGTGTGTATATATGCAGGTGTGTAAGTGTGTGAATGTATCCCTGTGCGTGAGTGTGTGTATATATGCATTTGAGTGTGTATACACGGGGGCATGTATGTGCATGTGTATGTGCACTGGTTGCTTGACTTGTTGTGACCAAGAGTTTCCCCTGCTGCCAAGAGGAATTAATAAACCTACTGCTTCTCTCTTGCCCGCAGTTGTCACGGGATGACTTATGCAGAACATCCGACTTGGAATCCTCACTAGGAGCACGTCCATCTGAGGCAATCATGTGTCACTGACCAAAAGAGTAAACCTGAATATATAGACATCTGGCTGACACTGTGATGTCCTAAGACATAAAACAAATCTTAATGACATAGACACCCCAATTTCCCTTGTATCCGGGACAAGCACCCTCTCAGATTCCATGTCTATACATGGAGCTGGCCACACGATTACATAACTCACAGGGAAATTCGGAGCAGATGGTGTCGAGCAGCCGGGATTCTCTTAGGATTGCGTTTTAATGGAAAAGGGACATAGGGCAGACTTTTACATGCTTTGTGGCTAGTGCAACATAGCTACTTGAAAGGAATAGTTGTCTTCCAGATAGTCTGATTTTTAATCAACAATATGATTACTTTATTGTCCGGTTGGGTACAAGCCAGATGGTAAAGTATGCAGCCATTGTGAGCAGAAGGTAGAGGCCACCGGGAGAGGGCTACATGATGCCTCGTCCCTCATGTGGCCCTTTCTTCTCTGGCTGGCAGTGGAGACCTTTGCTGGGGCCCTTTGCTGTAGTATCCCACGGATCCAGTGCCTTTTTTGAAAGAGTGGGGTAAACATTAGCTGACCTGCATGCCAGTCACAGAGACTGCTCTCTGGCAGGGTCCACACAGACACGCTTAGCAGGACCGCGGTGCTGGTGTTTACTCCACTGAGTCTGCTTCATCTGACGTCATTGTTTTGATCCTCGTTTGGAAGAATGTTCCAGACGTTCTTTCCTAGGGAGGAAGAGTGCTCCTCTCGAGACAAATGCTGGCCTTGCTGAGATAAAGTAAGCGTTGTCTGTTCCACGTGTCCGGTGACTCCCCTGCTGTCTTCTCCACCCCATACACCCACTTCAGATGACCAAGTGGAATAAGGTGGAACCACAGGCCAGCGTCTCCTCTCTTTGTAACTTGGCAAGTGAAGAAATGGATGGGAGGTCTGGTGGGTACGTGGATTAGAAGATGACTCAAGGCAAACAATGACTGGGCTTTCTGGCACAAAGAAGAGCTTGTTTCACTCAGCTGTGCAATGAGCCTAGGTGCTCTACTGAGGGAAATCACCCTCTGGGCGGGGCGGCTGCAAGTGCAGGCTAACGGAAGAGGGCTGCATCTACCATCCTGCGTGCAGAGCAGGGGGGAAGCTAGAGGAGGCTGAACAAGCTTTTTTATCTTGCTCCTGGGTGCAAGAAGCCTCCCCCACTGTATCCTTCTGCATGAGACCACCTCAAGTCCTTCCACGTGAGACCACTCAAATCCTTCCACGTGAGACCACTCAAATCCTTCCACGTGAAACACCTCAAGTCCTTCCACGTGAGACCACCTCAAATCCTTCCTTCCACGTGAGACCACCTCAAGTCCTTCCACATGAGACCACCTCAAGTCCTTCCTTCCACGTGAAACTACCTCAAATCCTTCCACGTGAGACCACTCAAATCCTTCCACGTGAGACCACTCAAATCCTTCCACGTGAAACACCTCAAATCCTTCCACGTGAGACCACCTCAAATCCTTCCTTCCACGTGAGACTACCTCAAATCCTTCCTTCCACGTGAGAACCCCTCAAGCAGCCCTTTTTTAGTTTGACAGAGTGAATGGTAGACAACAAAAAAAATGACAAAAGTATCCTTAACCTGAAAAATCACCTTTCTAATTGCAGTAATTACAAAGATCAACCAAAAAGAGAGCAGACCTTTAGGCCTTTAGACAGACTTGTGTAGAGTGCTGCTGTGCCCCTGGCTCTCCGTGATCTCAGATATCGACTGAGTGCTTGTTCCACACTCATTTACATGCCAGACTTGGTGCTCTGGGATGGGCCGGTTAGTGTTTTCACTAGCACAGGGTAGTATTCAGAAAGACGTTTGAATCACAATACATAGAATGGGGAACACACAGCAATGTATTAGCCACGGCATTGCTAAAATTATTCCCCCGGGGAGATATAGACAATGTCTATCTTCCTTCTATATTCCAAGGACAAACCAAAGCACCATCCAACCCAGGTTCACTCTGGGGAACCAATGTGTTTGCTAGGTTTACTTACAGAGTAGTGGGAGGAATTACAGGCAGCAGAGTAAGTTGCCTTTAAGCAGCCATGCCGAAAGGGAAGGTTTGCAAGCAGCATGGCTGACGACTCTCTCATGGCTGTGAAGAGGAGTCCTCTGCTCTGATCCTTCCTCACCTGTATTCTCCAGCTCTCCCCAGAAATGCAGAGGCCACAAGCAATCAGAGGAGAACTGCATTCAAATGGTTGGTAGGATACTCAGGTGAGGGTCCCCTGACCTTCCCTGCCTTCTTCCAAGACAAACATCAATAGTTGGCCAGCAAAAGTCAATCAACAAAAGTCAACCAGCAGGTCAGGTGGTGGTGATGCACGCCTTTAATCCCAGCACTTGGGAGGCAGAGACAGGCAGATCTCTGTGAGTTTGAGGCCAGTCTGGTCTACAAAGCAATAATGCAGAGAAACCTTGTCACAAAACAACAACAACAACAACAAAGTCAACCAGCCCAACTGTGATGATCTTTGGTGAGCAGACCTAGCTGAGCTCCCAAAGATGGCAGCAGTTTTGCTGTGAGAATAGCTCTGTACAACATAAGGCTTTTGAGCAACTGGATAATAGGCATTTATGTTTTTATAATATTTCAAGTGTAGAGATGTTCTTACCGAAGGTCTAACACAGGCTACCAGGAAAAAGCTCTCCCAACCATGAACCAACCACCTAGCATTAACAAGGGAAATCCGCTGTTGCTGCCATAGCTACACAGATCTTCACAGACTGGTCACTCGCCACCTAGAAGCCCTGAGATGTCTTCATGGCTTTGCAGTACACAAACTAGGTGGACAACCTGGGAGCAACTCAAGGGTCCAGTCCTAGAGAAGACACGTCACCATCCAGGTTCTTTACATCGTCTTACGTGTGTGAAGAAAAACTTTGCATGAATGAATCAGCAAAAAACCAAGCTGCTGAGGTCTGAATGTGTACCCCTCCCTGCACAGTGTGACAGCACCCAGCAGTAGAGCCATCAGTAGGCGGTTAGGTCGTGAATGTGGAGCTCTTGTGAATGAGAGAGGAGGCCATGTGAGGTCCCGGTGGAAAGGCTCCGCTCTGTGTAACAGGACCCAGTTGCCTAGGAGGCGCCACATCTGCCAACCCCTTGATCTCAGAAATCCCAGCTTCCAGA
Source organism: Arvicola amphibius (assembly GCF_903992535.2). Taxonomy (NCBI): domain Eukaryota; kingdom Metazoa; phylum Chordata; class Mammalia; order Rodentia; family Cricetidae; genus Arvicola; species Arvicola amphibius. The sequence goes on along the minus strand of NC_052052.2, from coordinate 152,794,584 downwards.
GCTGCAAGAAACAAACCGCTGTTGTTTATACGCCACAGGCTTTATAGCGTTTCGTTGGAGCACTCTGAGTGGACACTCGCAGCCCTTCCATTTCCACCGGAAAACTGCATCACACAATTGCTTTTGATCTTTGCTCCTGGGCCAAGAGTAGTCAAGAGACATAAACTTCAGGTAATTCCTCCTGAGCCGCAGTGTACTGAGGATGTGTGCTCCCGGAACACTGGGGTTTTTAATGAATGGTGTGGGGGCCACATCACCAGTGGGAAGTGACCAAGGACTTAGCTTTTCATAAGTTCTGATCACATTACCTGAGTATTTTTGGATTACACATAAGGCTTCATTTCTCTTAAAAATGTTTCTGCCTTAAAATACTTACATAACCCACAGGAAAAGCAATAATGAGGATGAAATATTTGGTGAGTTAGGCATGCTCCTAGCTTATTACATGAAAAGACATGGAGATTTTTTTTTTCTAAATGAAATTCTATATTGTCTTGAGTTACAGATATATCCTAAAGACACGAGACAGTTTGAGACGTACGCACGGTCTGGCAAAGCCTACCTCATGGTTACTATGATGTTTAGGATGCATCATATATAAACGTTATTTTTGTCTTTCCATCTCCCAGTGGAAAATCCTGGTTTTGAACTTGGACCTGTCAAAGTCCACCTCTGTCTTACGTTTTGATTGTTTCAGCATAAATTCTCTTTGTGTGTTTGCTAAACAGGATGGCATTGCCATGGATACTTTCCACTGCCCCATCACTTCCCTCGCATACGCTGGCACCTTCTTCCAAAGCTACCGCATATGATACCAATTGAACATATTAGCTTGCCATTTGTTTCCAACATGGATGGGAAATCCAGAGAAATATGATCCAAAGGGAGGGGACGTATAATAAGAGGGAACGGAGGACTGGGACACACAATTTGTCTTGGAAAATGTTTGGGGAGTGGCTTTCTGAGCTCGTGTGAAACCGTCGTACAAAGGGGCACACTTAGTTGTGCTCACAGAATGGCGGGGAGGTAGGAGACAGGCACACAATGAAAGAAGACAGCTTTCCCTGACCCATGGTCATGGGCACTGAGAGTCAACACCCCCTGTGACCTTAAAGATGACCACTGCTCAGCCTTCATGTTCCTTACACACCCGTGCTGGATAGGGTGAGACCTGTCCCCACTCCCGCCCCTCCCTCCGCGTCGCTGTGGCCCACTGGGCCATTGATACCTCTGCTTGTGTGTTTGGCAGACAGTAGAGGATGGTGGGTGTGTCTTTTCCTAAGCAGACACTTCTTGCTGGGCTGTGACAGACAAGGTGCTGGAGAGTATTACTCAGCAAAGACAAAAGCTGCTGTGACTGCTCACCCCGCTCTGCAGTGACACTGGGAAGCCAAAGTCGGTGACACCAGGTCCTCCTCGCTGTCTTGTCCAGTCTGAGTTTCTCTAGTCAACTAGCCTCACTGCACGGAAGACATCCTTTCTAAACCGCAGCTTCCGACACAGCTTTGTTCTGCACAAACACTGTCCGTGCACGACCCTGCCCCCACCCCAGGACAGAATCCCAAACCCCTCATGTGGCCCTGGAAGTCTTTTGTGGTCCTCTTCTGCTCTTCTGCCAACTGCCAGGTCAACCCGCCCCTTCGCATCATGATGCATGAACACCTTCAGGGCCTGCCTGCCTGATGACCCCGAATCTGGGCCGGGGTCCTTGCCATCCTGCTGTGGCAGATCCACGTTTCTTCTCCTTATTAGGAAGGAGACACAAGTGAATTGTCGTAACCGAGGCAGCAGCCCGTACTGGGAACATAGGCTACACAGGACAGAAAGGGACTTGGACTCTCTGGACTCTCTGTCTTACCCTTGCTTCTGGTACAAGGCCTACATACAATGAGCACTTAATAAATACCTCCATGATTGCAATGGTGTCACCTGATCTGATGAGTCATGTCCTCACTGCGGCCGTTCCCATGGGCAGCCAGCCTATTCCTAACTGTTTTACACTCCACTTCTAAGGGACTGTTCAAAACAACTGCACACTTTGCTTTAAAGATGATAAATCACGCTCTGACCAAGGACTAGAAAGAGCTACAGTGGTTTCATTTCCATATCTCCCTTTGCCATCTTGAGTTAACAATGATTTTTGGATGATTTCCAACTGCTCTATTGGCAGGCTAAGACAGCTGGGCCATGCCAGATTTCAGAGTCCAGGTCGAAACAAAAAGGCTTAATTACAAGCTTCCTCCTACTGCAGACACCCAGAGCCAACTACCCGACATTCCTGGACAGCCAGACAAGGGCAAAGCAAATGCCAACCAATGGTTCTGAGGTCTTTCTCAGACACCCACGTCACTTCTGTCCTGTCCCCTAAAGCCATGGCAGGCACTAGGGTGGCATGATCAGTGACATGAAGGCTCACACCGCACATGGCCACAAAGAGCATGCTGTGACTTGAGCAACAAGACACATCTACACTCTCAGATCTGGCTGGGGTGGGGCCAGGACACTTGTGAGTTTAACACTAGCCTGGATCTTATAACAGATTTGATGCTGACCTGGAACTACACAGTGAGACCTTGTCTCAAAGAACCCACATAATTAAAATCCAAAGGACTATTGGTTGCTGCTGTGACCAGCAGACAGAACTTCATGGAGGGAAGACTCATTTTGTGCCTGTTTTTGGAAGTGTTAATCCATTGGAATGAGAAGGCACCGACAGCGGCTCTGTCCTTGACAGCAGGAGAGGGTGGTGTCTTACCAGGGTGCGAAGAGGACCTGGGCTTGAGTTATAACCTTTACACGGCTTCACACAGAGATCTTCATTCATTCTGCAGCCTCCTAGGAAGAGCCAACAGCCGAGGGTAATACTGGCATAGGTAAGCAGATCCATCTTCAAGACCTGAGTGTCAGTCGGGGCTTTCCAAGCTGAAACCATGGCAACAGTGTTGGTGTGAACAGCCCTGACTTATACTAATGCACAAGGGGGATCCTAGGATGTCTCACTGCGAACCTGCCTGGCAGACAACCACACTACAGGACGAGGATTCTTGTTTCAGGACGGGCAATAACAAGTTAACAAGTGCTGCTCATTTCCCCTATTCATTCACAGCCTCTGAGGCGTCAGTAATCCATCTCTTGATAATGAATTAAACTCAGGGATACACAGTGAATTGTCTAAGTTCTCAGAGCAAGAACATAGGAGGGCCAACCCTAAGAGCCAGTTCAAGCCGGGTGGTGGTGGTGGTGCACGCCTTTAATCCCAGAACTCAGGAGGCAGAGGCAGAGGCAGACAGATCTCCGTGAGTTCGAGATCAGCCTGGTCTACAGAGTGAGTTCAGGATAGCGAAGACCACACAGAGAAATCCTGTCTTGAAAAAAAAAAAAAACAAACCACCAGTTCATTAAAAGGGGTTTTACAAAATGCCTTGGGTGTCACCTACATTAAAATCACACCACAAAGTTTGTGGAAAACACCCTGATGGAACAAGTTGTTCTCAAAATTAACCCATTTATATTAATCTACATTCTGCCATGTGTCGTTACTTATTCTCCATACGGCCCATCCTGCTTCGTCTGAGTCTACACTTTTTTTTTCTTCCCAGAACTCTCACTCTGCCCGGAAGTCCCACCTATATCTCCTGCCTAGTTATTGACTATTCAGCTTTTTATTACACCAATCATAGAAATACAGTTTCATACATTGTACAAATATCTCATAACATTTCCTCCTTTTGTCTAATCAAAAAGGAAAGATTTTTAACTCTAATACAGTAAAATTATATACAATAAGAGCAATTATCAAGTAAGAATTACATTCACAATGCCCAGTACATTTGGAGAAATTATTTTCTATTTTATCTTGATGAGTTCAAAGGTTTATACCTAAACCATTTTCTATCATAATTTGTATTATCATCCTAAAAGTATCTTTTTAGACCTTAGAATATCTTCTTAGGCAAACAACTTAAGCTTTTGTTTCTCAACTGTATAAACTTTACATCTCTTATGTGAGTTTATTTTCTAAATTTGGTAGCAAAGAAAACTATAACTATCTAGTCTTTAACCCATCAAAGACCCAAGAAGGATATAACATTAACTGAGTAATAGGAAGTGCAGAGCAAATAACTTCCAAAATTGTAGAAATGACAGAAACAGCTGGCTGCTTGGTTCCTCTGTAACATCTAGAACTGTTCTAGATTATCTGACAGATTTTACTGTGAAGCAGGAATTTTGAAAGACTCTCATACCTTATCTTGGCAAAGTTGGGCATTCGATTCCTTTTGTGTCCTGCTTGTCTAATTTGTGCAGTTGTCTAATACTGTCAGCAGTTGAGGCAAGGGCAGTTTCTTGTCCAGTGGTTTACTTTTGCCATAAAGAAAGCAAACTCCATGTGGAGTTTCTTCGATGCCCATTATCTTCTCTGAAGTAGATTGGTACTGCTGGGAGCATATGTGTCTCACCATCATGAAAAGCTTTTTTATTAAAACATTTTAAATGCCATACTCTGTATATCTCTGAAGTGTTTGAAGACCATCTGTCTAAAATATATCTCTGCTTGACCTTTAAAACTTACCTAACATAGAAACAAATTTGATTGTGATTGATGGCTAACTACTAACCTTCATTTCTTAATTATCTTAGACAGCTTGTAATAATAGCCTTTAAAGAATAGAACTTTACATCACATTTTAAAATGAGCTGCATAGGTACAATATCTTAAACAAGAGTAGGAACATATATACAACATGTTAAAACAAAATAACCTTAAATTTGTATCAGTACACAAAATTATCCTAAACAAGAATAAACACATTATACACAGTATGTTGTGGAAATTACTTTAACTATGTAAATATGTGTTACATTTGTTTATGCTGTGGAATGTTACTTTAACTGTATAAAGGTGTATTACATTGGTTTATGCTGCATTTGTTTAATTATGAAAAGATATGTTACATTGTTTCACCTTGCCTACTTAAGGCACTGATTGGTCTAATAAAAAGCAGAATGGTCATAAAAGAAAATTGGAAATCTTTCGTTTTCTGTTGATTGTTATTGTTTTCAAAGGCTCTCATGTGTACAATTAAGTTATTGCTGTGAGGTCACTTTTAAATGCTGGCTTGGAGTGCTAAGACTTTCCCTGTAGGGACAATTTTCATTGTGTCCCATATATTTTCATATGTGGTGTTTTCATTGTCATTAAGTTCTAGGAATTAAAAAAAAAGCTGAGTGGTCAATAGCGAGGCAGGAGAGGGATAGCCGGGGTTGGCAGGCAGAGAGGATAAAAAGAAGGGACAATCTAGGCTCAGGGGAGGGACAAGAGAAGGAGGAGGAGGACAGAATGAGGGAGCCGTCTGGGGCCAGAAATCAGGCCAGCCATTCCAACATGAGAAGCAATGAGAGCAGAGGAAAATAAGTGGAAGAAGAAAAGAAAAGAAAAAAAAAAAACCCAGAGACAGAATATAGATAAAGAGAATCAGGTTAATTTAATTTATAAGAGCTAGCCAGAAACACACCTAACCTAGGCCAAGCATTCATAACTAATAAACCTCCGTGTCATGATTTGGGAGCTGGTTGGTGGCTTAAAGAAAAAGCCTGGTACAACAGTATAACAAAAATCACCTTAAATTTGTATCAACATACAAAAGTCCATACCAATGTAAAATATTTAAGACTAGTAGTTGCTTTATTAGCTTAAAAGTAGATTCAATAATCTACCCTTTTATCCTATCATTCCTATACCCCCCCTTTTTCTTTTCAGGAACAAAATCCCTGAATCTAATTTTATTCGCTTAGCTTCCTCCCTAACTATGACCAGTAACAAATTGCAACTAAGCTCCTAAATGATGATAAACATCCACAATCCACCAAAAAGCCAAAAACCACCCAGCCTGCCTCTTGGGAATGTGGACGTCGTGTTCTCTAGACTGCTTCCTGTTGTCTGAGGATGACAGCACCTTTAGGGGACCCTGAAAAAACTGAGATAATGGGCAAGCGGTGGGAGAGATAGCTGCATCATCCTTTGGAGACGTCAAAGATTACTGTTAGGAATGGTCATTGCTCACTGCAGAAAACTTAAATGGTTTAAATATCATATGCAGCAGACCTCAGAGAGATTAAAGAATCACAGTCTATTAAATACATCTGGGGTACACAAGCTTAGTTCCTAGTTATCTGATTCAGACTCAAGCCCAACATCACACATAACAAACTAGATGAAGCCTATTTCTAGAATTAGTTAGTGCTCTATATGACTCTTAATATCACAACAGAAAGTTTAAATACACACACATATAAAAATCTTATAAATTTTGAGATAATATTTATGTTTTGAGAAAAGTTTTAAAAAGTCAAAATAAAACCAAAGAATTATAAGAACAGTGGTAATAGAAGAGTCCCTTAATTTTGGTCTTTCTTCTGCCCCATACCAGGTGGCTCTTCTGACATGGGACAGAGATTTTGGATTCTTTTTTAACAAACATGCTTGTGTTTAGAGAAGGAGAGAGCCACACTCCAACTCCAAAGCCAGCTTTAATTTTTAATTAATTTGGAACCCCCCCAAAGACTATTTGCATTATATGTCTGTAGAGAACATCAGAAACAAACATTTGAGAAGATTTATGAAATTTTATCCTGTTGGAAATGTGAGATACCAATAGGAAAACTTACTCTTTTCTTAGGACATTTTCTCTGGATTTTGTCCTTCTTCTTCAGATGTCTCATTTGTCCAGTGGTCTTCAGATTCCTTAGCTGGATGCTTTTATTTTCATGGAAAGACATAAACAAAACCCTGCCCCAGCTCTAACTTTGGGAAGTTTCTCTTTTTGGGAGGTTATATCTGATCAAACGAAAGGCATTTGTTAGCCTTATAAGTTAGTTTAGATTGAATGGCCACACTGTCTGATAGATAAACTATCATCTCTTCTAATCAAGAGTTCTCTCCTGTTTGAATCTAATCTTTATCAATTTTGAAGGTATTTATAGCTTTTCTTCTCCTTCTCCGACATAACACATGTCCTGGTTTCCATTCTGAGGTCAGTACATCTTTAGAGTATACTGTCTGGTTTAATTCAGCAGGGTTTTTCCCTCTCTCCGTTGTCTCTCTGCAGCTGTTGTTCCTTTCTCATTATCATTAAAAAATTAAAGTTAATAAAGCATTGTATAATCTGTCTCTAGGGGTCTTTATTACCCCTGTCTTTTTAAAGCATATTGTTTAAAGTGTAATTAGATCTTTCTGTAACTGCTTGTCCTGTAGGATTGTGTGGTACACCTATAATATGCTTTATTTTGTAATATGCAAAAAACTGTTTCAGTTTACTAGAGACATATTCTGGAGCATTGGGAGTGTTAGTTTGAACAGGTATTCCCATAATGGCCATAATTTCTAATAAATGTGTAATTACAGAATCAGCCTTTTCAGAACTCAAAGCAGCTGTCCATTGAAGTCCTGAATATGTAGCTATGGTATAGTGCACATACTTGACTCTTCCAAACTCTGCAAAATGAAACACATCTATTTGCCAAATTTCATTTCTTTGAGTACTTTAGGGTTACACCCTGCAGATAATGGAATGGGAATTTCTATACTGTATTAAGATGTATTGCCGTGATTGGTGTAATAAAAAGCTGAACAGCCAATAGCAAGGCGGGAAGAGAGAAAGGAAGTCAGAGGGGTGAATCTAGGCATGAGGGAGTTGCCAGGCAGATGCAGAGGAAGCAGAAAGTGCACAAGGAGAGGTAACAGCCACGAGCCAGGTGGCAGAATGTAGATTAACAGGAATGGATTAACTTAAATTATGAGAGCTGGTTAGGAACAAGCCTAAGCTATAGGCCAAGTTTTCATAATTAATAAGTCTCCATGTCATTACTTGGAAACTGGCTGGTGGGACAGAGAAACACTTGTTACCCAGACACTCTTGGGGATGGAACCTCGACATCCCCAACACATTTGAAACCCCTGCTGAGGATCCTGGTATCCACTAACAGATGGGATTATACTGTTGAACCTAAATTCCTGCCTTGAAAGTTCCCATCTTTTCCAATTACACCCAAACTAGGTTTCTTAGATAGGGAGGAAGTAGGGCGGTCCTCCCTCATCCAGATGACGTGACTGGTGCGGGACTGAGAAAGGGGGGCTTCCATACTACGGTAGAGATGCCGTGTTGTGGAGGAAGGGGGGCTTCCATACTACGGTAGAGATGATGCCGTGTTGTGGAGGAAGCATTCTGGACCACGGGAGGCCAGTGCCTGTCCGTGCTTCTATGGGAACGGTCCTGATTTGTAGCTTGGACTGGTCTAAACAGACTTTCTACAGCTCTAGCAACCAAGCAGACCTCTTTCTGGAGTCCGGGAAGAAAGAGCCACCCCTGTCCTAGGTGGAGACTGCAGGGTTGCACACCAGCAGAGGCGGATAGAGAAGCAGTCGGGCGGTGGCAGGGCTGTCACTCTGGGTTGAGTCATCTCGGTCTCTGAAGTCCCTTCCAGCCCTCCCTAGCTTGCAGAGGAGCTAAGGAATCTGGGCAAAGCAAACACAATTCCTTTCCGGAATTAAAACCTCATACTCGTGTTCTGTCTCTACAGAAAGTTTATAAACAAGAGCTTCACCAGAAGATAAAAATGGCCAGAGCTGTTCTGTGACGGAACCTCATGGGAGAAACATCGAGGAAGCTCTAGGGAGGAGTAATGCATCCACGTGGGTCCAAGGCACTAGATTTACCACACGGTCTTCAACATTCATAGTTACTGCTTGTTTACCACCAGCGCCATCCGTTGTAAAGGCTGCGGGGTGTTCCACGCACATGTTGGCGACACCCTTGTGTCTATAGCTACATGGGTCTCTCTCTGGGTCTTGAGCTACATGTCTGTGTTCATGCCAATAGCCAGCTGGAAGCTTTAGAAATTAAATATATAGCAACTAAAAAATAGAAAAAAAAAGTGAATCACTTTTAATCTAGACCAGATAAATGAAGAGGAAGGTGACCGGGCTTCTCTCATGAAGACACAAAGGGCAAGACGAAGGCTAGTGGTGAAGTCGATGGGATGCATGAGGCGCCCTCATACAAGGAGCAGTAGGCGAGAACGTCCCGTGGCCAGCAAGCAGGAGGACCCAAGCCGATGGACCAGCAAGGAGGGCAGATGGAAAACTTTGACAGCCTTTAACCATCAAACTTGCCAAAGTGGAATTGGACTATAGCAGAGACAAATCCAGCTGCTGTGGAAACGGAGCCACTCTGTTCACCTTTGCTGTCTTTCTCAGTGTTAACTTTTTTCTCCCCATTCTTTCTTCTTGACTATTATTCTATTTATTTGTTTTTGAGAGAGGGCCCTGCCCTTTATAAACCCAGGCCTGGAGCTCACTATGTAGGCCAGTCTGACCTTGCATCAAAACAGGTTTTCCACACAGAAAGGAGCAGAGACGTGCGACAGCTGTGTTGCAGTAACCGGCAGAATAAATGCACAAGAAGGCAACATAGATGGGGGAAGCCTCAGCACAGTAAGCAAACAATGGACGCACATGCGGTGCTGCTTTACCAAACTGCAGAGAATACATATTTCCATGCATATGGCAATTTTACACAGCTTGACCAAGCAGTAGGTACAGAGAGCTTTCTCTCCTGACAAATCCGCAAGCTACCAATTTCTATCTCACGCACAGAACTGTTTTTATACTGTTTCCTACAACAGTTTGGGATTCTGTATTCTGTCTAAGACTATTATGTTCCTCTATTACAGGGGTCAGGAATAGCCCTCTGTGATGTTAGAGACACAGACTTTTACACACACACACACACACACACACACACACACAGGCACGCACACACGCACAAGTGCGCGTGTGTGCACAAGATAGTCATTCTTTAAAACCCCAGTCCAAAATGGCTACTAGAACACACCCAGTGGAAACTACATGCCTAGCACAGGATGGAAAAAAAAAAAAGACTAGGGATTCAACAATGCCATTTAAAATACTTTATAAGGGACTGGCGAGATGGCCCAGTGGGTAGGAGCACTTGCTGATCTTCCTTTGGACTGGAGTTTGGATCCCAGCACCCACATGAGTTGACTTACAGCTGCCTGTAACTCTAGCTCCAAGGACATCGGAATGCCTCCTCTGTTTCCCATGGATGCTTACACACACACACACACACACACACGCACAAACGCACACACACACAAACACCCCCCTTAAAAAGTAAAAGAAAGACTTTCTAAAACTTGCGAGTGCTATTTCTGCTTCTATCACAGCTGATTCATGGAAGGCTGGGATTAAGTACCCACCACATACACCACATGGTGCTAGCCCAGGAAAGAATCATAGTTCAGAATTGACATGTGGCTTCCCATGGACGCATATTGCTTTAGTATCATCGTGAAGATGAAAACCCCCAACTCAAACACTATAAGTCAGAGACGGTGTTCCTTTGGGACGAGGTGGAGTCAGAGAGGCCAGGAACTAAGAGGTATCATCAATCGAGCGAGCGCCGAATCTCTTTGCTGCCTCCTCTCGCGATAACATGAGTGAGCCGTGGGAGCTGAAGCATGAATAAGGACAGCCGCTGTTTCACGTGGGATGTCCAGGACTAAGTCAGAGGCAACTGTCGGGAGGCCAGATGTTATTCCCATTGCTACATTTTAGTGTTTTCCTGGAAATGATCTCATCACAATGGCAACGCTGTTGTCCAACTGGGCATTCTATTTATATCCCCTCAGCTCCTTTGCTTGGGTTTGAAACGCACCAGACTGCGCAGCTTTGAATGTTGAGCTCATCCTGCAGAATCCTTTGGCTGGGGCTGTCATGTGTTGATTTTGACTACTCGTGTCATATGTACACATGTTATCCTGACCTAGAGTTAAGGCGTACTTCTGAGTGACACCTGCGTGTGAACCAACACGGGAAGTCAAATATTTCACTATTCCCTCCGTCAAAGGAAAAAATTGACTGCACCTAATTATCTCCTACTGATTAACACTGACAGGGTCATTTAGTCAGTCATGAACAACAACAATACTTAAAAGAAAAAAGGCTACTAGAAGAAACATGAGAATAAGGCCTTTTATCTACAGTCAATGCTTGGTTTTCTTTTTATCTTTAAAGTTAAAGGTAAAGAGCAATATCATGGAAAAATTAACTTTTTTGAGACTATCATAGATCTTTTTATAGTTATAGTTATCTAATTTTAATTCCTCTCACAAAAATTAAGAAAGCAAAATGAGAGTTACTGATACATATTATCTATGTACACTTTTAATACTTTGTTGAAATGATGTGAAATTGGACATTTAGAGAGCGTCCTCTATTGAATATCAGTATGAAGGAAATGAACATATTCACTGACAAAAACCCACAGTGAACATTTGCTGCAGGAAGCGACGGATTTCTCTGCCATCAAACATTTCCAGAAGCCCTCTATAGGCCAGGCCCCATGCTATCTGGTTCCTATGGTCCATCTCACTTTGTTGGTCAGCTTTCTGTTTCTGTGAGAAAGTGCCGGAGACAATCAGCTTATAAAGGAGAAAGGTTTGTTGGGGCTCACAGTTTCCTGGCCCGGGTCTACCGACCTTGTTGCTTTTGAGCCTGGGGTGAGGCGGTGCTTCCTGATACGGAACAGAGGGGAAAGCCCTTCTGTTCATAGCTGAGATGTGAAAAACAGGAGAAAGGGCAAGAGGCTGGAGTCCCACACTCACCCTCAAGGGCGCCCGCAATGCCCCACCAGGGTTTCCCTCTTAGCACAACAGCAAAAGGATGCAGAGCCGGCAGCAGGAGCTTCTCAGGACCCTTCCACATCCAGACCACAACACCCACTGAATGAGGAACTTCAGCAGAGATGAGAAGGTGCAGGTGGCCTCCCTCTTACCCAGCGAGGCTCTTGGGGATTCTGGCTGTACCTGAGTCCCAGTGGGCTGGCTCCTTAGCTCAAAGACCCGAGACTGTGTGTGGTGACAGCCCAGAGCCCGGCACATAGTGAGACACCAGTTCAGGGGAAATGGAGGGCATTTTCACAAGAGCAAAGAGCAAGCTCTGAACCACACTGTTTCCCCATTGGAGGTGGGGGCATCTGGGGATCTTTGTTTGGACCCACCTCTGCCTTAGGCAGTCTCTGCTGCCAGCCCTGAGTCAGTCATCACGGAGTTGGGTGGCTCAGCTACCACCTTTCTCCTGTGGAAGGAGAGGATTCGCCAGAAAGATTAAAGATTCCCAAACTTGCTTTCTCTTCTGAATTTAAGCATTTTAAATCATGTGTGTCTCCCTACTCCATCTTCCGTCTGTGAAAACTGCTCGCTGCTGCCACTTGCCTTCCATGTGTAGAAATAAGTTAACTTCCTTACTAAAAGGAAACAAGAGCACCGTCTATGACCAGCTTTTTCCACAAAGGGTAAACCTTTTCAACAGCGTCATGCCGTGGTGTCAAACTGCAAGCTTCCATTGTAGGTATGAGTCAGAACCAGAGGGTCAGGCCAGCACGGACCTCGAGACGTGGATCCAGCTATTCCAGCTACTTTCACAACCCTGGGTTAGTTAAGATCCAAACGTGGGCTTTCAGGACAATAAACAGATCAGGAGCATTGAGAGAGTTCGCAGTCTGCTCAATGTCGCCCACTAGTGGAGGTTCGCACTGCGGCCGTTGGCAGGAGCAGGCATTCCACCTGAAGTTCTGTGCCCCAGTAGATGGGGAAACTGAGGGAGAAGCAACATGGGCAGCTTCTTGGTCCATGAGAGACATTACCTTCTATATAAACTCTAGTTGTTCATCATAACCTCTCATTTATTTGTGTAGCGACAAGTAAGTGCAACCTAAGCAATCTAAGGGAATACACAATGCCTGGGCAAAGCGTTAGCCCCTTTCAGCTGCGCATAATTTAACGGCCATTCAAATAAATGCTTGGGATCTCCTCTTCCATGAATATTTTGCTCAACCTATTGAAACAAACGATATTGTAGGTGAGAATTATTTGACAAGTAACTTCTCAGTTAAGAGGACACTATATATCAAAACTCAAAATACAAAAAAAAGTTGACAAAATTTGCCAATAAATTTAAAATGAATGCGCATCAGTAATGGGATTTGTTTACAGAACAAGCCACTAATTAAATGCGAGGACTGGGAGAGGGGTCAGCAGGAAAAATGCCTGCATAGCTAGGTCCCCAGCCACCACTGAACACCAGGCATAGCAGTGTGTGCCTGTGACCCCAAAGGGTGGGGACATGGTGTGTGGATTCCAGGGCCTTATTGGCCAATCGGGGTAGCCCAAAGGATGAACTCCAGATCCTGTGAGAGACCCTGCGTCAAAAATTCATGTGGGGAGCAATAGAGGAAGACATGTGACATCGGTCTCTGGATCCTGCATGTGCACACTTGCACAGATGGGCATGCCAGCATTCACACATGTACAGACACACAGGAAAAAGAATAAACTTGTGCTGAAACATTTGATCACATTGGGGACAGAGGTACAGGGATTGACCAGATCTCATCCTTCAAGATTAGGGCTGCTCTATCCTGCCACTCCCCCCACCACACACACACACACACACCACACACACACACACACACACACACACACTCACACACACTCCCACCCCCACCCCACACACCTTTCTTAGACAAGGCTTCCCTTCTAGGTACCCTGACTCTGCAGGCAGGCTCTCACGGAAGAGACCACTCCTTGCTTCTGGCTATCCCGAGCTTGGGCTCAGTAGGAAATACACATGGTGATTATCTTCATCTACAGACCTCACCAGGGTCTCTGGGATGGGGATTCAGAGAGACTGAGCTTGGGTCAGGCTCAGGTGAGTACTTCCAGGGGTCAAGGTCAAATAGCTGTGGCTTTGTTTGAACTTCAGCTGTGGAGGAGCAAACTGCAGCCAAAGGTAAAACAAACAGTGCTTTGTTCCCCTTGAGAGCCTCTGAGGACTTCCTCCCTGGAGCTGTCAGCAGAGAAATTACTGCAATCCCTCTGCCTCAGCAAGGCAAGGTCGGCCTCAAAAAAACAAAACATAATTGAAGAGGAATAAAAGGAGCAACCTGGAACTTTTGACAGGAAGAAAAATGTTTCAAAAGAATTGTTATTGATCTACAAAGGAATAAAAACACTAATTGCTTAATAGGCAATTTTTATTTCAAAAACCACAGAAGGAACATCTCTCCTCCAACCCATACTGCACTTCTGTGATATGTGGCAAGAGTCTCTTCTTGTGTTGGGGTTGAGGGGGCCTAGAGCCACGTTCTGTTGAGGGATATTTGATCACACTGTGTGAAAGGCACCTTCTAATTGGTTTAATAAAGAGTCAAATAGCCAATAGCTAGGCAGGAGGTGTTAGGCAGGACTTCCTGGCAGAGAGAGGAACTCATTTACAATCTATGTGTGCCAGAGACATCAGCAAGACATGGAACAAGTCAGATATACAGACAGATGTACAGAATAGGAGAGAGATAAAAAGCCAAGAGGCAGAACATAGATAAATAGAAACCAGCTAATTTAAGTCATAAAAGAGCTAGTTGGGACAAGCCTAACCTAAAGTCCAAGCTTTAATAATTAATAAGAAGTCTCCGTATCATTATTTGGGGATTGGCAGTCCAAGAGAAAGCCTGACTGAGATCACCTGCAACCTTTTTTGTCCTCCCATGTAAGATCATCCTTGCCTGCTTCAGTCGCCTTGTGGTCTTTGCTCTGGAATGCCCTTCTCTTCCCTATTGCTTGCTGCTGGTAAATGACAAGGACTGGGGCTGAAGACTCACAAGACACCGCCATCCACGGAAGGTGGGACTCAGGTTGCTTTCCTGGCTCACACTTTTCCTTGTGTCTTATTTCTCCCCTTTTCTTCATCAGCCACGGTAAACTGGACAGACCACAGGTATCCTTGAGATTATTGCAATTAGTAAATCAACAAAATGAAATTTCTTGGAGTCTCAAGGTTATACCCACAGGGCAGGCGCCTGTTCTAGCTCAGTTAACCTGAGGCAAAGGTACCCGGTGACTTAGTGGTTACACATCTTCTCAGGTTTCTCGCGGTTTCCAGGTCAAATACCAGTGGAGGAACAGGGCTGTGAGGTTACTTTTTTTGTTGAAGAGATTACCATTTAAATGTATTTCTAAAAGTTATTACATCCACTATTTGTATGTGAGCATACACACGAGCTGGCAGACGCATGCCACAGTGAGCGTGAGGTCAAAGGACAACCCGCTAGAGTCCTGGAGTCTGTTCTCTCCTTTCACCATGGGAGTCTTAGGGACTGAACTCACATGTCAGGTTTGGCAGACCACTGAGCCATCTCTCCTGACCCTGATTAACATTTAAATCACCAGATCTCTCTTTAAAACAGGGTGTGGCTCACCCAATCAGCTGAAGGCTTTAATTCTGTCTCCTGAACGTGTTTGGACTTCACATTGCAGGGTCAGCTTTTCTAGCTCCCCAGCCTGCCTACCCTGCTTGCCTCCACAATGGCCTGGACAAATTCTTTAAAATCTGTTTATTCCCCCTCCCCTTCTCCTTCCATCTCCACCTGCTTTCTATCTCTTAGAAGATCCCTCTAGGCCAGAGAGACAGCATTCTCCCTGGAAGCTTGTGTTTCCCCACAGCAGCCTGGCTGAGACTTGCCTTAAGCCAGGCAACCTACTTATGGTCACACCACCCTTTAAGGGACCGGGTCTAATCAAGTTTCTTAACTTGATAGTCACGATCTAGCAACAACAGGATTTTCTCAAATTTCTATCTTCTCATAAAACATGCTCACAGTAAACCTAGAAGACAAACACACGCCATGGGACATGCCGAGTCATGGCATGAATGTTTGTGAATGTCCAGTGATGACCTGTTTACACTCTGGCGGTCTCCATCAGAAATGTTCCCCAGGGGGAGGCTGCAACCCCCTGGAAGAAGATGAACTTCAGAAATGTCAGCTTTGCAAACAGGCCAGCAAGGAAACGAGCTGGATCCCCAGCCCTGGAATATGTACCAGGCTGAGCTTGCTACAGGTTGTTCCCGCTTCTCCCACCCATCCCACCCCTGGGTTCTTGCTCATCCTCATTCTCTCCTCTGAGCTGCACTCTCTCAGTTACCTGCCCATCTTGCCAGGTCTGCTTGCCTCTCTGCTGCCTCTCACTGTGGAGCGGTGCTGTGCCCACACACGGAGCCAGTGCAAGATGGATTGGATTGCTGAATGCTGAAGTAGTATCGTCATCTCTGAAAGACGCTCTTGCTGAAAGTTTCCTTTTTTAGGAGATGTCAGTAGCTAGATGGGTATTTTAATCCCTGAGCAACCCAGCATCACTTCTTCCCTTGACATGGTGGGGTGACTCTTTGCTTTAAGATGCTCAGCCTCTCTGAGTCAATCAGTGCAATGGTGCCAAGAATGTGTGTGTTGTAACCGCTGGCAACAGCAACAGGTCTGTGTGTGGTGCAATCTCTGGGTTCAAAGTGTGGTTGCTTGGGGGGTAATCTGGGCTTCCCTAGGTGGCAAGCAGTTATTTGTTTTCTGTGATCAAAGCACCCGCAGCGAGGAAGCTGAGTGGAAGAGTGTCTGTGGGGACCGTGAGTGTGGACAGAGAGAACTGTCTGCTGCCTGGAATTCAGGACGTTCTGGAATCATAGGCTCAAAATAGTCTGTTTCTACAAATTAACTCTCAGGCAGGGTTTTGAAAAAAGAGGATCCTCAGTTGGAAAGGTTGGATTTAAATGGGTAGCTGTGGAGTCTTCCTAGATTGCCATTGAGCTCAGTGGGATGGAGTAGCTAAATGTTACTGACGGAAGTGCTGGGCTTGGTTTTGTACAAGTTGTCACTGGAGTCTTTTAGCCATGAAAGTGTGCCAGAGACAGAGTCTACCGGTCACAAGAGGCAACCCCGGGGTGAATGCTAATGCCGAAGCTGTGGTGTAGACCCAGATATCTAGAAGGCTGTGAGAAGCAGATTCCACACTTTGAAGTTCTCTGCCCTCAGCATGCAGTGGATCTAGTCCACACACATTCCTCTTATCTATATTTCCTGTGGAGGGTGCGTGTGTGTGTGTGCACATAGTGATATCATCTCAACTGTCTAGATAGTTATTATAAAAAATAATAAACTCAAAGAAATTAAAACTCTTATGCATTCTTGGTGGAAATAAAAATTGGTGTGGTGGTTCCTCAAACTTAAAAATAATTATTTATTTTTATTTTATGTGTGTGGGTATTTTGCCCCGAGACCAGAAGAAGATATCAGATCCCCTGGAAGCTGAGTTACACAGATGGTTGTGAGCCACCATGTGGGTGCTGGAGGATCGAACCTGGATTCTCTGCAAGAACAACCACTGCTCTTAACCTCCGAACCATTGCTCCAGTACTCCCTCCATGTTTAAAATATATAACTACTGATGTGGGGTTCCCCTCTATATGCTGTGAATATATTTTATTACCATTGGTTAATAAAGAAGCTGCTTTGGGCCTACAGCAGGGCAGAATAAAGTAAGGCAGGAATTCCAACCAGAGAGAGGGGGAAAAAGTAAGCGAAGTCAGAGAGACGCCATGTAGCTGCCGAAGGAGACAGACACTGCCAAAACCTTGCCGGTAAACCACAAGCCTCATGGTAAAATATAAAATAATAGAAATGGGTTAATTTAAGATATAAGAGTTAGTTAATAAGAAGCCAAGCAATGTTTTAATCAGTATAGTTTTGTGTGATTATTTTGGGTCTGGGTGGCCGGTTCCAGCCTTATTTTAGGTTTCTGAACACCCAACAGCTTCAGGCAGGTCCTTCTGAGTGAGCTCTGGAGGAGGGACCAGCAGGAAGCCTGGGTGTTTGAACAGGTCAAATGCGGACCTAAGTGTAAAGTAACTACAGAACATAGTGTAGTAAGATCCTACAAACTATTACCCCTCCTCAATAATTATTAGTTGTGATGTTATGTTTAATATACATGCCCACTTTTCAAACCCATGGCATTTGAAGCCAATCTGAGGCACCCTATGTTTTGAGAGTCATATCTATTTCCTGGGTATTTTGAAAAGAGAAAGACTGTAAGATCCACAGATGATTCTTTTTACATGAGCAATAAATCCCACCACGATCCAAGTGTTAAGACGGGCAGTGGTTCTATCCTTGCCCCATCTCTCTTTTGTTTAATCTCTGATCCACCCACTGCCTTTTGCTGCTCAGGGCCACGACGTTTTTCATGGGGACAGCTTCCAGGAAGTTGACATTTGGCTGACTGCATCACCGTGCTATCCTTTTAGGTCTGATCCAGGCCTACAGTTTCTCTACACTGGGCAGTGGAGTTAAAGTTCTTCGTTGGCTCTGCATTTGCAGGTAACTACCAAGGGGCACAAAATGCTTCCTTCCCTCTGCTCTTTCTGCAGTGGTAATGCTGTGAAGACATCAGAGCCTGCCCTGTCCGAGTTACATTCCCCAACCGTTTTTTTCACATCTCCCATGCTTGCCTGGACCAAATTTTATCAAGGGTTTCAAGACGGAGTTCTATCATCTCTTTTGCAGTTTGGAGAGTTGTTCCAGTCTCAGAAAGAAAGATGGGTTGGGTAAAGGTTAATAAGGAAGGCAGGAAAATCAAAGAAAGAGCCACAGGTAGAAAGGCAATAAAATTGCTGGGACAAAGGTCTTGGGCATTTGAAAATGTGAGAGGTGTTGCTAAATTGTCTTCTGAAAAGGTTAAACTGTCATTCATCCGCAGTGAGTGTTCAGGTGTCCGCATAGCCTTGCTCTGACAGGTGACATTTTTCTCCTGTTTTGTAACCTTGTGTGAGGGCAACGCAGCTCATGCCAACCGCTGATTAGTGACTTGTAGTTATTCTGCTGTGAAAGCTGGTTGATGCCTTCTGTTCCTTTTCCTATTCTTCTGTGTACAAGGCGGTCCTTGTAAGAACTGTCAGCACGTGAAGGCGACAGCAATCAGGATGCACTACATACAGGCTTGGAATTGTCAAAGAGCAAATTTAATGAAGTTTTAAAAAGTAAATATCTTATTTTATACCGAAAAAAAAGACTTGTTAGGCTATTGGGAGATAGATAATCTTGAACTTGTGATCCTCCTGGCTCCATCCCTGAGAACTGAAATCAAAGATTTATACCCCACATCTACTGTATGAGAATTGGGAGCACTTGGCAAGCACTCTGCCTGCTGAGGTTTTATACTGCTGCAACAACTCATTAGGGAGTGGTTCCTTCAGTCTGTGTTTTGGACATTGAGAGGTCTAATCTATTCCAAAACTGATAAAAATCCTATGTGGCCAGGTGGTGGTGTGGTAGCACACACCTTTAATCCCAGCACTCAGGAGACAGAGGCAGGAAGATGTCTGTGAATTTGAGGTCAGCCTGATTTACAGAGCAAGTTCCAGGACATTTAGGCCTGTTGCAAAGAGAAACACTGTCTCAAAAAACCAAAAACAAACAAACACACTGTGAATTTTATGATTTATACTCTCCCTTTCATCCTCTTTGCAGGGAAGCACTGGCCCTCCCCAGTCTGCACTGCATGTGTCCCAGCTGTCCCCCTCCCCAGTCTGCACTGCATGTGTCCCAGCTGTCCCCCTCCCCAGGCTGTGCTGCATGTTTTTGTATCATTACTATAATGCAGTATTCATGAAGGGCTGTACTTCTGTTTAGGGAATTTATAGAAATGATATACTATACTATTCATAATTCTAGAGGTACTTTCTTATTCAATAGTATATTTAGAAACTAACTAACTAACTATATATATATATATATGTGTGTATAGATAGATAGAGAGTTTCATTTAAGCTCTTATCCTCCATCAAATGACTGATATTCTAGTTTAAATATATTTTCCCTAATGACGGATGATTTAGATATTTTCTACTATCACAAACATTTAAATTACAAGGTCAAAAGAAATAAACAGCCAAGCAGTGGCAGCATACACCTTTAAACCTAGCCTTCAGGAGGCAGAGACAGGCAGATCTCTGTAGGCCAGCCTGGTCTACAGAGTAAGTTCCAGGACAAGCACCAAAGCAACAGAGAAACCTTGTCTTGAAAAACCCCCAAAAAAAGAAGGAAAGAAAGAAAAAGAAACAAACATAAAATTATGTTAAAATTACCTAAAATCTCATGTATATGAAATGTAACTGAACTGACAATAGACTAGAGTTATTAGGGAGCATTCCCATCATGACTAGTCAGTTCTCTACTGAAACATGCATTATCCATGGAAGGAAAGTTCTCCAGCAGACAGTAATAACTACACCACCATCCACATGCACATGCACATGCTCCCTCCAGCCCCAGTCAAAGGACACCAGTCTGCAGCCAGTGTTGTCATTCCCGTTAATATGTAGTTGGGATTCCCGGTAGCACTGGCTGCTTCCCCAGATCAAAGGCTTTCACAGAGGTCTCTGCGCAATTGGACGGCTTTCCACAGCGTGTTACAGTTTAACTTGCCTCGGTGTGCTTTCCGTGTCTCATTCTGAATCCAGGAGATATACAGGGTTCTGAACCTAACTTACCAGAAATATTAACTCAGGCTTGGACAGTGTGCACATGGAACAATTCTAATTAGAGGAAGAGACAGGAAGCAAAATCCAGATGTTTTCCACAACAGTCCTCATCACAGCTGCTTTAATTTCCACAGGTAAGTTGAAAGTACAGTGTTAGAATCCTGGTTAATGAAAAATATATTCCCGATTTGCCCTGATCTTAAAAGTCTATGATAGCAAAATCGCAACATAAAATTTGATATTAATAATTGAAGTTGCAGTAGGTGAGAAAATGATGCAGTGGGTAGGGCGGTGGGGGTTTCTCCACCACCTCTTCCAGATGTCCTGATTCTTCAGTGAGGGAAATGTCAACATGTGTGTGTAAGACTTTTAGACAAGCCTCCAATTATTTGGTTTTTGAGACATCATTTCTCTGTGTAGCCTTGGCTATTTGGAACTCGCACTGTAGATCAGGCTGGCCTCAAACTCACAGAGATCTGCCTGCACAGGGGGAAGAGGGGGTTCTCAGTCTCTCCCTGTGGTGTCTTTTCCCCCTCCTTCCCTCTCTAAGAAGCAGGGTAGCCCAATACTCCTGGGTGAGCACACTAGCAGCCTCTCTTCTTTCTCCTGAATGCAAGCCAACCAGATGTCCATGCTGCACTCTGCCTCCCAAGTGCTGGAATTAAAGGCATTCACTGGCCTGACCTGGAACTTAATCAGTTAACACCCCACCCTCTCCCCCACAAAACCCTAGAAGGTAAAATTTTCAAGTAAGAGCTGTGTGAACTGGATGTGGGGAATTCCTGATGCGAGGCTGGATTGGGATGAAGGGCAAGTCCTCTTGATGCTCACAGTAGGCAAGAAAACCGAACAGACTAATAATAAACTGCCCACGAGATGCTTCAGCTGTCCAGGATAAAGGCTGGTTCCAGAGCCATGCTGTTAGAGTTGGCTCAAGGACTCATTGGAAGCTTGGACCCACAGTAGAAGCCTTTGAGACTCATAGTTTAAGTCACCGTAGAAAATATACTTACCGGCCATATTCTGCAGCTCTTCTTCATGGCATATATACTACCAGGAAGAATAATATGTCCTTCAGTACAACCAACCACCAAATTAGCAGGTTCTTGTTTTTGCTTCAAAGTGAGAGGCAAGACTGCTAACTGTACCTCTATGAATGTTAACACCGAGAATCAGGGAATTCAATTGATATTGCTTATAATATTAAAGGGGTAGGTTGCACTTAGAAGTTTGCACAGAATCCGCTGAGTCAGCTGCCTCTCGCCATGCTTACGCCTCGTCACCTTCATGTGATCATCTCCACTCCCTTCCCAGCCTCCTTCTGACCTTACTAACTGCGGTTTAGCACTTTACGTCTCAAATCCCACTTCCACGTCTGTACATCTGAGACTGAGGTCATGCTGCGTGAAGCTGTCAATTTTAGAGTACGCCACGCCTGAGAGTCAAACTTTTGCCTGGATGTCATTCTTAGACCTGATTATAAAGCAACATTTCAAAGTTACTGTACAGCTAGCTCCTACAGTTGTTTCTTTTTTTTTTAAAGCTATGCTGTTTTACCTTTGCTTAGCCATAATGGCTCCCAGGTCTGGTCACACGCAAAGGAAAATCTAAACGCACAATTTATACCATGTATTCATAAATGATTTGGAACAGTGAGACAAGGAGATTAGTGATTATATATACATATTTATATGCCACAGAACAGAATTATACAGCAAGGGGGCTAAGTTCTATGTCTGAATCAGTTGTCCATAGGAAGAACTTACCTATGAACTACCCAAAGGAGGGGGGAATAGATACACAAGGGAGACCCAGGCTGGCGATGCCTACAGCTCTCACCTCTCTCCTCTGCAGCTCTGGCAGGACCATGGGTTAACATATGTGCCAGCAAATCTTCCAATGAGATCCGGACATGCGACAGCTATGGCTGTGGACAGTACTCTGCTCAAAGGTACGAGGGGGCACAAACATCCTCTTTTCTTGTCGGGTTTGTCATGTTTCCTAGAGGGCGCACAATGACCTCCCTCTGACAGTCGGGAGCCCAGTGCTCTGGTGACTGTATTTGGAGCAGCTTCTAAGATCCTGCTTCAAGGATGGGGTCTGCACTGGAGACAGAGCAGGAAGTGAGTGGAAGGGAAGGGGTCAAGGCGTTTTCCTTCTCCACCTCTCCACACATTGTCTCACTTCACCTGGCTTTCCAGTGTGAAGAAACCCAAACTATCCCACTGTGTTTTATAATCAGGAATTCGAACTGATTCATCATCCCACAGAGTTGGAGACGGTGAAGGCTACGCTGGAATTCAGCCCTTTGGGTTCTTTTGCATCCACTCTATTGTTACTGACCAAGGTTCTGCAATTTCAACATTAGAGGCTGACTCTAGGCAGGCAAGAACCTCTTGATCCCTTCTAGACAAGGGCCATACTCGCGAGGTTCCGAAAACACTCAGGCTGCCAACAAAGCAGCTGTCTATCAAACTGTAGCACTGACCTCTGCCCGAATCGCAGCGGAGCTCTCACATGGTCCCGCCTATAAAGACATCAAATACTCAAGACGGGACCGAGAGACGGCGGCGAACAGGAAGAGGGACCTCAAAATGAGCGCACACTCAAAAGTTTGTACCTTTGATTTACACAGTAACTTCTAGACTATTCCCATGGAACCCGGTCGATGTTGCCTTCTGCACAGTTCTAAGGGTCCCATCCTTGTGAATCTGATTGGTCAGTAGAAAGCCTGGGAAGAACAGGCAGTGAAAGCAGTGGGAAGCCAGAACTACCAGGTCATAGAGACAAACTCAAGACGCCTTGCTGTTTGGAATGAGCTTGTTTGGGCTCCACGCAGTTTGACAAGCCTGGGAGGTATCCCTCACTGTGTTAAAATAGCACTTACACAAAATGGAGTTTATAACTATTTTTTACTGTGAGAAAAAAAATAAGACCCAGGGAACACATGATAGTTATGCAATAGGTTCCCTAAAACAGTAATTTTTTTTAATTGGCTTTGGGTGTGTAGCTCAGTGGTACAGCACTTGCCTAGTACCCACGAGGCCCTAGGTTTGATTCCCAATGCCAAAAAATAAAAGGCCTTAAAGGGGTCAAGATTCAGATGACAATAAAATATATTTGTACACCTTGTCTCATTTTTTTCCAAAATACCATATAATATTATTTAAGGCTTACTGTGAAGGAAATACGATATTAAATTATTTAATCTTTCCAATATGGCCATTAGTACACACGAGCAGAGCAGTTAAAATCAGGCTAAACAGAGTAAAATATCCCAGGCACTGCAATGTCTTCTGGCCGTTTCCCCGAGATAGCCCCTGAGTCTGATGGCTCTTATTTATATTCCAGAACCAACAGGCATCACCCAGGGGTGGATGTCCTGTGCTCGGATGGATCTGTTGTGTATGCACCATTCACTGGGATGATAGTGGGCCAGGAGAAACCCTACAGAAACAAAAACGCCATCAACAATGGCCTTCGCCTGTCTGGAAGAGGTAAGAGTAGAGATCTGGGACACCATCTGGTGCGATGCTGATGTACTTAATGCGGGGTCCAGACACACAAGTTCATGTTTCCTTCATGATGGTAAGGTCTAGAACATACAGGACAAACAACAACAAAACCCAAAAAAGCAAACCAAACCAAACCAAAACAAACCCCAAGAAACAGAGGGTGCTTAATGATTCCCCGAAACCTGCTTATGTGCAAGATCACCAAACTCCACAGCTGACCAAGCTGGACACTAGTGTAGCCCAGGTGGCTGTGCTTAGAAAAATGTCTGGACAAAACTGATAGCCGGGGCAGACACACACTTTCATTTACCAGAACCTCACAATTCACAAACGTTAGCACTTCCGCAGCAAATGAATGTGAGATATTTCCAAACGCCTCTCTGCTCAGTAAGGCAGGTCCCGAGGGACTGGATTTGCTGTTGCTCGTTTGAATTCTATTCAGGTGTGATATGGGCACAAAACCGTGCACAGTGCAAGAGCAGACTCTCATGAGCTGTCACAAGGTGAACACACTGGGCAGCAAGACAGAGCATGCATGACCAACCTCCCAGAGACCTCTTGTGCCGCACGTTAGTTTGGCCTGTTGGGAAGGATTGGTGGAATTAAGCAGTCTGCACTGTTTCTTGAAGAAGCTATCACAGCTGTGAAATTCACATGTTCTTATAATGCTCATTCTTTTTCTTTAGAAATGAAAACATACAGCTTACTAGAAAGGAGAAAACCTTCCTGATAACAGCAGTGGACCAGGGAGCCAAGGGTAAAATCCCCCAAAGGCTCATGGTCATTCTTTTATGTGTACACATTCCACTGTTCATATTGCCTTTCCTTCCAGCGCTTCCTCAGCTGGGGCTCCTAGCCCATGGTGCCACTCGGGTTAGGATGGGGCTTTCCTCTTTGGTAGAACCTCTGTGGAAATCCTTCGACCCAGTGTCTTCTAATGACCCTAAATCCAGGCAGACAGCAAAGATTAACCCTCACCCTTCCACAGAAACAAACACATGTGCTCATTAAAAGGTACACGATCAGGGCTGGGGAGAGAGCCTGTTCTGTAAAACGCTTGCCTCACAAGCATGATGGCCTGAGAGCCATCTCCAGAACCTACGGCAAAACCCAACATGGTGGTGTACCCTTTGAAACCCAGCACTGGGGAGGTCGAGTCAGAAGCTCCCTGGGACTTGCTGACCAGCCTAGCATAGTGGGTGAGCTACAGGCCAGTGACACACACACATACACACACACACACACACACACACACACACACACGGAGGGAGGGAGGGAGGGAGGGAGGGAGGGAAGGAGGGAGGGAGGGAGGGAGGCAGGGAGGCAGGGAGGCAGGGAGGCAGGGAGGCAGGGAGGCAGGGAGGGAGGAAATGCTAACTGGGAATAGAGTGGGCCTTTGAAACTTCAAAAAGTCCACCCCCAGTGATACACCTCCTACAAGGCCACACCTCCTAACCCTTCCCAGATGGTTCCAACTGAGGACCAAGTATTCAAATATATGAGCCTATGGAGGCCATTCTCTTTCAAACCACCAGTGAGCAAAAACAAACCCTCTTCCGTTCAGACTAGGGGGTCACTGGGTCAGCTGACAGCACCTGTGTCCTGGAGTTCATCTTCAAGTGGTCCCAGTGCCTCCAACCAGCCTTGGCTACCCTGGTTCCAGACTGCAACGTGGCCAGCACACTCAGCCCTTGGCAGTGCGCTGTGTCACACCTAGGGTGTATTTTCAGCTGCAGGAGATGCTGCCATGCTGTTTCCCAAGTGGCTGCTGTGGTTTGCATCCCTGCCAAGAGCTCGAGAGCTCCAGTGCTCCTCCATGCACGCTTCAGGCTTCCCTGCTGCTGGGCCTGGGTGTGGAGCCTATCACCATGGTTTTAATTTGCTTTACCCCCATGGCAAAGACATTGGCACCTTTCCATATATTTTGATAGCATGGGTAACAATCTTTTGTGATGTGTTTATCTAAATACTTTGCCAAATTCCTACTGGAATATCCACTTACTGATACATAGGAGCTCTTTATGTTTCCTGATGGGTTCCCTCTGTCAGGTGTGCACATGTACACACTTCTCCACTCTGCAGGGTGCCACTTCCTTACTAATGTCTTTCAACACACAGAAATTGTTCTCATGTGGTCAAATCTAGTAATTTAACTTATTTCGACCTGTGTAGACACATCTGCCAACACTGAAGGCAAACGTACTATGTCGTCCTCCTATTTTGATCTAGTCAGTCTCCAGTGGGCTTGTGTAAGATATGAGGGAGGGACTGGGTTTCTTGTGGTCTTATTATACCATTCTTTTTTAAATAAATTGCATAACCAGATGCCAGTTTGTACTGGGGCTTTGGGGGTGTATTTGTGTGTAATGGTGTCTTTAAGCCAACAGTCCTTCAATGGCCACTCTGTACTCTCTGATTACTTGAAGAATTTTTTCATTTTATGCTGATTTCTTAAAATTTATTGTGTATTGATTGTGAAGCAAATCTAAATTCACATTAGCTACATGCTAAGTGCTTGCCTTGTTGGGCTACAGTTACTATACTGGACAGTACAATGCCATGGCCTTATTTCCCGCCCAACCCACTCTTTACCAGCGTCTGTGTTACGTACAGCATGGATAGTGTAAGGGCTCCATCTTCCTCAGGAACTGGCAGTGAGCGCAAAATATGGCTCTGCGTCTGTTTCAATGTGTTCAGGGCTGCGTTCTGCACACTGGCAACAGGATCCTTACTTTCTGCTGCCTCCATTTTCTTGGCAAATCTTTGCTTGAGTCTTATTTTTGGTCACTTAAATCACTGTGTGTTATTTTATACAGCACAAAACTGGGGTTCATTTGTGCCCTTGGGAAAAAGTTGAAAGAAGACAAGCCCATCCCTATTTACAGACCACACAAATCTGATCCCAATACCATCTTGCCGTTTATAATTATTACATTATACTATGTTTTTATTTGGAATTATCTTTAGAATATATGTCTATATATAAAAATATTTTTCTAAATACATATATTTAGAATATATACACATATATTTACATTTATTTATATACATATATACACACATATATACACACACATTTAGAAGAGTATCCTTTTTTGTTTCCACTTGTATCTTTTAGGACTAGTAGTTTTGTTAGAATATATATATATATATATATATATATATATAGTTTTTGATATAACATTACTCTGGGTCAATTTTCTACTATCTAAGTTTTTCTGCTACTCTTCTGTTCTCCAATATTTTATTAGATTTTTATTTGAATCCACTCTGCACCATCTTGTATTAAACTAGGATTCTGTCTTCCTGTTTATTCAGTTCCGCTTCCTCCGGTTTTTGTCAACTTCTGCCCCCAACCCCCTTGCCCCCGGTCAGATCATTCTGTGTCACTATTAAAGACTTAGGTTTGACTGGACTTTGAGGCAGACACTCACAGCAAGGCCAGCTTACGTCTCTTGGCAGCCTGTTCCTGGCATTTCTTCCTTGGCTTCCTTCATTCTCTTGGCCATAAGCTTAGCGCTTTCTGCAGCCTCCTCCTTGTCTTAGTGCTGTTTCTTCAGCACAACACATTGGCATTTGTGTCGCAGGACACGCTGGGTAACAAGACCCTGCATCTTTGGAGCTTTGGTCCTGGGTTTCTTACCTTCTTTAAGGGCTTTCTGACAGCATATTGGTGAACACCATCTTCTTTAGAGAACCGAAAAGTTTCCAGATTCTGCCAGATTTTTCGGCTCCAACACTGAGGCACAGCAGAACTTGTTAGTCCAGGATTATCTTTCTTTCCTCTTCTTCAATAAAGGAAGTTGAAAGCATCCAGAATGGCATCCACAGTGCATCCCTGAACAGCCTGGCACCTTCCTCGTTCTCCTTCATCTCTA
Organism: Arvicola amphibius; assembly: GCF_903992535.2. Taxonomy (NCBI): domain Eukaryota; kingdom Metazoa; phylum Chordata; class Mammalia; order Rodentia; family Cricetidae; genus Arvicola; species Arvicola amphibius. The sequence goes on along the minus strand of NC_052052.2, from coordinate 152,766,751 downwards.
ACAAGAGTGCCAGGTGCACTCTGCCGTGGGACAAGACACCCTGCTTCATGGAAAAACTCTGTTTGCCTTTCCCGCCACAGATTCGGACCATATAACCCTTCTACTCTTCACCTGGAGCATCAGCGGCTACTTCTGTGGCCATGAGCTTCTCAGAGAAAACATGAAGGTCTCATTCATCGTTCACTGCAATGAGTTTCTGACAGCTGTGGCTGGGAAAGAAACACTCAGACTCATAAAGACATGGCGGGCTGCCAGGGAGGTGCCACAAAAAGTTCCACGGCTGTTTTTATATTTTAAATGTGTGTGTATACATGTTTTGCATGTACACACGCGCATGTCTGTGTACGTCTCTGTGTGTGTGGCGTGTGAAGGCCAGAGGTCATCTTCAGGTATCATTCCTCAGGTGCTTTGTATTTTGGAACAAGGAATCTCTTTGGCCAGATGTTTTGCCAGATGACTAGGCTGGCTGGGATCACATCATCAGGAACACATCTGTTTCCACCTCCCCAGGGGAGAACACAAGAACATGCCCCAACTCTCAGCTTTTCCCTGGGTTCTAGGGATAAAGCCCTGGTACCCACCTGCAAGACAAACTCTTTACCAACTAACTTATCTTCCCAGCCCTGTGTTTTAAATTTCTGATTCAAGGCTATAGAAGTCCACATAACATCTCCATTTTCTTTCAGGTTTCTGTGTCAAAATTTTCTACATTAAACCAATTAAGTATAAAGGTTCTATCAAAAAGGGAGAGAAGCTGGGCACGCTGCTGCCCTTGCAGAAAGTATACCCCGGCATCCAATCGCACGTGCACATTGAAAACTGTGACTCCAGCGACCCCACGGCATTCCTGTGAGCGCAGACACCACCAAATCCTGTCCAGAGTGGAGCGCGAACACGTCTGCCCTGAAGAAACGCGTGTTCCAACAGAAACACAATCAGTGCAAAACCCACACTTCTGATTCCAACCCATCATCACCCTGACCTTCCTGTCACCCAGAGGACCAGGGTGCTTTTGTGTTTTAGGTTTTTAAGTCCTGATGACGGAAATAAACAAATGAATCCCAACATGCCCAGACTGTATTTCTGACCCCTGAACTAGCTGCTTCTCTGCCTGAGAGGGACAAAGAGCTTGAAGGTCTTTCCATGACCCAAGGATGAAGAGGTGCTCTCGCGCAGGCTTGGCACACGCCCTTACACGGGGTGAAGGTAGCTGGTCTTTCTATCCTATCCTTTCGTGCTCCTCAAAAGGAACAGCCTTCCTGGGAAGTGATGGTGGCCTCCTCTAGAAGACAGCACGTTCTAGATCTCAGTGAGGCTGCACACACACAGGGCGTGTGAGAATGAGAAAGAGAACTACCCTTAACTGAGATGTCTGGGGAACAAGGTCAGGCGGCCTTATCCAGCACGCCACACATCATTTTATATATATATAATACCTAACATATTATACATCGTTCATTCTTAAAGCTGCTGACAGCAAGTACGAGGGGAAAACAAAGCCAATTAGATGTGCAAAGACAGAAAAATTCTTCTGGCCCTAAATAGGTCAGTAAGGAATGACTAAACAGGATCAATCATCTGGAAATTTCACTCACAAAATTTGCTTCCGTCCTTTTGAAATGCAGGATGGTTCCATCCTTACTTATATGCTTGTCAAAGGAAAAGACAATGAATTGGTCTTTATTACTGGAGCAATGACTCCGTTTGTATTCCGATGCATAATGACGCTCACAACAACACAGCTTATCATAGAAAAACCAGGAACAACTCAAATGTCCATTGCCAGCAACAGATTTTAAAGACCAGGTCATAATTACAGAACCAAATATCATACAGAAGTCATCATCAATGACGCACAGTCGAATATGACAAGATATACAAATGACAGAAGTAATCAGTAATTCAAGGAAAGTGAAAAATTTACAAAAAGCGGGACACTCTTTTTAAAAACAAATAAAATAACACAATTTCCAAGAACACATATAGGTGATAAAATTAAGGAAGAAAGGAAGGAGGGGAGGAGGAAGGGAGGAAGAAAATAAATAAAAACTCAATTACCACAGGGTTAGGGAGAACGAGCCACACACATTCAGTCACTGCAGTGGCACCGTTGTGCAGACAAGGGTGATACATGAGTATTTCTTGTAAACTAATAGTGTGTCATAGAGGCAACTGGAATACATGTATGTAGGTGGCTGGAGGAGTTAGTGATGTTTCCCAGTCATTTAAGGACTCATGCTGTAGTCGGCAAATTTTAATATGCAGGTTCCTGTCAGAATCCACCACGTCACAATATCTACACAAGACCAGCACGTTACAATTTAGGTTTTAGGGGCTGGAGAGATAGCTCACACATTAAAGAGCACTGGCTGCTCTTCCAGAGTTCCTGAGTTTAATTCTCAGCAACCACATGGGGTCTCACAACCATCTCTAATGTGATCTTGTGCCCTCTTCTGGTCTCCAGGCACACATGCAGGCCGAACACTATTAAATAAGTAGAAAACAAAATAACCAAACCAAACAAAAAAACCCAGAGATTTAAGTTTTGCCAGAATGTAGTGGTGCATGACTTTAATCCCAGCACTTGGGAAGCAGAAGCAGAAGCAGAAGCAGAAGCAGAAGGATTTCTGAGTTTGAGCCAGCTTGGTCTACAGAGCAAGTTTCAGGTCAGGCTCCAAAGCTACACAGAAAAACCCAGTCTCAAACCACCTGCCCTCCCCCAATTTAATATTGATTTAAAAATATATGCTATATGTCACTGTCCAATTTGAGGACCTTCTGTATGCTCATTGGTGTCGAATAACTTTGTACTGTTTCAAGGGCTTACATTTGCTTTCAATAGACAAGCGTCAGGCTCCTGCTGAAGACATAGAAGAAGTGCTGTAGGCTCGGAAGGCAGTTGAAAACGCTCTATCTGACCGATGAAGTTTGTCATCAAACAATCAGCATTCTGGACTGGTGCTTAGGAGGTGAAACACAGTTAAATTTGACTAGCACTCGCCAAACCAAGCTGATTGTCTGGAGTAGGGAGGGAGAATGTCCAGAGCAGCATGGCACACTTCCTTCTGCCTGCCAGGCATTTTATAGAAATGCCAGCTCCAGAGGAAGAACAGCTTTCCTAGGAAGAACTAGAATGCAGCGCCCTCTAGTGCATTATATCAGACCTGCTCATGAGTTCTGATTTAAAGTTCAAATGACAAGAGAAAGAATATTAAGTACTTTGCTTTTTCTTCATAAAAATTTTTATAATAGACCTCAAAAATGTGGTTCCAGACATTGCCAGGTTTGATAAGTATAATTTAAGATCAGTAAAAGGATTTTTTATTTTGAAGATGCTCTTAGTTGTAGAAAATTAATTTAATGGAACAGCAAGGTCACCAGCCAATTTAAGAGGTTAGGGCCACAGAAGGGCGAACTCCTATCTTTTAAGAGGACATTTGTGACACTTGGAGGAATTATGGCAATGCAGATGCACCTGATAATGTCTGCCAACCCTCCTGACTCACCCCACATACTGTGCACAAAGCAAATGAGGTCTGCAAGGATCACAGCAAGGAAAAGGAAAAAAAGTGACAATTCAGGTTTTTGTTTGTTTGTTTCTTTGGTTTGACATACAAAAGGATCGTTCTTTCCTCTCTCTCCACTTACTTTTGCCCACTTACTTATCCACTTACTTATCTGAAAGTTCCCCAAATCCTCCAACAAACACAAGTATTTTAACGCGAACAGGCATGCAAACAGGACTAAAATGCTCTCAACACTAACGTTTATGACCCATCTGTACGAAACGCACTCATCCAGCCAGGTCCTCTGACCACAGGCAGAGCAGAACTCACGGGCTTCCTTAAAGAACATCGGAGGCATCCATGCAGAGACACTACAGACACAGCATTTTCTTGTATTGTTCTCAGCTGTCTTTAAAATCTTTTGCCCTTCCTTTCACTAACCCAGGAGGTGACCGACCAGGGGGAATGGACATGAATTAATAAACGTCAATCACCGCGACTCACTACAGCGTTGAGTTCATGAGGTTCCAACAGGAGCCCCTAAAAAGCTCTACTTAGAACATAGCGTCTCATACTTCTCGAAGGGCCCAGTGTCTTCCTCTTCTGGTGCAACCGGCTGTAGGGAGAACCATTCCTTGGTGTCTCTTCTCTAATCCCAACATTCTGCTCCCTTAGCCTCTAGGGCAAGCACCACTGGCAATTGGTCGCCTTGCTATACAGGTGTGCACACCTCTGGTACCCAGTCACCTCGCTATGCAGGTGTGCACACCACTGGGGCCAGGTCACCTCGCTATGAAGGTGTGCACACCACTGGCACCCAGTCACCTTGCTAGCAGGTCTGCACAACATTATCTCACTAAGGCAACAGCAAGCGAGGTTATAGGTTTATCTACTCAGTATTTCCATTACCCTGACCCTAGCTCCATCGTAGTGAAGCCATTTCTCTTATGCCTCTGGTGTCGTTACCCTGATTAGATTTCAAGTTTTCAATTACGGCACACCTTTCTGGGTCTTAGGTATAAATGATATTATCTGCAATACTAAGAACTCTGACCTCGAGAAAGGTTTTAGTATTGTTACCCAAGACAACACACAGTTCTAAGAGCGAGGAACACACGTGACTGTAAGTCACCTGTCTCAGAGCTCACCATGAGAATGAATGAGGAAGGACAGTCTACTTCCAAACTGTTTACAAACTACAGTGCATCCTAATTGCGTAATAGGTGAGGATACTCACATTTTCATAATGAAATAGACTCAAAACTGAAAAATAATAAGCATGTTTCTCTTTTTGAAAGCTGACTTCTAATAACTGTACACACACACACACACACACACACTCACACACAGAGCAGTGATCTTGTACCGGGGAGTTTATGGTACAATGAAGTGCACAGGTCATAATGAGACAAGCAAATCATACACAGCACAGCAGTGGGCGTTACAAAAGAGAGCAGAGTACTCAGGATGTGAGAGAAGGGTCTGACCCAGGAGCTGGGAAGGTGCCAAGGATGACTTCCCCTTGGAAGTGCCACAAATGAAACAGATGAAATCAAAACATAAGGTTGTAACATAAAAATACATAATTTAAAGGGATCTAATACTGTAAATTGTAATTACATATTAATTATAAATTTAACATAAATTTCTTAGTAAGCTAAACATGCCTCCAAAGGTTGAGAAATCGAAGTCTCTCTCAGCCTTGGACACCTGTAGTCTACCCTACCAACCCTCTAATAAACACACAGTGCCTGTCTGTGTCCTACTGACAAAGACTTCTGGCTATTTAAATTTTCTCTATTGTTTTCAAATGATTCTACAGCAACCAATTAAGAGAGTTGGCAAACAGCAAATACTTAACCTAACACAGTTCAGTGGCTCATCTCAAAAATTACATTTACATGGACAGACAACAGCTAATCCTAACAGAAAATTCGGAACCTTCGGCAACTGGTTACCAGATGGGCATCACATCCGGGAACCACATTCTTCCCAGGTGCTTAGAGACTTCAGTGTGAACTTCGTCTGGGGTGTAATTGTCATCAGGGACCAGAACCTCCTCCATGATTGACAGCTGAGTGAGCCTTTGGCCACAGAGTCTTACAAACTCGACGAACGCGCTGCAGCTGACCTCACACTCGCTCAGGCCCAAGGCTGTCAGGTTTTGACAGTGCTCAGCAATGCCAATAAGTTCACTGTCCAGGGGCTGAAGGCCATTGGCACACACCACTAACTCAACCAGCCGTGGGCAGTGCACACCTATCCGGCCTAGAATGGCCCTGCTCACTGAACGCCCGAAGTAAACGTGAGTGACGGGGGTCTCTTCTTGGAAGAATGTCTCAAGTTCCTCTTCATATAAGAAGAAGTACATGACAACATTGACCCCCGGAGAGTGTTTCATCAGTGCGTCCCAACTGTGCTTTTTAATAGAGTGGAACTGGATCTGCCCAGGGTTTTCACTGACAACATCTATTCGGAGATGTTCGAGGTTCACGTGAGTCTCACTCGACAGCGCAAGGAGCAGCTTGTCGCTCAGAATGTAGTAATTCAACGCCAGTTCTCGGAGGCCCTGACAGTGGTCTGCCACACAGAGGATCCCTGCGGGAAATGGAGGAAATCCTTAAGAACAAAGAATCACACGGATACTAAAACAGATGATGTCAACTTAAATTTTCTATTAGTTATTTTAGTACAACAGATTACTAATGATGTTTGGGAAAATGGCCGCTAACATATATCATTATATGTGTGCAGGTTAATTAAAATTCTCCCCATACACAGGGCTGGGGGGAGGGATATGCAAACCAGTGGCAGCCACTATGGAGATCGGTATGGAGGTTCCCAAAGAGCCAAACCTGGAGCTACCATAAGACTCTCTCTACCCATCTTAGGGACACCTGAAAGGCTAATTCAGCAAAGCAGAGACACTTGGGAAACCACGTTGACTGAGGCACTATTCAGGCGAGCTGAGACGGGGAAACAGCCTAGGAGTCCAGCAACGGATGAGTGGGTAAAGAAAACGTGGTCCGTACACAACTATTTCTACTGAGTCATAAGAACGAAATTGTGGCACTTTCAGCAAAAGGAATCAACTGGAGATTACTACATTAAAGAAAATAAGGGTCATACTTCCCAACATACTTCAAGTTTATATTTAAATTCACACACACGAGTACACGTGTGTGTACACACACACATGCACATATACATGCACACACATACATGTAAGGCATGAAAGCTCAATATGTCCTAGTTTCCTCTCATGGCTGCGATAAAACACTGGCCAAAATCAAGGAGAAGAGAAAAGGGATTATTTGGCTTAGACTTCTAGACCATAGTCCATCTTGACGGAAGCCAGGACAGGAACCTGGAGGTAGAAACTGAAACCAAGACGATGGAGAAATGCCACTCACAGGTCTGTTTCTATGGCTTACTCGGCTTGCTCTTCCACACAGTCCAGGACTACCTGCACAGGGGCGGCACTACTCATGGGAGACTTGGGCCCACATCAATTATTAATTAAGAAAATGTCCCCACAGACTTGTGTACAGGTCAGTCTGATGGAGGCATTTTCTCAATTGAGGTTCTTTCTTCCCAGATGACCTTAGCTTGGGTCAGCTGAAAAGAGCCTACCAAGCATGAAAGGGGCTACGGCAGGGAAGAACGATGGAGAAACAGAGAGTGATGGGATACCTGTGATATGAAAGGAAAGGGGGCGGGAAGAGGGCCAGGAAGGGGAGAGGGGAGGCCGATAGGCATAAAGAATAACAACACAATATATACATGAAAATGCCATGATAAAACCTACTACTTTGGTGCATTAATTAAAAAAAATTAACTAGAAAAAAAAATGAACAATCTTCCTGATGAACATACATGCCAAAAATCCCAACCAAATATTTGCAAATCGTAGTGGTTAACGAACTTGCTGTACCGGCAGGAATAGCTGAGTTTGGATTCCCAGAACCCATGTAAAGCTGCATGTGGAAGCATTTCTGCAATCTTAGCGCACCTACAACAAGACGGAAGGTGGGGGTGCAGAATTCCCAGAAGGCCCTGGGTCAGCTGGCCTGGTGTCTACAGTAGCAAACAAGATACCGTGTCTCAAACAATTTGGATGGTGAAGATGCAGTCCTGATTTCTACACATGTGCCACAGCCTATGTGTCCCTACTCTAAAAGATGAGCACACACGCACGCACACGCACACACACGCTTAAAATTGCTTGCAAATCAAATACAGGAACACATCCAAAAGGACATTCGGCATGATGAGGTTGGCTTTATTCTACAGTTGCAAGGAATATCCAAGGTGTGCCAATCAGTAAACGTAAGCCATCACATAAACAGTCTTAAAGACAGAAATCACATGACTTTCTCGATAGAAGCAGAAAAGGGTTTGGACAAAATGCCACATTCCTTCCTGATAAAAGCCTTGAAGAAAGTGGGAGCAGAAGGAATCTGTCACAACACAGTAAAGGCTGTCATCTAGGATGAAAGTGTATCTCAACACAATAAAGGCTATCTATGATGAACCTACAGCCGACATTATACGAGCGGGAGAAAATTCCAAAACATTCTGACTAAAACGAGGAACAAACCAAGGCTGTTCACGTCCTCCACTCTTCCTTACTACAGTAGCAGAAGCCTTAGAACACCAAGCCGAGAGAAGTAAATGAAAGGGCTATAAATAAGGGAGTGGGCTAGTTTTATGTTAACTTGACACAAGAGTCATCTAGGAAGAGAGAATCTGAATTGAGAAAATGCCCCCACCAGACGGCCTGTGGTGAATTTTCTTAATTAGTGATTGATATCAGAATGCCAAGCCTATTGTGGGTGGTGCCAGCCTTTGGCAGGCAGCCCTGGGATGTATTAAAAAGCAGGCTGGGCAGGCCATAGGAAGCCAGCCAGTAAGCAGTATTCCTCTTTTCTTTATGGTCTTGTATCACTTCCTGCCTCCAGTCTCCTGTCCTGATTTCTCTGGATGATGGACTGCAAGTTAGAAGATGAAATAAATCCTCTCTTCCCCAAGCCGCTTTTGGTCTTAATGTTTTATCGCAGCAACAGAGCCCCAAGACAGCAGGAAAGGAAATAAAGAACTTGCAGACGACATAATTCTCTACATAAGACTCTCCCAGAAAACCTCGAGAGCTGCTAAACACCGGCAAAGAGTGGCAGGATGCAAAATGAACACACACACACACACACACACACACACAAAAAAAAAAAAAATCGCTGCATTTTTCTACATTCCAATAATGCATGTGCTGAGGGAGAAATCAGGAAAACAATCCATTCACAACTGCCCCCACCCCACATGGCACACCCTGGAATAAACACATCTCCAACGAAAACTTCAAAACAAGCGAAACAGACACCAGTTGATGGGCACACGCTCTGGCTGCAGGGTGTAGACCCATCAAGCTGAAACCGAGCTGGAAATTTCCTGCAGGCTAGCTCTCATAATGCTTCCAAGTGCTGTGAAGGCTGACGGGGGAATCTTACTCAGCTATGAACCCCGTGTGTGCCCAGCCTCCACTAGACAACAAGTGCCCACCGCTGCAACAGCGCCATGACTGTCACGGGAATGACTTTCTCATTGAATCTGAGGACCACTCCACGGAAGAGAACTCATGCTTGGTACTGTAAACCTGTTCAAAGCCAATGGTCGGGAAGGCCATAGGCCCTGACACGGAAGCTTCTACTGTCATTCCGCTAAGTAGGCATGCGATGCTCATTAGACTGACCTCGATGTATCTGCCTTATGACCATGGGTGAGTGCTGCCCCATTTTGTAGCGGACAGCAGTGACTGCAGGGACTTTAATTGGTAAGAGATGAAAAATATAAGTGACTTCTGAGTGCTCACCTAAGAGAGCATCTATATAACTCGCTGGCCGAGACTCAGGAGAGACTGCAGAAGAGATGGGGGAGAGGATGAGAGGCAGTGTTGCGTGGACGTGACGGCCGCTGAGGACACCCACCAACACAGGCGGCATCACGGGTGGAAAGGGGCTCATGAGGGAGGTCCCACCCCTCTGCGAGGAGCTTTCTCTGCTGAGTGTTGCTAGGGGAGGAGGTTTCTCCCATGGTGTTGCCACCGGGAAATTGCCCATGCTCTAATAATCCCAATAACAAAGGGGGTCAGCAAAATGGGGAAGAAATTAACTAGAAGGGGGGCTAACTGGGAAGAAGAAGGGCCCTGCCGGGGGAGGGAGGAACAAGAGAAGGTAACAGGAGTGAACATGATCAAAATATATTATGTACATGCATGAAATTGTCAAAAATGGGTCACTAATTTAGACAAGATTAACACATGTCCAAGGGGAAAATATTCCCTGAAGAAGCAACTTACATCTAATTTGAAGATGATTGCTTTTGATAAAATTCTTAAAAACTGTGTTCCAAAGGCGTGTACTTTTCGATAAGTAATTTGTTGTTACTATAGTAAAAACCATCAATCAATTTACATAAAAAAGCACAACCTACCATCAGATGAAACATGAGGACAGCTACTCATTTTTAGAAGTCGCAGAGTGTCACTATTGTTGGCCACGAGAATCTTCAGTGGGGGATCGTCCACAGGCGCATCTTCAGTCTTAACTGACGATAGCGACTTTGAGTTGACAAACGCAACCGTAAGTGCTGACACAAAGTGAGACTTGCATGCCAATAAGAAAAAAAATTACGAAAACGTCACTTAAAACTCATAGTTTCAAACAAGTAGCATTAAAAAACAGATAGGTGCTAAAAATACAGTAAAAATAGACTATGTTTTCATGCTATTACTAGCCACTAGAAGACGTTCCTAATTCCCTTTTAAATAAATTTCAAGCTAGTATATGAAGTATGGGTTTCATTCCGGCATTTTCAGCTCGCTTGTCTCTATGCTTCCCTCTTCTCCACCCCCTTCCCTCTGCCTTTCCCTACCTCCCGACCCATCTATCTCTGGTCCCCTCATCCCTCCAAATACTCCTGCTCTCATCATGTGGATTCCATTTGTCTTTCTCTCTCTCCCTGCTTCCCTCTTCCGTGGTTCTCTTTCTACTTTCATAACCTCAAACACACATGCACGCACACACACACACATGCACACACATACACACACAGACACACACACACGCGCTGGACACATGGAGTCTGCACATGAAAGAAAGCATACAGTATTTGTCGTCCTGAGTTTGATCGATTTCACATCTTCATCTCCACTTCCATATATTTTCCTGAAAGTACTATGATCTTATATTTCTTCAAGGTGAAAACAATTCTACTGTGTGTGTACTACGCTTCATCCATTGTCTGTTGATGGATAGCTAGGCTGGCTCAACTTCTTAACTACTGTGAGCAGTAAATCAGCAAACGTGGCTATGCGTGCATCTCTGTGTAGTTTATGACTTCAGGTAGTTTACCAGTAGCATAACTAGATCATACAGTAATTCATTTAGTATGTGTTCTTGCCTTTGGTAGGGGAATAGTAGGTGGCTGTAGCTGTCTGAGCTCATTTAAGTCTTAACATTCTATTCCAGTGACTTCTCTACAGGGTAAGAAATGAGGATCTAGTTTCATTCTTCTACATCCAGTTTTCCAACCAACATTTGCTGAAGATGCTGTGTTTTTTTTTTTTTTTTCCAGTGCATGCTTTTGACCAGGTGCTGTACCTGTTTGACCTCATTTTCAGATTTTACATTCTATAACACTGGCTTGTATGTCTGTTTTTGTGACCGTTCCAAGCCTAGTTTCTGTTACTGTGGCTCTGAGCTATAACTCGAGCCCAGATTTTGTACTTGCACACTGCTCTTTCTGCTTAGAATTGCTGTGGCAATGAGGGTGTCTTTGTGCTTTTGTATCGGCAGCAGAACTGTTTTCTCTATCTCTGTGAAGGCTGCAGTGCAGATCTGATGGAGACTGTTGAATCTCTAAGCCACTTTGGCCAATGCAGGCATTTTCTACGCTACTAATCCTGCCGTAAGGTTTCTCCATCTTCTTAGATTTCTTTTTTTGATGTCTTAAGGTTTTCATTGCATAGGTCTTCCACTACCTTTCTCTACAGTTAGGCTTAATTCTGAGTTTGGGGGTCCTCTGGGGTATTATAAATGGGATTTTCTTCTTTCTTGGTAGTTTCATTATTAATGTATAGAAAGGTTACAGACTTTTCTATGGTGACTTTGTATCTTGTGACTTTGCTGGAGTTTAGGATTTCTCTGGTGAACTCTCTAGGACCTTGTAAGTATAGACTCAAGTCTTCAGGTGTGAGTAATGGTTCTCTTCCCTTCCCATCTGTATCCTTCTTATTTATTTCTCTAATGTTAGAGCTCTAGCTAGGATTTCATGCATTATATTGAATTAAGAGTGGTTAGGTGGACATTCCTATCTAACTTTAGAGGAACATTGGGGTGTTTTACTCTTTCCAAAGCCTCGTGTGTCTAGTGAGATGATCACATGATTTCCATTTCTAAACCCATTCATGTGTTACATTACGTCGAATGATATGCATATGCAAAGCCAACCTTGAATCTCTGGGGGAAAAGTAACTTGTTCATGGTGTAGGTTTGAAAATGGAACGATGAGAAAGGAGAAATCCCAAATATCTTCTAAAGGATGTCTTAGCTATTTTCAACCTTAAGAATTTGATGTCTAGTATTAAAAGGTTATAGTTAATTTATTTTCTAGAACAGGGATTAGCTAACTATGGACCACTAGCCAAGCTCAGTGCAGAGTCTGTTTCTCTGTTTCATGAGTGAAGACTAAATCATTTGTATCATTAAAGGTTGAAAAATCTGAAACATAACACTGTGTGGCATGGGAGCTACAGGAAACAGAGTTAAGGCTCACAGATGAAGCCTGCATGGCCCAGCCATGTGCTCTCCTTTTGCATGGTCTGTGTTGGTTTCTCCCCTGCAACAGAGGAGCTGGGGAATTGAGGCAGATCTGTATGGCCCTCAAAGCCTAGAATTCTTTGGGTTCTTCCTACCTCCTCCCAGGAAAAATACACTTTTCCCTTATTTCATTCACTTCTATATTTCCAGACCTAAGACAGTGTCCACAACATAGCAGTCAATAAATACTTTTCAAAGGATGAGTGATGTCATAATCTTATGTTCTTTTCCTAGCAGATTTAAACGAAGTAAATAAGGCAGTTACATTTTTTGAATTTTTGAAGAATTACAAAATAAAGCTTACTGATAATTTGACCTCATTGTAGGGAGAATTCCACACATTTTCAGATTCATTATTTCTGGCCAAGTCAGAAAGTGTGGAAAGCAAATCCAAGGCAAGATCCCTTTCCCTTCCACAAACTCCATCTTGGCTGTATGAAAGGTTCTGCTGGCCTGTTAGGATGACTACATAGGTTATAAATGTGTAAACACATGGCCTTACACTAATTAAAAGTAGTTTTCACACAGTAGAGAGCTAGGGTGCTACTAACTTATTACAGAACCGTATCTCTTTTTTAAGAAATAAAGTCTTTTTTCTCTTTAATCAACTCTGAACTAGTTGTTCTCGTCTTGCAGGGCACGGAAGTGGCATAACGCAGGTTTCCTTGTAATCCCACTTGCTATACTCCTCATGTCTAAACTCCCATAATTTCATCTAGTTTTTCCACCCACTGCCTGGCATCTGCCGGGTAACTGCATAGCAACCCCAGATGCTGGCCCTGGAGGCTGATGGGCACCGGCAGCCTTAGCTTTAGAACCTAAGACACATCAGGTCAGTCTGAGCCTGTGGGCTATAAACAAGGAAGTGACTCTTGAACACTAGTCAGCTTTCATCTGATTACTTATATTATTCTAAATCCCCAAATGACCCAATTTTTTCCAGCCTACCTCCTAAAACAACAGGCTAGCAGAAAGCATGGCTGTGAGAGCCATGACCCAGTTTACAGGTGGGAGGATGCTGTTATCCCTGCCCTTTTCTGTAGTTCCGTCAGGTGATTTTTATCAATGGGTGTAAGGAAGAGCTAGTTACAAAGCAAACACTACTTTAACCTGGGTTCCTGGTAGTAAACAACACGGATTGTCTCTCATCCTTCCAAGACAGTGTGAGGCGAGCCCAGTAAACAGGCTGAGCTCATCAATGAGATGGCTTGGAGAACCAACAAACAGTGCAAAGAAGATGAAATGTGGTCGGCATTAGGGTTGGTGCTGATTGTCAACTCAAGAGACTCTTGAGTCATGTCGGAGCCTTTGGGGATTATCTTATTATTTACTTACTTACCTGTATATGTTCATGCACGTGCACACTCTATTACCCATATGTGGAGGTAACAAAGGACAAATTACAGAAGTTCTTTCCTGCCACCATATGGGTTCTGGGTCTCAAATTCAGATTCTCAGACCAGGCGGGAAGCACCTTTACCCGCTGAGCCCACTCACTGTCCCAGGACTACCCTGATTACGTCAGCTGAGGTGAAGGCTCACTGGCTGTAGCCAGCACCCTTTTGGGATCCGGGACTATACGAATGGGGGTGGGCACTGAAGAGCGGCATCCATCCAGCATTCTCTGCTGCCTGACAATGATGTGGTACGGCTGGATGCTTCAAGCTCCTGCTCCTCGGCTTCCCAGCCATGATGGACTGTGCCCTGGAAGAGCCAGGGTAGGTTATTTCTCCCTACATTGCTTTGGACAGAGCAGCTTCTAAACTAAGACAGTAGGAGCAGACAGTGACCAGTTTGAGATGTCTCTGCTAAGCTGAGGACACTCGGGAGAGGCCTGTAGATGGTGCTTCCTGCAACAGACAGTGCTGGGAACGTCTAAGCGACTTCACCTTTCCTCTTTGATTATCCAGCACCGGGTTTTAACTAACAGGCTTGGCCAGCTGGGCTAGCTTAATTGCTGAACTCTAAGTCAGTGAGAAACCCAGCCTTACAGGAGGTGGGTGGTGGGGTTTTTTTGGGGGGGGGGGAGCACACGTTCTCTGACAGTCACATGCATGCACACATATGTGTACCTGTACACTCATGAACACAAACATCATTTAAAAAGAAGTCTATCGTAGCTCACAAAAGGCACAGTAGTCTTACCTTTGGCACATTCATAAAGCTTGGTTTGGCTGTTGAGATCAACCCCAGGGTCTGGATGGAGCAATTTACCAGCTGAGAAAGAATATCACAGGCAGCTTCTGCTGACTCAGTACTACTATCAACCTATAAAGACAATTTTTAATATGAATCTCATGAAAGTAATGTATCAGAACCACTGGAAATGCAATTATTAAATGGAATTTAATAACCAAGTTTTGTTGATCCCTTTCATCAATTGAAATGATTGCTTTTCTATGGAATGTCTGAGCTTACAAAGGGAGAAACAGAGATATGGCAAAATAACTTTGCAACACTTCATGCTTTATAATTACCTGGGTATTAATAATAATAGCCAAATGAGAAAACTGAACTTTAAGTCATTTAATTACAGCTCGGGCTCTCTAACTCAGTCTGTGCAACAACTAGAGAACCCTGAAGTATTTACCAAGTGCCTCCAAGTAAGGGTCCAAACACATAGAGGAATCTCACCGACGCGCACGCGGCTTCGTACCTTCAAGCTGACATACTGCAGGTGTGCAGCGTGCTTCCTGATGATCTGCTGAATGAGATCAGGGTGAGTGGACTTAAAATAGGAAGTGGCTGACCGGTTCAGCTCAAACTCAAACTTCCTCCAGAGATCAGGAACGTGAAACACTTCATTCCAGCTCCTACACACAGAAGATGCGCGGGCTCGGTCTATTAAAGGGAGATACTGGAAGATATGTAATATCACGTTCTGCGGTAGAGTCTCCCAGTCTGGAAGAGCAGGGAGCTCATGAACGTCGGGGAGAGAAGGGCGGAGCCCACGTCTGGGTTGCTTCACCACTGGTGAAGACCAGACAGCGTTATTCACGGCAGAGACGTGATTCCTCTTCATTCTGTAAGCATCAGAAAACGCCGTTTGTTTCTTGTGCCGCACCCCACAAACATCTGTACTCTAAATGTATAGACTGATATAAGGAATGGGCCGTAACCCAACCAGCGCCCTTTCCACAGCAACCTTCTGCTTCCATGCGCTGATAAATGCTACCGTGTGGTGAGGACAGAGCGCAAACCCGCTCTCAAAACCATGCTCAAAGGCTGAACACAACGGTAAATGACATGTGAGGGGAGCATGTTAACTGCATGAGAGGAAAACACAGAACTGCATGTGACTGCCTTTGTGGATGGGAGAAGTGGCTAGGGGCCTTTCAGGGGAAGCATTCAAAATATACCCCGGCTTTGGTGGAAACACCATGCTGAAATTCTGCTAAACTCCTGGGAGACGTGGGAGACAGTACAACTAAAAGCATCTGTCAGGAAAGTCTCAGCTATGCCACGTAGTAACCACGTGACTCTAAGCCTGGTTTCTCATCCGCAGGGCAGGGGTCAGAGTCCTCATCAAGCTGCTAGGAGAGTGGAGCATTTTAAATATCGGTGTCTCGCGCATACTTGAGAAGCACTGCTATACTGCTTACATTTTTCTCAACTCCTTTCATTTGTCATGTCACAGTTCTAAGAGAAAACCAAATGATTTGTACTGCTGTTCAGGTGGCAGCTTGGACATACAAATTCTGGGAAATGTGGGCATAGCAGGGACAGCGTGGTTGCCTGAGTACATATCTGCTCCTCTGTGGTCAGTAATAAAAAACACAAGAACGAAATTATTCTCCCCAGAAAGACTCTGCAGGTATTAACTACCTGGGGACACTACCAACCTCCAACAGCTGAAGCCCAGATATATTGATATATACAATAAAGTATCTATAATTTTCTCTGCATGTTTTATGTAAGAACCTAGAGTATTAAATATACAATTATTTGAGAGGCTTTATAATGGTAAGGAAATGGTTCTGAACTTAACTCTGATTAATGACCTGGTCCTCCTTTCACCCATCAACGTTAGGAACGTATACACCAATTTAGTATCAGATTTGAACATACCTTCACATCCACGGAAATCTTTATTTACAGTGTAAGTACATTTGTCTTGTGACTCGATCTGAGTGGTGTGAAGCATTTCTTAACCACAACATAAAGTAGGATCCCAGAAGCAGGACTGACCTACAAAAATCACTGAAAAAAGGGAAAAGTCATTTTTAGGGCTTAGAAACTGCAATGGAAAACAAAACCCTGGCCAACTTGTAACTCAATTATCAGAGGATAACTGTTTCACGTAGTAGCCTACAAAATCGTTAAAATTTCAGTAAACTAAGAAAGGCGGCCCCTAATATAAAACTTTACTAGAAGAGGAGTGAAGACAAAGACCAGATTTAGTATAACTACCTCATAGTTCTCTACCCCGAGCGATGGTGTCATATATTCCAGATTTGGTATAACTACCTCATAGTTCTCTACCCCGAGCGATGGTGTCATATATTCCAGATTTGGTATAACTACCTCATAGTTCTCTACCCCGAGCGATGGTGTCATATATTCCAGATTTGGTATAACTACCTCATAGTTCTCTACCCCGAGCGATGGTGTCATATATTCCAGATTTGGTATAACTACCTCATAGTTCTCTGTCCCGAGCGATTGTGTCATATATTCAGCTTGATTGTCCATAACAAGAATTGTTCAATTTACTCAATTCATTAAACTGCCAGTTTACTGAATCATCATAAAGAATTAACGTTGTTAGGAGCTGGAAAGATGGCTCCGTGGACACGAGCACTTGCTGCTCTTGCAGAGGCCCCAGGTTCAATTGCCAGCACCCACACATGCATCAGGCACACACATGGTACACAGACATAGATGCAGGCAAAATGCCAATACGAGTAAATAAACCTCTTAAGAAGGAATATTATATTAATGCCAATAATTTAGTAAATACATATTAATTTTCTTTATCCTCACATAAATGAGCATAAAACTTTACCCTCCCAATTACAAACTTCATACAGCACAACATTGTAGTTACATGTGTCAGTATATTTTATAATGTAAGATAAACTGATCTGTATTACTTGGAAATACTTTCCTGGTCATTTATTCATTATTTAGTTTAAATAATGAGTTACATTATGGAATGCCACTTGGTCATATTGTATTCCCATTAAAATGTTTTTCTTAGAAATGTCTTATATAAAAATTCTACCTTAAATATAAGGGGCTATTAAAAAAAAAACCTGATCACTTCTTTTTACGTGAAAGAAATGGATCGCTTCTTTTTCAAGACTCTCTTACCTAAAGGTGGCTTCCAGGTTACAGTTGACGCTGGACCAATGAACCGAAGCAATTGTTGCCATGGGGTACTCACCAACATCCATTTGCCTTCACTTTCAATCTTGGAAAACACCACAAAAGCATCATTAGGGCATATAATAATCTTACGCTTCGGTTATTTATAAACATTAAGTCATTTTATGAGTAAATTATTAAAACTATTTTCTGCCCATATGAAAAACTAGATTATGGGAATATCGCAGTACTTGCCAGGAGTTACACTGGAAGCTACCCATATCAGGCAGTAAACCACTCTGAAAACTCACATTTTACCTACTATTTATGGAGAGATATCCTGAAAATTTAAGGTGGTTCAGGATTACATGTATTTGTTCATAAACTGTATAACTCTTTCAGCACAGTCCAAACTTCTCTGTAGTATCAAGATATATTTACTTACGAAGGAGACTTCAATATTTGAATAGATACATTCATTTTTAAGGGCAGTATCTGAAGACCGAAGTTTGCAAAAATGCACTTGGACTGAAAACACCTTTTGAGATGCGAGAATGCCAGAAAGGCTGCACAGAACTTGATTGACCTGGACCATCCCTTAGAGTCCCTTACGGAGTTGGGCACCTAGCAGCCTGCCCCATCTTCCTGTAACCTCTGCTTCCAGACTGGGTTGGGGAGAGACGGCGCCAAGCCAGGGCAGAGTTTAGAGTCTCCAATAATGAGAACAAATGACAGTGCAATGCACCGCTCCAAAGCTGCACGGCGCAATTTATCTTACATTCTAACTGCCCAGAGAAACGGGGCTTGGGAACAGCCCCACCCTAGGCAAAAAAACCCTCTACAGAGCTGGTGGCGAAGCGGCCGGAAGGCTGAGAAGCCTCGGGAGGGCTGCTCGGCTCAGCTCGGAGGGCTTGGGTCCGAGGCGGTTCGGTTCCACTCTCCCTCTGCAACCAGACAGCTCTGGGGACTCGCCTCTGCCGCACGGCCCGCCCCACCCCGCCCCGCGGGGTCCCCGGAGCTGCGCCACAAACCTTACCTCAGAACCCACGCCTGAGCTGCAGCCAGCCCAGGTCCAACCCTCAGGTACAGCGCAGGAGTCCGCTTGCCGAACCCCAGCAGCTCGCTTCTCAGGTGAGCGCTGGGCTGTGATGGACAGACTGGCCCCGCAGGTCAGGCCCCGCCCACGCCCCGCCCTTCCGGATGTTCAGTCCCCGTAATCCCGGCCCTCGGGCAGCCTCGCCCCACCCCCAGCAGTTGAGTGTTATGCCTTGTGCCCGCCCACTCCCCGCCTCTTGGGGAACGCCCCGTCCATTGGTGGAAGTTCCTCCCCCCCCACTCCAGAAGCTCTGACCCTAGGCAGCCTAGCCCAGCCCGTGCCATTCTGCTGGAGCCCAGGGCCTCATCTAGCACATGCAGGTTCCCAGGCCCCTAGAAGCCCTTTTGGAGTCCCAGGGCACAGTGGGCGTGCTCCTTAAATAGCAAGCGGATGCTTAGTGAGTCTTCAGTAAAGTAACTGAAGGCTTGCCCAGAACTAGCAGTTTCTGGGGTTTAACTGGAGAAGGCTGCCTGACTTCTATGACCACGCTATATTCTTGAGAACCTTGGAAAGAAGCAGCACAGATAGGCCCTGGGGTCCGGGAGCTGCAGGCCCGGACTGCAGAAGGTCACCTATGACCTGCCAGCCTGCCAGTACGGAAACGATGTACGGATTTTAAAGCTTATTTTAAAAATTGCTTCAAAATATGAGATCCGCCCATGCACAGCGTTCAGGACACAGTGCTACACCAACATATAGTTCCTCTCATACTCATTCTGTAATGACCAGTTTCATTGCTGTATAGCCGACAAATATAAACTGCGCACACACACTACATTTTGTTGCCTTTGAAACCAGCATGGCAGCCGAGGGAATGAACACACCGCAGATCTATGCCTCCCCCAGATTTCCCTAGGTCCTTCTATATTTCCCCTGCCACTGTCCTTCCTCACCTGCTCTCTGACATTTTAGATTAATTTGCAGTTCATATTATAAATTGAATTCTGTGGTGTCTAGCCACCAGTTCTTTTTCCTTGGAAACTCAGTTGACGCAGTTGCCTCCAGGTGACCTATACAGACTATTTTATCTTTTTCCTATTTTGTTCTTCTTTGATCTCTTTAGATTGTTTTGTCACCTTATGAACTAGATTCACATGCCAGTCTAGATCTCAGGTCTGTCAAAGCCTCTCTTTCATAAACCCGTTTCCAACCACGGTGTTCAACGAAGCCACTGTCAAGCTCGTGTACTGCAGGCACGGCTTTTCAACTTGATCTACCTTGAACCCTCTTAGACTTCCAGCTCGATCCCTGCTCTGACCCCCTAGGGCTCAGCCCTACTTACACATCTCACTACCCATAGCAAGAATCTTGCAACTCCTGCCACAATAATAATAATAATAAAATAATAATAAAATAATAATAATAATAATAAAATTAGGTGTATCACCAAAAAACGCAGAAGCCTGGAGCCCTCTGCTCAGCTCACAGGGATTTCAACAACCAGAGCCGTTTCTCTGCAGCTCAGCATTAAGCAGTGGTGTACTGCTTCTTCTAGACAGCTTGGGAGGAGCCTCTGAGAAGACTCCAAGATTCTGCATCCCAGGTCTGTGATCTTCTCTACCTCCTGTGGCTCATGAGCCTCTTCCTTCCTCCTGGAGGGGCTGTTTCATTACAAGAAAATGGCCGTACACTATCTCGTATGCCATAGATCATGCCTCTTACATTCCCGTTTTTAAAAGCCTTCCATCGTTGTCCTTGAATGAACATACCAATTCCTCTACCTTGTCGTTAAGCCCTAATAATTTGTCCTCCCGTGAGATGTTCCGCCGGCTTTCCACGGGGCTTCCATTTCGCTTCCTGGAGCTTTCATTTCGAGCATCGTGTCTGTGTGGCTTCCCCCAGGTGCTTCTGTCTTTATCGAATTCCACTCATATTCTACATTGACATTCTTATTTCATTCAGCTGTTTGTGTTCTCTGGGATTTCATTCAGGGCTTTGTTTGTGCCTTCTTTCATTTCTATGAATGGATTTATCGCCATGCTTTTGAATTCTTTGTCTGGAATTTCATCTAGGTCGCTCTTGTTGAGGAACATTAACCCTAGGATGGGCAGGATTTGGAGGAGACGTCTTGTTTCGTTGTCGTTGTTCCTTCTGTTTTTACATTGGGACTTGCCTATCAGGAGTTAGGTGGTTGGTTTAATTCTATTATTGTTATTTAGATAAAGTTTGTTCTTTTAGTTAGAAGTGTTTGCAGTGTTTAGGAGGGACTAGGTTGGTGTAGGGTTGAAGTGTAGCTTTCCTCTACTAGACTGGTGCTCAGGGAACCAGGCTCGATTCCCAGGCTCTATTCTCCCTTGCTGGTGAGAAATAAATTCCCACCGATTATATACAGCCTACCCACCTTATGGTACTTTGTTGTAGCAGACCAAATGGACTCAGACAGCAAGACGCTATCCAGGATTAGACCCACTATGAAAAGAAATAGAGTAATAATCAACTATACAAATCACCCTGTGCAGAGCTGAGGAAGCCCTGAAAGTGAGGATTAAATTAACAAATCCTGAGGAAATGTGTATGGTTGACAGTTCACAGCCATGTCAAAGACCCAGTGCCTGAGACCTAACAAAACCTTTTCCCTAGTGGGGGCGGGAGGTTGAAGGGCAGCAAAGTCTTCTTTTGGTCCCACTGTGAATGTGGATGGTGTGTGCAAATGTGGGTGTTTGTGAGCGATTAACCAGTGTGTGCAAAAACCAGCAGCTGCAGCTTCCTCCTCCCAGGGGTCTACAGCCATAGATGACTTACCCTCAGTGGCTTCCTACTGAGCTAACTCCTCCATGATGCTGGGGTTCTAGGTGGTTGTTTGGAGCTGGAGCCACTCTACCAGACTGCCCGTGGCCCACCTGACCCCAGCTTTTCTGACTCGTGTCTGTTCTGTCTTCATTTCCTCATCACCCCAATCAGGTCTCCAGGATCAAGACATGCAGGACACATCACACCTTAAGCGTAATCCTTTTAGGGAGTAAAGGAACATTGACCATACTGTGAGTTCTTGTGCGTTAGGTGTTGTTGGTATAAGGAGAAAGAACAGAAAAGAAGGGAGGAAAAAGCACACACCAAGTTTCGTGGTTAGTGGATGATTGAGAGCAAGTGGAAGAAAGGAATCTCATGGGGTGGGCTGTGGGGGCCAAAACATGTTAGGGACACGAGGAAGGATTTGCACTAAAGAGCAATAAAGACGTGTTGTCAGATAACGTGGAGCACCCCCATCTGAAGGAGGCTAAGGAAACCAGGCTGGTTATGGTCTTCAGGCAAGTGGGGGGAAAGAAAGAAGGAATGATGGGAGCGGGGCAGGGAACCACAACAACATAGGACAAGAACAAAGAAGGCTAACCTGGCCGTGGAAGTCTGGACGTGTCTACAAAAGTAGTAATTGGTAATAGAATTTGTCAGAGATAATATATCTACTTTTATGAAACAGAGGCTAAAATCACCTCATTTCCTCTACTCTCTAGGTTTTGGAGATAGTGTGAAAAAGCCCAGAGGCGATGGAGTTGCACATCCGGATTCTGCTACTTCCTGTTGTGCCATGAACAAGCTGCTTCACTCTCTCAGCCCACTCACTGCTTCGGATAACAACACATTGTTTTCATAGAGCTATTGGGTGAATTAGGACAATTTGTTCGCCACAAGGGCTTAGATAATGGCTGGCACGCGGTGAGTGCTGTTATGAATGCTTGTGCTGCCTCCCCAAGTCATTTGTTGAGTTCTGTATCCTGGATGTGATGTTTTGAGGAGCCCATTAGATACTGAGGGTGGGGCTCTCATAATTAATGTTAGTGTCCTTATGAATAAAAAACTACACAATGCTACCATCTCCTACCCAGTGAAGATGTAGACAGTAAAACCGATAAAGTAGGAAACAGGCCCACAATGAACCTACAGGCATTTAATGTTGAACCCCACGGCTTCCGTATTGTGAGAAATAAATTCCCATTGTTTACCAGCTACCTAGTTTACAGTGCCTTGTCATGACAGGCTAAATGGACCAGGACAGCAAGTCATTCAACACATGCAGAACGGTAGTCACATTCTCTGATCCCACTAGCCCGGTGCCATGACCTTACTATGTAGAACAACACAGACACTTCATGCTGAGCAGCAGGTCCGGGTCATATACATGAAAATGCTAAACATCTTCAAATCCTTGGTCCCACCTAACTTCTGCTTTTTCCTTCCCTCCTCTCTACTAAAACTTGACTTCCAACAAAGACCCTCACCAAGCCGGACATGCCAAGAGCTGGAAGGTCACTACCCAGGCCCCTCTCTGAGTAGAGGTAACTATTTTCCACACCTGGATTAAATCGTACTTGATTCGACAATTACTTCAAACGCTACAGGGTGTTCATATATCCTTTTGGAAAGAAAATGCATATGAAATAAGCCAGTAACATTTTCTGAAACAGGGGTTGTTATTGGGGCAGTGGAATCCTGAACTTCTTTCTCAACTGCCTGTTCCCATGGAAGTCTTCAAGAATGTTGTTTACTCTTGGCGTCTTGTAAGTCCTCAGACTCATTACCAGAAGGTCAGGATGGGAGGGTGGATCTGGGAGGAGACAGAGGGAGGAATGGAAGGTAACATGATGAAAATAAATTGCATGATGTTCTCAAAGAAAATAAAAATTATTAAGGAAAATGCTCTCTAAGATTTCTCAGTGAGAAAACATGAGAAAAATACATTGACACAAATATATACACAGCACTGGCATTACTAATACAATGATACACACAACACTGTCATCACTAATACAATGATATATACAACACTGTCATCACTAATACAATGATACACACAACACGTCTTCACTAATACAATGACACACACAACACTGTCATCACTAATACAATGACACACACATCACTGTCATCACTAATACAATGACACACACAACACTGTCATCACTAAAACAATGACACACACAACACTGTCATCACTAATACAATGACACACACAACACTGTCATCACTAAAACAATGACACACACAACACTGTCATCACTAATACAAGGATACACACAACACTGTCATCACTAAAACAATGACGCACACAACACTGTCATCACTAATACAATGATACACACAACACTGTCATCACTAATACAAGGATACACACAACACTGTCATCACTAATACAATGATACACACAACAGTGCCATCACTAAGCTCACTGTTTTCCACACACTTCAAAATTAATAAATATAAATTTTGCTGTTGTTATTATCCCATTTTAAGCTTTAAGTAGTCTTTGAAGATCTGTTTTTCATTAAATAATATTTTTCATTAAAAATTATGTATAATCTATACCCTAAATAAATTTCCAAGTAAATAAATAGATCCCTAAATAAATACTTCAAAGTATTTTTTTGCCTGCGTAAAAATCATACAACTTTCACTTCATAATCCCTTAACTTTTTCCTGAAGGAAATGAGTAAAGGAAGCATTTAATTTTACTCAAAGATTTAGGCTATTCATTTTAATAATCATGACTGTCACTCTCTGTCTGTGAATGGAGGTGTCACCAGCCCTTGGCTGTTCACACAACATGAAGCCCCCACTATCAGGGAATTATGAAATAAGCATTTCAAACTGGGTCAGGCTTAGTCACCACTGCCAACGGACGCTGATTCAAAGCCATCACTCCGCTTTGGAGAGTGAATAGGGCCGAGGCATTGCACCAAACTCACGATTTCATTAACACCTGCCTCAGGCCTGGGGAAGCTTTGTCTTGCCAACTGAATCAGAGAAGACAGTGAGCCACGTTTCCCCGTGCAGCACAGCCAGGTGCCCACAGCAGCGTTGGGCTCAGCTGTTTGAAGCATCCCTGGTCCTTCGTACAATTCACCAAGTCTCCCAGGTAGTACTAGTAATGAAAATTATTACACAACTAAAATTCGAACGGAGCACATAGTAGCTAACTTTCGCGGGTCCTAATGAGCGCCTTCGTGGAGAGAGCGCCCCCTAGAGACAGGGACGTTTTCACAGGAACCGTGCAGAACCGGGTGAGGCGTTTTTATGTACTGATTATTTTTTCTTTTCTTTTTTTTTTTTTTTGTCAAATAATTTCCATTAATTCTTTGAGAATTTCATGCAGTGTATTTGATCATATTTACTCCTTTCCTTTAATCCTCCCGGATCTACCCTCACCCGGTACCCACCTAACTTCCTGTTCTCTCCTCTCTTTTCCCCTCCTTTTAAATGCACCGAGTCCAGTTCCTGTTGGCCAATGACGTCTAGGTGTGGGGGCAGCCGTGGAGTGTGGTCGGCATACCAGAAAGAGATCAGGTCACTAAAGAGAACTGATCCTTCTTCCCGCAGCCATCAAGTGCCAATAGTTCTTCAGCTGGTGGTGGGACCTCGCGACCACCCTCTCCTGTATTTAAGTGAAACTGCTTGCTGGAATATGTGCGGATCTGGAGTGTGGGGTGGTGTGGCTCCCAGGCCAGCTCAGAAAAAGTCCAATCCTTTCGGATGGCAAAAAGCCCTGTGCTTAGAGGAGAGGTTTTCTCCCTGACGGAGAGAATTGGAACAACGACCATCTCATCACGTAAATGCTCTCTGGCTTGAGTCATAGCAAACGGCTGTAAACACTATCCTCAAGCCCTTGCCGGGTCTTTTTACCTTTCCTTTTAATATCGGAGGATTTTCTCCTCAGAGAATAGTTCATCATTCATTTCTCTCTAGCTACATCTAGCACACGTTCGTGCCTTTAGGGCAAGAATTTTTTTTTTCAAATTTTTGAAAGGAAATTTTACAACGCCCCATGGCTGAATGAAGTGTGTTCCGTGAAGAGCAGACCGTTCCTGAGTCACATCCTGCCGTTTATTGTCAGTTTTAGTAAGGTAACTCTACAGGTACTTCAGAGAAGCCAGGCAAGACTCGGATTTTACAGACATTTTTCCTTTGGGGAGAGCTTTTAAGTTGGCAGGCACATATGAGCACCCGTGGGCACATGCTGTGAGCACGGATGTGTGTTGCCTTTTAACAAGTAGTGGCTATGGTAGGCAGATACCCCACTGACCCCTCCCCCCCCAAACACAATACTACAGTCACAGATCTCGAAATGACATAGCTAGGAACTTAATAAATGAAACACAGCATTGCTTATCCAGCTGCCATGATATCCCTGGCACTTTTCGTAATTCCAGGTTTTAACTTTAGTTAGAGCATTATCCAATCATGCGGTGATTACTGGTAGTAAAGATGCTTTCCACAGTTCAGATTCTTTTAAATTCTGGACTTGATATGAGACTGTTTTACCAAGGGTTACCACTGTTGTGATGGACCATCATGACCAAAAGCAACTGGGAAAGGATTTATTCCACTCACAGTTCCATAAAACAGTTCATCATCAAAAGCAATGAGGGCAGGAACTCAAGCAGGGGCAGGAACCTGGAGGCAGGAGCCGATGCAGAGGACATGGAGGAGTGCTACTTACTGGCCTGCTCCTCATGGCTTGTTCAGTCTGCTTTTTTATAGAATTGAGGACTACCAGCCCAGGGATGGCCCCACCCACCATGGACTGGGCCCTCCCCTATTAATTGGATTGGCAGTCAAGATCTCTCCAAGCTCATGACTTTAGGAGTTTCCCCTGTATAACAGGCTGATTTTCTTACAGCCCTGCCTTTCTATGTGACTTGGCCCTCCTCTACTCAGCTTTCAATACATTTTATTATTTTGTGGTTTTAGTTTTTTAACTATAATATTATAGTGCAGAGTTTCTTTTCTGGTCC
Source organism: Arvicola amphibius (assembly GCF_903992535.2). Lineage (NCBI taxonomy): Eukaryota > Metazoa > Chordata > Mammalia > Rodentia > Cricetidae > Arvicola > Arvicola amphibius. Next base: position 152,740,242 of record NC_052052.2, on the reverse strand, counting down.
TGTTTGCTTGGCGTTCTGTAGACCTCTTGCATCTGCATGGATACAGATTTTATAAATTTTCCCCTATGGTTTTTATTGAACATGTTTTCTATGCCTTTGACTTAGACTATTTCTCCTCTGTGCCCATCAATTCACAGATTTGGTCTTTCTCTTGTTTCTCAGAATCCTGTGTGTCGCTGTGCTCTTCTAAGAGTCTCTTTAGTTGAAGCATATGACTTAATTCCTCTCCATTGTCTGTCTGTCTTTCACATGGTCTGTCCTGATGGTGAGGATTCCCACTGAGCTGTCCACTTGACTGACTGGAACTCTCTAGTGTCATTCGGTGGGGGTTTGTGAGTATTTGTCTGTGCTGCATTCTATTCCCTTTCCCAAACTGACTTCCTTCTTGAATTGCTTGTCTTTTTTTGTCCTCTATTGGCTCATTCAATTGTTTGTTTGTATCTTCTTTAAATTATTTGTACTTAGCTCCCAAAGTCCAGTTGAAGAGTGGGAGGAATGAGAATATGAGTAAAGAGGTCAAGACCATGATGAGAACACCCACTGAAACAGTTTACCTGAGCTAATGTGAGCTCACCAACTCCAGCCAGACAGCGAAGGAACCAACATATGACCAAACGGAACTAATCCCTCTGAATGTGGTTGACAGCTGCATGGCTGGGGCAGACTGAGGGGTCACCAGCAGAGGCACCAAGATTTATCCCTACTGCATGTACTGGATTTTTTGGAACCTATTCTCTTTGGATGGATACTTTGCTCAGCCTAGATCTAGCAGGGAGGGTCTTGGACCTTCCCCAGGGCAATGTGCCTTACCCTCTCTAAGGAGTGGATGGGGTGGGGTGGGGTGGGAGGGTATGTGGAGGGGATGGGAGGAGGAGAGGGAGTGGGAACTTGGCTTGGTATGTATAATGAAAAAAGATAGTTTGTTTTCTTTTTAAAAGATTACATTTTAAAAAGGGAAAAATAAATTATTCATACTTTTAGAGGACATTTTGTAATTGTTCGATTGAATCCCATGTCTTCTACTTCATCTAGGTGGTTTCCTGTGGGCAGTGAAGCTGCTGCTTTTGGAGGGAAGCATACTGTCTCGGCATTTCTGATAATACCTGGTGTCCGGAGTGAGACTGTTGGCTGTGACTTCTGCTGTGTTTGCAGCCTATGGGTGAACCATGGAATAGAACATCTGGGGAAGGCTAGCAAGCGGGATGCAGGCAGGAAAGAGGGGGCTGTCCTCTCAGGTCTCCACCAGATTGGGTTGCTTGTAGGAAGTTAGCTGGAGCAGGCTCCTAGGGCCAGAGAGAGGTCACAGGCAGTGGAAATGGACGGAGTGCCTTATCTGGTCCCTTTGGAGCCTGGCCATTGTGTGGTAGTTTGGCTCAAGGGGACTCTAGATGGTCACTTTTCTGAACTGCAGATTCTCAACTTAATTTCAACCAGATTTGCAATAGTTTATCTCTTTTGTCCACAGTAGACTCCCGGTCCTCTCCAAATGCTGGCCTCTTCATATCTTTCCTGGCTCAGCAAATAGCAGTTCCCGTTTTCAGTTGCTAGGGCCTAAACTTTGAAATTTTCTGACTCTTTAAAAACTTTTTCTTTATCTCCACTTGTCAGCAAATCCCCAAATGTGATCACAATCCGAGTTTCACCGCTCTGCCCACCACCAGCCTGGCCTGAGTCATCGCAGTCTCTGACGGCCTTCTGAGTGGCACGTCTGCCTCCGTCCTCTCACCCACAGAGTCTCAGTACAGGAACTAGAGTATTACCAGCACAATCTCTGCTCTAATCAGCCGGTGGCTTTCTCTTACTCAGAGCAAAAACCAAGTCCTTAGCAAGACCTATGACGTCGCCTAAATCTGCCCTCACACCCCTGGCCCATCTCTCTGGCCTCCTCTCATCCTACCACTTTCCCAGTCCACCCACAGTGTTCTCCTTGCTGGGCCTCAGACCCTCCTCACACACTCGGACCTCAGACTTCCTGCGGTCACTTCCCTGCAACCCGCAACGATCATTCCCAGGTATCAGTCCTCTCCTCTCTAAGGACTTCGGTCAGACAGCATCTGCCTCTTCTTTTTAATTCGAACTACCCAACTGTATCACTGAGGCAGCCCAGATACCCTAAGCATGGATACCTTACATATTGCTTGACATCCAGTGAGTAGAGTGTACAAAGACAGCAATGAATACATGAGTGCCCCACCACCTCACAAAGCCATTCCAATAGTGAGCGGACAGGCGGTAAGATAGCTGGATGGATATAAAGACAGGCTGACGATAGATAGAGATAGATAGATAGATAGATAGATAGATAGATAGATAGATAGATGGATAGATGGATAGATGATGGATGGATGGATGGATGGATAGAGAGAGATAGAGAGATAGATGATAGATAGATAGATAGATAGATAGATAGATAGATAGATAGATAGATAGATAGATAGATAGAAACTGTGGGTGAATGGGAGTCCTTCATCCTTCCCAATGTCGTCGCTAGGAAAAACAGAACAAGTTTTCAAAGCCAATCACAGAGAGAATGTATGAAAGGTTAAAAAAACCATATAATCATCATGTATTCTGTATTTTTCATAAATCAAGTACCAATGCCTTTCATTTGATGATCTCAAAGTGTGTTGCCAAAAAGAGCACTGTAATTACATGTAGTTATACATCACTACCGTATATCAAGCAGCATTAGGAGGCTTAATGGATTCAAGCTCTCACTTGCTCCTGACACGTCTGTATTATAAAGGAAAATGCAAGGGGCGGGCGCCCAAGTGGCAGTCTGACATTTACACTGCGTCATCCGAGCCTCTGAAAATCTATTATGGTGTGGCTTATTAGCATAAGAAACAGTGAAGTGACTTGTAGACTATCAACAGTCTCATGGCGTCCCTGGGCCAGCCAGTCACCTCAGCTGGCCTCATCTGTTCGGTCTCCTCAGGCCTGTCACACTTGAACGGATCACTGAAGGAGGGCTTTGAGGAGGAAGTGGGGCTCACTTTGTGGTTAACCAAAAGTACATCTCTGAGGTCAAAGTATGGCACGTGTGTTCTGTGTTGACCACACTGTGTCAAGAGAGTTCTCTTCATGAGACCAAGTCCTGACAAACTTTCCCAGTGTTTAGAGCCTGGCTCTGGTGTTTAGTGACCAAATGGTGTGCCCTATGCCCCTTAGCTCAGTGATCCTCTCATCAGATGCCAACCACCTTCCTCCTTCTTCCCCTCAGAAGTGTCACACAGAAAAGCCTCTGTAACTGCTCAGATGTTCACCTCTTCTACTGACAAGCCTACAGTGAGATTTCAGGTTCAGCTTCGGGGTCTGGGTACAGGAATTTGACTGCCAAAGCCATGGAGATGAAATCGATTGTGATGCCCGAGCGTGACACTTCTCTATCGCAATGAACTGCTCCACTGGTGTGACGTGGGAAAGGAAGGCCGGCAGGCCGTCCTCAGTCACGTTCACAGATGGCTGGAGGACCTCAGAAGTTGCTGTATCTCATCTTGTTACACAAAACGGAAGTCCCAATGATTCCCGGATGATCTGTGAGCCCCTGGGCACCGACTCCAGGGCTTAAGTTGCATGTTTGCTTGGCTGAGAGTGGAGCGCACCTCTTCCAAATGCTCCTCCTGCAAAGAGCGGCTCAGGTTATCAGCCATGATACTGCCAGGGCCTCATAAAACCAACCACACTGAGCAACGGGGCCTTTAACCTAGAGTGAGCTTGTCACTTGCTGTGGTGGTTGGAATAAAAATGTCCCCCAAAGCCTCATATATTTGAAAGCTTAGTCACCATGGAGTGACACTCCTTGAGAGGAATTAGGAAGTGTGGCCTCGTTGGAGTAGGTGTGGCCTTATTGGAGGAAGTGTGTCGCTGGGGGTGGGCTTTGGGTTTTCAAAAGCCCAAGCCAGTCACAGTATCTCTCTCTTCCTGCTGCCTTCTGACCCAGAAGTACAACTCTCAGCTGCCATGTCTGTCTGTAATCTGCCATGCTCCCTGCCAGGAGGGTAACAGAGGAAACCTCTGCAGCTGTAAGCCAGCCCCAGTTAAATGCTTTGTTTTTATAAGAGTTGCTGTGGTCATGGTGTCTCTTCACAGCAATAGAACACTGACTAAGACACCAACCTTTACATTATAGTAGCTGCACACCTACATGGCCAAAGTTAAGTAATAGGGACAATGGAGAATCATAGTGAACCCGGCATAGCAAGTGATGAGTTTTAGCTTAGGCTTGGCCACAATCTAGCCATTCCACTTCAGACAAATACCTCATCCTCCTTGAGACAGAAACTATGTGTGGCTGGCTGGGGAGAAGTGAACAAATACCTGTTCACCCCATAAATGATAGAATGTAGTTATTCTGCCGACGTCTAACTTGCAAACGAGTGCATTTATCAGGGTCACTTGCAATAGCCTGGCTGACTAAAGGCAGGCGCGTCCCTGAGAAGCCCACCAAGCCTGGGAAACAATTCTGGAAAGATGCATCCCTGGCGCTCCTGCTCAACCTATAGGCAACTCAAGAGGTTGAAGCTGGTCTGAGCTTCTGCCTCGCAACTCGGCTGCACACTGCTTCTAGGTGGTTGATCTGAACCTCTTTTAAACAGCTCAGGTTGTCTGAGAGTCTTTTAGGCAGTGGGCTGATCTCTCTTTCAGGTGCCTTGGCTGGTCTAAGAGAGTCTTTCATCAGGTCTTACTGCTTACATATGCTTGGGGAGGGAAGGAGGGACCTAGTGAATCTGGTCAGTTTCAGGGACTTCCTGAAGCCATTCAGTTGTTTACTTCCTGAGTTTAGCTTAGTGGGATGAAATATTTCACCTCCTACTATGTATAAAGGAGCTTTCCTGCATGGTGGAAGGGTTTGTTTTATCTCAAAGGAAATCACTACACAATAATATTGGAAAAAGGAGGAAGGAGGGAGAGGAAATTGGGAGGAGTAAAGGAAGAAAACCCAAGCAAGTTTCCAGTATACAGTTATTCCTCCATTTAACAGACCTTAGAATTTGCTAGCTAGTATGTTACAGATTTCAAAGGATGTCATGAAGCTGGTCCTCCACACTGCTAAACTGAACAGAAGAAACTGTAAGAGAAACCTCAGACCACAGGGGCTTGAAGATTAGGAGCGAATGAGGTAACAGAAGATAGTGACTCCCGATAGACATCCTCATCATCCTAGTTCCTTGAACTGCTGATGACGGGACTCCGCACAGCCAGCAGCTTCCTCCTCGGAGGCTTCACGTTGAGGGAAATCGTGTGAAAGTGGCTACTCTGTGGGTTTAGTAACATAATGAGTACTGTTTTTAGAAATTTGAATATTTGATGCTGAAATGGGAAGGGTGTTTAGTATGAGTTATATCATTCTCTGTGATCAGATTTTTTTTTCAGACCACAAACAGGATGCAGATGAATGGTGCTGAGACAAGAAAAAAAAAAAAAAAAAAGAAAAAGCTGGGGTGCCAGAAACAAAGATGATAAAGGGAAGAGTTTTTTTCCGTGCTTCGTCAAAGCAGGCAACCACTTTAAAACTTGCCATTTTTTAGTTTTAAATCCAGTCCTGACAAGCAGCACCTCAAATGACTCTTTACTGGTATAAACACATGCCGAAAGGCGTATTACCCATATATATGCATGTATATGCAGACATTATAAACAAGGAAAGCGGAAAACATTTCACTACTGTTGATACTATATAAAGTATATTAAAATAATGTTTTTCATCCAAACAACTATGTATACTAAATCTCTATAGAGTACCACAAACTGGGGAAATACTCAGAACTGTAGCAACATTCTCCGTGGTATATCACGTACTGCTCAATTAACAAGCCTCAATAAACTTGTAAATACTAAATAAAAATGAGATTTTCTTTTTGTAAAAAAAAATCTTCAAGGGGACATACTGAAAAGAAATATAACTTCAGTCATAAATGCGTTTTAAAGCTATTTTCTTGCCAAGCGGTGGTGGATCAAGCCTTTAATCCCAGCACTCAGGAGGCAGAGACAGGCAGATCTCTGTGAGTTTGAGACCAGCCTGGTCTACAAGAGGTAGTTCCAGGACAGGCTCCAAAGCTACAGAGAAACCCTGTCTTGAAAAACCAAAAACAAAACAAAAAGCTATTTTCTTATAAGGCTGGTGAGATGGCTCAACAGGTAAACATACTTGCCACCAAGGCTGATGATCTGAGATTGATTCTGGAGACCTACGTGGTAGATGAACCCTACAGGTTGTCTTCCGACTTTCACGTGTGCCATGGTGTCCACAATGTGTGCACACGCGTGCACGCGCGCACAAACAAACAAACAAAAACAAACAAATAAATAAACTAACTTTCTTTAACGGTTTTCATATTCCAAGCACCTAATAATGTAACTACTTTTTAGCTTCTGAGATGCTGGAAGACTGAGCCATGACACTGGACGAGCACCACCGATGGTGGTTGGTATTAGCATCAGTCTGCTGTGTTGTGCAACTCTGGGGGCACGAGGAGTGCAGAGTTCACTGCCCAGAAAATTGCTTTTCATTTCCTGGCATTTATCCTTCTGTTTATGTGTCTCTCGCTGCACGTCATAGCATCTCTGAGAAATTCTAAAGACTTGGCTTTGCCGGCTAGCCGCCTGTGGTCTTGTTGGGAGATGTGCACAATAGCAGCATACGCAAGTTGAGCCACGGATCCTTTAACCGAGCTCCATCCAACAATGTGTGCCATTCACTGTTCAAGACTCTGAAAATAAGAGTGGGCCAGGCTGTTTTCCTGACTTTGGAGATTTTACTTCCGTGGAAGAAAAAGAGGAAGAAATGAAATACAAACAGATGCATGGATGGGGAAATGGTTTTAGAGGCTGATAAATGTCACTATGGCAACAAAGCAGGTAATCTGATAGAGAGCGCCAGAGGAGGGTTAGATTAACAGTGCCATTTAGGTCAATCCGTCCTGAGGACATGGCATTTCAGCCAGTCCTGAGTGACTGGAAGGAGCCAGGCTGTTTATTCCAGTCCCACCGAACAGAGCAGCAAGAGCAAAAAGAGGGAAGGCATCATGTTGTGGGAAAGGGGACCAGTTGTGAGGGAACTGAAGAGGCTGGAGGAGGAAGCAGGGGCCACATCAGGTATGATACCACAAGCCATGGTGGGAAACTGCAGCTCTGGCCTCTGAGCCGAGGCTCTTCACCGGAATAAGGAAACCTGGTTTACACAGGTATCCCTGTCGGAGGAGGGCTTCTGGCTGTGCTGTCGTAGGTTCAAGTCCCACCCAAGGAGGTCAGGAATAGCAGGTAAGAAGGAGCCAAGATCTAGGACTTGCCCACTCCTCAAGCCCTATGTCCATCATGGGGATCACCGTCTGTATAAAGAAGGGGTTTTGTTGTTTTCTGAGGGTTTCACATGGCCCAATCTGGCTTTGGACTCACATGACCTTGATCTTCCAGCTCCCACCTCCCGAGTGCTAGGATCAGAGGCACGAACCACCATCCCCAGCTTTATGAAGTAGTAGAGTTTGAACCTGGAACTTCGTGCATCCTAGGCAAGCACTCTGCCAGCGGAGTCGCCCCCAGCTCCGGAGATCTGTCTTTAATAGCTCACGGCACAGCACGTGGAAGCGGCCTCCAGAGTGAAGGCCAGGGAGTGTGCTGAGTGATGTTTACAAGGAACAGTTGCTGTGGAGAGCAGAGAAGCAGAAGATTCTGCCTGTGTCGGGGGAGAGGTTGCTGGTGGATGAGAGGTGCTCGCTGAGGGCAAAAGAGGAAGCCAAGTGGGTGTTAAGGCTGCAGGGAGTGGTGGTGACCATGACCGAGGTAGGGAAACTGGGATTTTCCTTTCAGGAAAATGGTAAAATATTTTTAGGCTACACATTTTAAAAAAAAAATGCAGCATGTTAGAAGCCAAAGTAGTACCTATGTCAGTTGAAGAAATTTATAGATAAACATTATCTGAAAAGTACAAAGCTGTAACTATATTTTGGAATTATCCCATGATTCCTGGCCCACTAGGAAAAGGTGGGGGCAGGGGCATAGAGTTAGTTCAGTCTGGGATGCTTCAGTTAGGGAAGGCACAACCTCTCCAGTGTTCAATCTGCCCCTCCTTCCTTCCCCATGCTGCTGTCTGACTGTACCATTGAATGTACTCAGGTATGCTGTTACCACCTCTTTCCCAATACCCAGGTGGGTGGCATAATGACTAGAGGGGAAGGTATTTGCCTCTTGGGACCCTCAAAGCAAAACAAGTAAAACGTTCTCTCCTCATTTTCTCAAGATCTACAGCACATCTCCCCTGACCGGCCGGAGGCTCAGAGAGAGAAGCCAGTCACCCAGTGTCTCCCTCTGCCCCGTTCTGCTCTTCCCTCACAGTCCCTTGGCACTAGAAGAGGTAGGGTTCCAAAGTTCATTCCTCCTATTCCATGTTTCTGGCCTGAGGCATCTAGGCTCAGCTCCCAGTCAGGAGGGCACTCTTCCATCTATATATGGAATCTGGTTTTTGGTTTTTTGTTTGTTTGTTTTTTGTGATTTGTTTTGTTTTTGTTTTTGAGACAGGGTTTCTCTATAGCTTTGGAGCCTGTTCTGGAACTAGCTCTTGTAGACCAGGCTGGCCTTGAACTCACAAAGATCTGTCTGCCTCTGCCTCCCAAGTGCTGGGATTATATATGGAATCTTACATACAGTGATGGAATTAAAGAATTCTTTCCTGTCTTGTTGTTACACCTTAGTGGTTGCGGAGTGATCTGACTCTTTTCTTTTTTTTTTTTTTTTTTTTTTTTTTGGTTTTTCGAGACATACCACAACATAATTGTAACACGAGTTTCTAGTCCATGAAGCTGTCAGGACTGGAGACATCATATGAATGAGTCTTTGGCATGTGAGTAACACTGGGGACTGGATGAGAACTTCAAGTCATCCCAGAGAGGAACAGAAAGATCAGGGTTGGGTCCTATGACAGCCTTTGTAGGTTCCAGAAAAACACGAAGGAGCCTCAGAGCCCACAGAAATGAGGCTGCAGGTAAGACTGTCAGAAAATGGATATGGGGCGAACTAGAGCCCAAGAGACAGCAGGTTTCCAGAGGGAGGGACGCGCAGCCAAATCAAGGGTTGCTGGAAGGTCCAACAGCTTCAAGACCCAACACATACTCTGCTCCTGACCACAGACACTCACCCAGAGTCTCAAATTGTCCCCAAAAGACACTGGGAATGCCTTTTCCAGACCATAAAGCAACTCAGTTGACCAGAGAGGACCCCTGGCAGGGAAAACTCACAAACTCACACCACATTTTAAAGGAAGATGGTGTTAGCTTCTTTGGCAGATGCTGTATCCTTTGAGCCAAACTGAAACTTTAGTAGCTGACTGTACTAGTGAATCCTGGCCACCGGAGAGTCCCCGTGATTACTGAGAAACATGTACAAGCACTCCAGGGGAACCGCTGTCTGCTTCTCACTAGGTACCACACACACCAGGGTGACTCTCTGCTTTGCCTATCTTGTTCTGAAATCAATTAGGGAAACACTTGCCTTCTTTCAGGCACACACTAAAATGCTCAGTTGTGGGCGAGGCAGACAGTGCACTCAGTATCTCAGGTAAACTGGGGGTGGAGGAACTATCTCACCAGAGATAGATACCTAGTTTCCATCAATGAAGTAATCCTGGAATGTCAAAGATGCCCACATCTTTCTGTGTCTCCCATCTTCGCTCTGAGATCCTGGTACCCACTCCACAAATCCTGACCTCAACTCCCAGTCATGACTGTGGCCACTGTGGATGTCTTATGCAGGTCTCCCATTCCACCTGACCTGTTGAATCCAATTGAGATAGAACCAATGGGGGGAGGGGTTTGCTGGGCTGCAGTCCGTCCAAGGGAGCACAGTGAGAGGTAGGAATAGAAAACAAGGCCAAACATTTGTCTTTGGGGTCAACTCCAGAGGGAGTTGCAGATCTGAAGAGAGTTTACTCTAACCCCAACACACTGTCCAGATACAGAGCCTTTGGGATGGAAGATGCAACTGAGCAAGTCAAGCAACTTGTGGGAATATGCGGGAGTTTTGTAGGATGTTGGATGGCGAGGCACTAGAAAGCTGTTTACCCTCTCTATCTATTCCTTTAATATCTTATCAGGTGATTAAAGTGCCTTCCCCCTAGACCTGATGTGGGGTTCATAATGAGATAGTGCATGGGTGATACTTAAGTTGAGAGCTGGCTTATAGAAATGGCTAAAGGAATTATCATTGAACAACAGATTGGACTTTTTAATTTTAAATTCTAGGCACTGGCGAGCTGGCTTAGCAATTCAGAGCACTTTCTGCTCTTCCAAAGGACCCTAGTCCAGTTCGCAATACCCAAGTAACACCAGCTCTGGAACACACCTTGAATCTCAGTGCTTGTGAGACAGAGACAGGTGGATCCCTGTGAATTTGAGGCCAGCCTGATCTACACGGTGAGTTCAGGCCAGTAAAAGATACATAGTAAGATCTCGTCTCAAAGATAACTAACTAACTAACTTACTTACTAACTAGCTAGAAAACTACTTATTAGAGCTTAAAATTTTAAAAGAATTTAATTTTTTAAATTTTTTATTGACTTATGGGGGCAGCAGGGGACACCTGCCATGGAGGTTTGCGGAAGTGAGAGGACAGCTTGCAGGAGTGAGTTCTTTTTTTCTGCCATGTGAGGCCCAGGGACCCAACTCAGGCCATCGGGCTTGTTGGCATGTGACTATACTAACTAAGCCGTCTCACCATTCCAGAAATGTGTCACTTGAAGTTCCCTATATTTCAAACTTATGAAAAAATTTATAATTTGAAGTTCATCGTATTCAAAATAAGGTTCACAGTGGAAGAGTAGGTATACTAAGTCACATGTGTGTGCATATTCTCTCCTAGCAGCCCAGAACATTCCAGAAGGAAAACATGCTTCCACTAGACTCTGAGATGGAGTCCTACCCCTAACTCTAGTGGGCAGACTCCTAAGACTCCATGTGAACCTGTCCTGTGCTTGTTCCACACTCCTGCAGTCCTCTCCCCGGGAGTCTGAGACAGACTCTGTGGCAGGATGCCTTTTCTGTGGTGGGCATAGGTGACGGTGACTTCTGCTAGCCAATGCTCACTATTGCATCTCAACGGGCACACCGTGATGAAGCCACCTGCCATATTAGAGAAGCCCATGACAGGAACTGAGATGAGCCTCCGGCCAAGAGCCAGGGAAGACTCGATGTCCTCTGTCCAGCAATCCAGGAGGAACCAGATCTGCATAAGCTAGGGAGCAGGTCCTGCTTCCATGGGGTCTTCAGATGGGACCACACCCCCTGTGTTGATAACTTGATGCAGCCTTGTGAGAAGCCCAAACACAGAATGCAGCTGAGCCCTGGCAGATTTCTGAGACATACATTATGTGACACTATGTGACACTGTGTGACACTGTGTGACACTGTGTGACACTGTGTGATACTATGTGACACTATGTGACACTGTGATACTATGTGACACTATGTGACACTGTGTGATACTATGTGACACTGTGACACTGTGCGACACTATGTGACACTGTGTGATACTATGTGACACTGTGTGATACTATGTGATGATAATGTGTGACACTGTGTGATACTATGTGACACTGTGATACTATGTGATACTGTGTGACACTGTGTGATACTATGTGATACTATGTGACACTATGTGATACTGTGTGACTGTGTGACACTGTGCGACACTATGTGACACTGTGTGATACTATGTGATACTGTGATACTATGTGATACTGTGTGATACTATGTGACACTATGTGACTCTATGTGACAGTATGTGACAGTATGTGATACTGTGACACTATGTGACACTGTGTGATACTATGTGACACTGTGTGATACTATGTGACACTGTGTGATACTATGTGACACTGTGTGACACTATGTGATACTATGTGACACTGTGTGATACTATGTGATACTATGTGACATTGTGTGATACTATGTGATACTATGTGACATTGTGTGATACTATGTGACACTATGTGACACTATGTGATACTGTGTGACACTGTGTGATACTGTGTGACACTATGTGACACTATGTGACTCTATGTGACAGTATGTGATACTATGTGACACTATGTGACTCTATGTGACAGTATATGATACTATGTGACACTATGTGACACTGTGTGACACTGTGTGACACTATGTGACACTGTGTGACACTATGTGACACTGTGTGGCAGTAAGCAGGTGTTGTTTTAAACCTCTAGTTTTGAAGTGACTTGGTACACAGCCACAAATAACTTGTCATAGTCCCACCAGTATAGGGTGGGGTAACAGCCAAACCTGAGCCATCTTCAGAATGCCAGGGTCCCAACAACACTGTTAGGTCATGAGGTAGTGAGGAGCAGAAACAAAATTCAGTGTTTTTAGATCTTCTACCTCAAGTACCCAAAGAAGATGCTGGAGACTGAGCAGAGTAGGACCATGAACCCTGCTCTTAAGTTGTGTCCTTACGGCATCAAAGAGCAGAGCCCGTCCTGTGGGAAAAGAAAGAGTCCTTGAGATCAGCGATGACCAAGACACCACCCGTGAGAGCTGCTGTGTCAAACGGCCTCCAGCGTCTACAGGAGCGGGTGACATTCCACACAAGTAGTCCTCAGATCTTACGCCCCCATCCTCAGTCTCTAAGCTGCTAAGCTATACCTGGGGGCCCCGAGACTGAAGACTTGGGTTCAGTCCCAAAGCCCACAGGATGGAAGTAGAGAATCAACTAACATAAGTTTTGTCTCTGAGTTCCACATTCCAGTGCGTGCACAGCACTCCCCAAATAAATGGGGGGGGGTGGGAATTTAAAGTACACATGTAAATTAGTCTCTCTCCTTGTTAAGGATAGAGAGAAATTATTTTGACTCACACAATTCCCAATTGGAGGTTATCTCAACCACTAATACTGATTTTATTATCTTTCTGAACAAAAACCCATTTGCATTAACAGAGCTAAACATTACCAGAGGTGTAAATACTCAGCAGTTTAAATGGCCCATTTAGTGCAAATGACTCTCAGTGCAATGGCTCTTCTGAAAGAGCAGTTCTTATCTCTTTCCTAGCTAATTGTAATTCTTACATTACATAGCATCAATAAGGTGAGGGCAGGTTGTCAGAGAAAGGAAACCATGTTCTAACAGTCACCGAAGACAAGTCTCAGTGGAACACTAATAGCAGTGAGCATGCCTGGAGTTGTCTCGGTGTCTAATGCCATTTCCTTGTAAATAGAACTAGAATTCCTTAGAGACATGGAAGCTTCTAGAACTGGGGCAAAAAAATAGACAATATGAGCCTGGAGTATCATGGCAAAAGAAAGAAAGAAAAAGAGAGGGGTAGCAGGTCTTTCTTTGGACCACCAGCTCCCAAGTAATCATACAGAGACCTATTAATTATGAAAGCTTGGCCTTCACTTAGGCTTGTTCCCAAGTATCTCTTAAAAATTAAATTAACCCATTTAAATTAATCTGTGTTCTGCTACATGGCTCATTACCTCTCCTCAAAACCTTACATCCAACTTCCTTGGCTTCTGGCTGGTGAATCACCCACTCATATTCTTCCCAGAGTTCCGATCTCTGCCCAAAAGTCCCGCCTATCTTCTCCTGCTTAGCTACTGGCCATTCAGTTCTTTATTAAACCATCAGAAGGTGCCTTCATTAGGCAAGGAAGGACAGAGACACATCTTCACACAGTGTGATAAAATACTTCATAGTTGAGAGGGGGAAAGGAGGAAAAATAGAGAGAGGAGAAAATGAAGGGAAGGGGAGGGGAGAAAAGGAAGAGAGGAAAGGATGAGAGGAGGGAAGGGAAGAGGGAGGATTACTAAATTTAAAAAGCCATGTTGATGAACTCAAAGGATACACAGACGACAACCTCAACAGGCTCTTCGTGGTCAAACTTGGGACGATGTGAGTGATAAGCAAAGCATCATCAGATTATAAGATGAAAGGCAGCAGACCCACAAGAGACCAAACGCCCAAGTGTAAGAATTCTAAACCATCTGTGATGACATCGAGGAGTCAGGGGGCAGCTGGTGACTGCCCAAGCACACCCAGTGTGCAGTGGCTTTCTTCCAAAGAGCATCTTATGGGGAGAGGAGGGAAATGATTCACCTCGCCACAGAGAAACAGCAGGACCACCTCAGCTGAGCAACCGAGGCGCATCAGGAGTGAAAACATTGACAATATGTACCTGTGACGTCAAAGAACGAAAAGGTTTCTTTTTAAAGGAAAAAAAAAGTAGAGAATGCAATCTCAAGATTAAATGAGCCAACCTCATGCTGGTCAGGAATAGCCAAGGACAGCCATAGTTGAACACTTCCTGGCACAGTTTCTGAGTTTCCATAGAGAAGATCATGTAGATAGAAAGAACTAAGGGGTTTCCTGCAGAGAGGAAAGAACAGTAGTTTCACCAAAGGGGAGATGAAACTGAAGACAGAGACTTTAAACATTCGACTGAGGGGCTAGAGTGGCTCAGTGGGTAAGAGTTCCTGCCGCTCTTCTGGATGAGTAGAGTTTCGTTCCCAATATCCATGTCTGGCAGGGACCTGATACCCTCTTCTGATCTCCTGCATATACACCCCCCCACACACATAAGTAAATGAATCTCAAAAGGAGTGTGACCGAGTGACCTCCGGGACAAGTTTTACAAGCTGCTGTAGGCTGTGTTCTGGGAGCAGCTGTGTGAGCTTGTGCAAGGCACTGGGCCTTTCAGGCCCCCATTTCCTCATCTTCAGACAAGGGCATCAGCCACTTCCATGGTGGTGAGTGGGTCCCTCACTGCTGTAGCGACTTCATATGTATAAATTCACTGCTCCTCTCTCTATGATTGGGCTCAATGGGGACATCCTGTAATACAAATTTTACTATCACCCCCTCCACACACATAAAGTCACAAATATACAGGTGGCAGAGGCTCTCTGACTCAGGTCTATATCCATCACTACCATGCTTTAAAGACCCCTTATGGTACCTCCCAGGGTGCTATAGGGACTCAGCAGAACAACGTGTTTTAAACGTGGGGTTCTACCTGTCAAAAGATCAACAATTGTAGATCTATTTGTGTGGAAGATAAAACCAATGTGCAGCCCTCAGAGCTAGGGAAGAAGTGGGAAAATATATCTAAATCAAATAGAGAATAAATAAAGTTGTATAATGCCAAATTAGTGTGCTGGTTTGAATGAGAATGGCCCCCACCACCATCTGTTTGAATACTTGGTCCCCAACTGGTGGAACAGGTTGAGAAGGATTAGGAGGTGTGGCTTTGTTGGGAGAGGTGTGTCACTGGGGTTTGTGGCTTTAAAAGACTCACATCATTCTTTATGCCTCTCTGCCTCATGTTTGCCTCTCGAGCTGTGAGCTCTAAGCTACCACGACAGAGCTGTGTCTGCCTGTCTGATGTCACGTTCCTGTCACGACGTTCATAGAGTGTGACCCTCTGAAACTGCCAGTCCCTAAATAAACCTCTTCTTCTGTAAGTTGCCTTGGTCATGGCATCTTATCACAATAATAGAAAAGTACCTAAGAAAGGAAATTTAGACAAAAGTTGGTACCAGGGTAGGCCACTGTTATAACAAGTTGTATTTTCTTTCTTTCTTTCTTTCTTTCTTTCTTTCTTTCTTTCTTTCTTTCTTATTTTCTTCCTTCCTTCCTTCCTTCCTTCCTTCCTTCCTTCCTTCCTTTCTTTCTTTCTTTCTTCCTTTCACATGGAAGCCTTTGGGACTTTGGATTAGAAAACACAGTTAAATACTGGGAGAAGGGCTTAATGGGTCATCCTGGTAGGATCTTGGAGGACGGTAGTACTGAGAGCAATGCAGGCTGAGGAGACACAGCTTAAGAGGCTTCAGAGGGAAGGGGTATTAGCAATAGGGCTAGAGGTCATAATTGTGAATTCTGGCAAAGAATGTGGCTGCTTCCTGCCCTTATCCTAAAAATTTGACTGAGGCTAAATTGTAAAGAATTGGATTAGCTGGGTGGTGGCGGCGCATGCCTTTATCCCAGCACTCAGGAGGCAGTGGCAGGTGGATCTCTGTGAGTTCGAGGTCAGCCTGGTCTACAGAGTAAGTTCCAGGACAGGCTCCAAAGTTACACAGGGGAACCCTATGTTGAAAAACAAAAACAAAGAGCAGATTATTGGATTAATTTTATTAGTAGGGGAAAATTCAAGACCGCCTAATCTTGACTCTGTTTCGCTGCTATTAATAATCATCCTTATACAGGTCTACAGTGAAAATTAAGAAGTCTTTTAAAAGTTAGGAAATTAAAACAAACTTAAATGTCTGTAAAGAACAAAATATAAATGTTTTACAAAGTTTTAGTCAAGAGGAAAATTGGATATAGCATATAATTTTTTTATTTTTATTTTCAACAAATCCCAGGTCGTTTTCTAGGAAAATTAATATTAAAAATTAGGAAGTAGGGAGCTGGTGGGTAGAAGGTAACATGCTAATAAGTTTCCATTGTGGTGGGGTTGCATTTGGTTCTGACGACTCAGTTCTCTCCATACCCCTGGTTTTTGGCTGTGCCATCTTCCAGAGTTCTGAGCAGTGGGCCTAATGGCCTTCTTCAGTCACTGATCAGTCATATGACTTGCTTTGATTCTGCAGTATTAGCAGATGTGATTAGAAAAGAAGCATGATATGACCCTTAGCCTTGGTATACTTCCATATATATATATATATATATATATATGTATGTATATACTTTCAATATATATATATATGTATATATATATATATATATATATATGAATGAAGAATATATCTGGGTTACCCAGTCAGTCTCAGGTATGTGAGTGCCAAGTACACAAGTATGTCATTCAAGTCCACGTAAGTTCAACAGATCCTTCTAGGAAAACCCAGCTGAGCCCCATAGATGTGTGCAAAGTTAATGAACATTATTAGAAGCTAGTGAGGCATTGAGGTTGCTTGTTACACAGCAAAAACTAACTGCTGCATTTAAACATCAGTAATAACCAGTTAGAAGACACACACTGTGAGGAAGACCTGTGACCTGTAAAGGACCTGGTCTTCTGTCCTTGTGTCTCTTGTCCCAGCTATTCTCCATGTAACAGCCAGAGGAGCCTTCCTAAGATCAGACCAGTTCATGTCTTTCCCAGGCAGCTCCCAGCCTCCTCAGAGTTGAGTGTGGAGTCCACCCTCACTGCCTGCAGGGCTTTCTGAGATTTGTCTTTTTGCCTTGGATCATAACTTCTCTAACCTTTGCATCAACCCAGAGAAACACTAGCTACCTTGTTGTCTGTCCCTCTTGCACGGTAGGCACTAGAGCCATGAGGCCTTTGTGCGTCCTATTCTTTTCCCCCTGCCAGAAATGCTCTTCCACAGCTGTCTGTGTGACTCACCCACTTGCTTTCTTTGAGCCTCTGCCCAAATCACCATCACTGGAGAGGCTTTCACTGGCTCCACAATAGGCCAGAGCTATTGTGTAGCTCTGCTCTCCTCCCCATTCCGCCTTCTTGCTGGCGTTTGTCTTCCTCGGTGCATCTCACCACTAGACACAGTGCCAGTATTCTTATTTTTACTTGTTTCTCATTGTCTTTCTGTACTTTCTAAAATGTAGGCTCCACACACCAAGAATTTGGTTCTCATTCACTTCTTTATCACAGGAGACCAGAACAACGATCAGGATATAAGTCCTCAATAAATACTGTTGAATAAATAAGTGAACCTAGAAAGAAATTTCATAAAAATGTATGGAACTTGTATGAAATAAAAGAGCAAGTCTATAAAACTTAGTATTTAGTGGAGGGCTCATCAGATAGATCTTAAGGACAATTTAGATATGTTTACAATGATCTAAACTGTTCTGTAAGAAAGAATAGTAAGTGCCGGGAATATACTAACTAGCTCAGCACGTGCGAGGACCTCTGCTGAAATAAAAGGTAGGCATGTGTTCTCTATCATCTGTTAAGACATTTAGAAGGTTAAAGAAATAAAATCTTGGAAACACCTGTGTGAACAGACATTTCACTAGAGCAGACTACAGTCCGGAAACAGACCTGTGATCGTCTATACTGATTTTCAACTTGATGGGATTTAGATTCACCTCGACAAATCTCTAGACATCTATGAGGGAGTTTCTAGATTGCATTAACTAACATGGGAATGCCCACCCTAAATGTGGGTGGCACCATTCCCTAGGCTCAGATCCTGGGCTAAATAAAAAGAGAGCTGGGTGGGCACTAGCAGACATGGCTCTCTACCTTCTGACTGTGGATACAATGTGTCCAGTCACTGATACAATGTGTTTAATCATCGATACATCCAGTCACCGATACAATGTGTCCAGTCACCAATACAATGTGTCCACTCACTGATACAATGTGTCCAATCACTGATACAATTTGTTCAGTCACTGGCCCGTCCAATCACTGATACAATGTGTTCAGTCACTGATACAATGTGTCCAGTCACCTTATCTGCCCTGTGCCTTCCCCACCTTGAGTGACTGTAACCTCAAACTCTAAGATGAAATCAATCTACCTTTCCTCAAGTTGCTAGGATGTTGTGATGACAGCTTTGGGACAGCGACACAATCTCTACCTCACTGTGACAAAACATGATGAAGAAGGGGTTTGTTTTGCCTTCCGGGGGGCAGGGGATAAATTCCATCCTGATGGGAGTGGCATGGTGGCAGGAAGAAGAAGCCAGTGGGCCACACTGAGCCTGAAGTCTGGAAGTCACACGTGATGGCTCCTTGTGCTCAGCTCAGTTTTTAAAAAGCATTTTAATATTTATTTATTTTATATGTGTGGGTATGGCCTACATGTATGGCTGTACACCACAGTCATGACTGGTGCCAAAGGAAGCCAGGCCTCAGAAGAAGGCCTCAGATCCCCTGGGACAAAAGTTACAGACAGCTGTGGGTGCTGGGAATCTGGTCCTCTGGAAGGACCCCTCAACCCCTGGAATGAGGTAGGTCCTCTCATCTCAATTAGCCTAGATAATCCCCCCAAGTCACACCCAGAGGCTTTCCTTTTGAGTGAGTCCAGGTTCTGTGATGTCGACAGCAAAAGCTACCTCTGCCCTAAAGGGACACACTACTTTCTTGATGACATTAAGCAATCTTGGGATATGGGTGGTGTGGAATGGGTCTACAGAAACAGGGATTGAACCCTGGCATTGTCCACAAGCACACAAGCTTGGGAGTTGCTACATTCCATTCCAGCTGCAGATTCTGTGGTTAAGACAGGGCGCTCAACACCTCAGCATCTATTTTCATATATCTGATTTTCCCTATAAAAACAGAGTTTTAAATGGTTGAGAAACCCTAGTGTGATCCAGTATGGAACAGTGTTTAATATAACTTTATACAATGGAAGGTTTGAGTGACCACAAGAGTCATCAGTTCTTCTGTGAGCCACATGGACGGCAATAAATCAGCCAGAGCCAAGGGGGTCCCTACAGTGTCCGAGAAATGGGGCACGTTTCAAGTAGAGACAGAATATGCTGACTCAGGCTGTGAGAGCCTGTTTACAAGGGTAAGCTGGTGGTTACTAGACAGTGGTAGGGAGTGAGGAGAGGAGGAACAGACCCTGGGTCTCAGGCTAGGGAAAACAGGGAAACAGGGAAGAATGTTCCATGTCCCTGAGTCAGAAAAAGAAGAAGGTGCTTAGGGGAGATTCTAGGGCAGTCAGTGGTCAACTGTGTCCAGTTAAAAATCAACTTCTTCAGCAGGAAAATGCATCCAGAGGAGCCTTACCCCCATCATAACTGATAAGAAATACTGACCTAGAAATTTCTATTTGGTGAAGAAATTAGTGCTAGAAGATTCTAGGAACTTGTTATCTCTTTATTGTTTAAAGTAAAATGTGGAATTTTTTTGTTTTTTTTTTTGACTTGGAAATTATGTTATTTTAAAACAAGAAAATTTTTTGGTCATTTTGTGTTGTGTTTTCCTAGAACAAATAACCATTTTGTTGTATTCCTTGAGAAACAATCCATGACACATGAGCTTTTTAATCACACAATAAGTATGCTAAGCTTTATCTTTGGAACAAAGTAAATGGTTGATTATTGTCTCCCGTCACTTATTGCTGAAGGTGTTATCTGTGTTGGATCTTGGCCTGCGTTTTGCTCCCCGGCCTCCCTGATAGCTAATGTCGGTGAGTCATTCTCGAGTTGGGCGTGTTTCCTGCCTGTTATTTGCATACTTGCATTTTGATGCTGAGAAAAATCCTAGAAGTCAAGCTTCAAAAGTTGCACATGGCTTGGACAGTGCCTGCTGTTTCAATGGTGTTCAAATGCAGGGCTTCTGTCGTGTGCCTACTCCTCTTTCGGAGCTGAGTGTGTGTGCATGTGTGTGTGTGTGTGCTGAGGGTGGTGGGAGTCCCAGTCCCACGGCCCTTCCTTGAGCAGCCTCGACAAGGGCAAGCCCTGCAGCAAGGGCTCAGAGCACAAGGATTGCTTATTACCCAACTCACTCCTCAAATGCATTCATATTCAGCCGCTTACAACATTAAACAATCATCTGCTGGGGACGGTGTGCTGGTTATTTCTAATAATACATATGTCTAATGAGTTTTAACAGAAGCAAATGTATTAGTTATTTGGTCAGTAATTGCTAAGCATTTAGTAAACATAGAACTTATTTTTCCTATTTCTATAAGAATGCCATTGGTATTTGGGTGGAAAGCTCATTGAATCTATAAGCTACTTAGGGTAGTATAACATTTTAAATATACTAATCCTCATAGTCCACGAGCATACATGGTCTTTCCATTGTATTTACATGTAGTATCTTCAGGGTTTTTTGTCAGCGTTTTTTAATTTTCATTATAGGACTGGTTATTTCTAAGCATTTTGCGTTGGTTGGTTGGTTTGCTGCTGGCCCTCAATTCCCAGGTTTGATCCATCTTGCTGCCCCAGCATCCTGAGTAGCTGGGGCTATGGGCTTGCACTTCCACACCTGACTTATCCCAAGGCATTTATCTTGTCTTCTTCCACGTCAATGTTGCCGCTGTTGTTTACAGCATGCTAATGGCATCGACTCATATCTTTTGAGTAAGTTCATTACTAGTGTGTACAATACGGCTGGCTTTTATGTTGGATTATGAAGGATTTTATATCCTTCAGTTTTTCTGAATTCCCTTATCTGTGTCTTTTGGTAGAGTTTGCAGAAGCTGGTTTTTTTTTAAATCTGTATATTATGCAATTTTGAAGCAAGTAATTTGGTTTCTTTGCTTCCTATTACTGATACCTAATTTAAAATCACTATTATAAAAAACAGCAAATGTTGATTGGTGAGCGCAGGACGGGACTCAAGCACTGCAGGTGGAATGTAGATCAGTACAGACTTCTTTAGTGTCAAGGTTTCAGAAAGGAAAATCAGATTATCCAGAGACTCCAGCAATCCAGCAGAGTATGGTACTATGACACCAGCTCAGAGGAAAAGACTGGAGGCGTGCTGCAGGCAGAGTGTGCCCCTATGACACCAGCTCAGATGCAGAATCAACTTACAAGTCTATGGCAGACAGAAGAAGAAAATATGTCGTGTGTGCACACGCAATGGAGTGTGGTTCTACCATAAAACTGAAACCCATCATCTGTGGCAGGATGGACACATCTGGAAGACATTACGGTGAAATAAACCACATCCCACGTCCTTTCTAAGCAAGGATCTCTCACACGTGGAAATCAAGACTATTGTTCTCACAGTAGATGAAAGTGGAATAATTCCTAGGATATAGGAGAGGGAGAGGAAAAGAGAGATTAAAAGACATTGGGTAGTAATTACAAAGACACAGTCAGACAGAGGGAGGGAGTCCAAGTGTAATAATCCAGCCCATCAGTAGGAAGTTAAAGTTCAATGAAGCGAGGAACCCAAAGGCTCCTAAGATGGGGCTGGAGAAATGACTCAGAGGTTAAGAACACTGACTGCTCTTGCAGAGGACCTGGGTTTGATGCCCAGCACCCACATGGCAGCTCACAACCATCTATAACTCCGATTCCAGGAGAGCCAATGCTCTCTTTGACCTCCATGAGAACTGCACACATGTGGTAAACTTATACATGCACACAAAACATTTCCATATATAAAATCAAAATAAATAAATAGTTTTATAAAAAGGTTCCAAATATAGGCAAGCGACAACAGGGAGACGAAAGGCTGGTTGCACCCCCCAAAATACCTGTACTTGGGACTTTCTCCATATTCCTAGTTGTATGACTTTGGGGGAATTACTTGCTTCTCTGTGCCTCGGTTTCCCCGTGTGTAAAATACTGAGGATGACTACAGTATTTATACCAGTGGACCACAGAGAGTCTGCTCTCCAGTCACAGTGATAAGAATAACTGCAGTAGAGGTTGATGGACGAAGCCAGACTAGGAAACCTGGCAGCTAAGACGTATTCAGTGGCTTAAGGGGTAGAAATGAGGATGGCAAGTTAATACCCATCTCACCTGATGGCTTAATTTACATAAAGTACCTAGGATGGGGACTGATATATTGTAAGTACTCTAGGTACGAGGTAGGACCCTGTTTTAGTACTGTCTTGGTTTGTATTTTTAACCTGATGCTACCCAGTGATGCACAGGGTCTGTAGAGTCCAAGGACCCTCAAGGCCAAGGTCAGTAAGGACAGTTCCAGCATTCCCGCGCTTACAGGGAGCAGCCCCTCACACTTTCCACTCGCAGAGGCCTGAGAGGCTCTGAGCATCTAGCAATCAAGCATTAGTAAACTGAGGATACCATGGTCAGAGGAAAACCCCAATAAGTGAGAGGGGTGCCCCGCTTTCCCCTGATATCCCCAGCGTGACCCCTTCGTTGCAATACCGTGAGTGTCTGTCAGCATTTCCACTGATGAAAAGGGGAAACACAGATCAGGGTTTTCATGGAAAGCGCCCTGATTCTCACAACCAGAATTCCTGCCTTTCAAGGGGGTGGGGGCAGATCTTTAACTTTTCCTTCAGCGTTTCAGAACCCAACCATTTGAAAAGCATCCTTTCTGAGGAACGGTATTTCCTGGCACAAGGCAGC
Source organism: Arvicola amphibius (assembly GCF_903992535.2). Taxonomy (NCBI): domain Eukaryota; kingdom Metazoa; phylum Chordata; class Mammalia; order Rodentia; family Cricetidae; genus Arvicola; species Arvicola amphibius. The sequence continues at coordinate 152,717,259 of NC_052052.2, read as the reverse complement.
CTTTGTCAAGTGACTCAGACTGATTGGTTTTCAATATCAATCGGCCTCAACTTACAGAGAAAAAGTGGGCACTGGGTATCAGTTTGATGTCAGGGTTTTTCCCGGTTTGAAGAGCTTTAAATACGGCTAGCCTGGAAGGTGCCAGTAGGTTGAGCTCCAGACTCCTGCCAAGATGCATGTGGCCTCCATCTTTGCCTCTGCCCTGCTCTTCAGTGCTATGGGCTCTGTGCTGAACTGGAAATGCAGTACCATTTCTGGGATCGCAGACACCAACCACCTTATCATGAATCTGAAGGTAGATTTATTGGGCTGGGGAGAGCTAGCAGCTGTGTGAGCCATCCCTGGAGGGTGAGGAAGGGCTCTCCACTCACTCTGCATTATCTTCTCTTTGCCTGCTGCAGGATGACCCAACCTCAAAATGCAGCTGCAGCACCAACGTGAGTGACTGATTTCTTAAGAACCTTCCAAACCTGTCTTAAATTTCACAGCTGGAGTGCTCATGCTGTGATTTCTCTCTTGCAGGTGACCAGCTGCTTGTGTCTTCCCATCCCATCGGTAAGTACAGCTAAAAAAGAGCACTGGGTCGCTGTTCAAGCTTTGAAGAAAAATAACACAATTTACTTCGCATTCTAAATTTTAAATTATTACCTAAATGTTATAGTATAGACCTTTAAAACTCTATCTATCTATCTATCTATCTATCTATCTATCTATCTATCTACTATATTATACATATCTATATGTTTAAGATAGCACCATGGCCCCTGGGAAATTTGAATATTTTTCAGAGTCTAAAAGTTATTGACTATCTTTTGGGATAAATGGCCATGTACAAAGTGAAAACAATGACTATTGCTCTCTGATTCGTCTGCTGATGGCTCCAGGTTTGTGGCACAAAAGAGCAGCATCAGGCATGGACTGTCCAGACGTCACGCACACCTCTCCCTTCTCCTTCTCCTCCTCCTCCCTGCCCTCACCTCTTCCTCTTCCTCCATCTTCCTGCCGGTTTTCAGTGACTGACAAATGGCTCCAACCATCCTCTGGGAGGACAGTATCCAAGTTTGGTGCTGGGACCGAATGGGACCCCGAGAGCAGCTAGCACACTGACAGCGAGGATGGAGCAGGGAGGCTCGGGTCCCACTCTAGCTCTCTGTTAGGATGAGAGCACAGTCAGCCAGACCCGCGGCCACTGAAGGGCTCAGTCTGCAAGCCGGACCTGGGAGAAGCTGATGTGGTTAGGGAACTGTCCGCCTATCTTCTCCTTTCTCAGGGCAGGATTTTAGCTTGTCTGAAACACAAGCCCTTTCTAATGGCCTGTCTCAGCTGATGCGAGAAAGGCTTTTCCTTTTCTGTCCTTTCAAACTTGCAGCCACCGGACCTGGACAGGGCGAGCGGGTGCACGGAAAATGCCGGGCAGCCTTTGCGGGGCAGCAGGCCCACGTTTCCTGGATAGAATCTCCTTCTGAGTGTCGCTGCGAAGACGGCTCACCTTAAATCATTTAATATCATTTCCTAGAGTGTCAAGGAACAGATGCAAAAATAGCACGGGTGACCCTGGTTAAATTAAGTTGCTCTTTAAAGTTCTCTTGGCGATTCTTTCTCAAAGGTGTCCCAGAGAGTTCTCATGAACCCTTTTCACAAGTCCTTCTCATTTACCAGGATGATTGTGCCACACCGTGCTTCCAGGAGGGACTGTCGCAGGTGACCAATGCCACACAGGAAAACAAACTCACGGTTTTTTTCATTCGGTTGAAAAAGACAGTTGAAAACCTAAAGAGCAACAAGTGTCCGGTGAGTTCTGTGTTCACGTGTGACAACTGATTTCTGAGTGAATGCTGGCATCAAAGGAGTGGAGCCTTGGGGTCAGAGCTGCAGCAGAGAAAAGCCATCCCTCATCTCTGAGCCAATGAGAAAGGCCGGTAGTTAGAGTTGGTGGCCCTGGAATTCACCCTGTTGTAACCAAAAGCTACACTTCAGAGAGCCAGACTATGGCCCACACAGTACTCCATGGACTAACCTAGGATGTGGCAACCTCTAAGTCAGAGTTTTTGTTTGTTTGTTGATGGCCTAAAAGGTTTGTAAAAAGACACCAAGGTCTAGGTAGGCACTTGACACCTCCCCTGCAGCCTATCAACACGTCCTGGTTCCTGGGGCAGTGGCAGGCCACCGTCCTTTCTCCCTGGGCCTTGGTGTTCATAGGAGCGCAGCACCAGCGGTATGAAGTGCTGTGGTTGGCCAGCCAGGCTGGTCATATATCTATGCCCACCGTGACATCTGTCCTGGCTATGCCACCTGCACTGTCAGACTGAGCATCTGCCTTAGAGACCAGTTTTAACTCTGTCTCCCCTCCTAAAGGAGGACAGTGATACCCAGGAAAATTATTTTTCCTGATGAGATTGTATTTAATAAGAGACCAAGTTGGAACTTAAATTCTGGTTTATGTGAACCCAAAGTCTCACTCAGAACTACTGTGTTATAAAGTGATCTTGGAAGGATGTGGTGGGGGAGATAAAAAGTATACAGATATTTAGTCATTAAAGAATCCCGAGAAAAGATTTTTCCCTAATCACATTTAAGGCCACGTGTGTGTGTGTGTGTGTGTGTGTGTGTGTGTGTGTGTGAGAGAGAGAGAGAGAGAGAGAGAGAGAGAGAGAGAGAGAGAGAGAGAGAGAGGCAGACTCCTGGAATCCTGACCCCAGATTAACCCCCTACATAGTCTGTCCAGGATCACCTTCCTATTTTCCTTACATCTCACTCCTCTCTCCCCTGCCCATCAGCCTGTCCCCAAGGCTTGGGAACAATGGTCCTGCTGTTGCTAGGTGTGCACTGCAGTTGCTTGGGGACGATGGTCCTGCGGTTGCTAGGTGTGCACTGCAGTTGCTCACTCTATCTTGCCCTTGTCCCTCTCTGCAGTTTTTCTCCTGTGAAAAGCCATGCAACCAGACCACAGCAGGCAACACGCTGTCATTTTTGAAGAGTCTCCAGACGACGTTCCAGAAGGCAGGGGTGCTAAGGTGGAAACAAGCGTGATGATGAACATTATTTATTCTATTTATTGAATTTATAAAGCCTTTCCTTTTTAATTGTTATAATAAAGAAATAAACTCAGCTCTTCTAGATCAAAGCCAGTTGTGCTCTTTTGTTCCACGTTTGCTTTTGGAATAAAGATCCACAGGGAAGGAAAAATACAAGCTGCCTTCAGGTATTGTCTCCTACCTTATTCATTCCTGCTGCTCGGAACAAATAGAGCTTTGAACGCTGTTCATAGGTGGAATGGATCAAAGACTCAGTAATAAGCAGGTTCATAAGCCTGAGCCCAGAACTCAAGGCTTGAGCCTTGACGGTCCGTAGGTGAGCAGCAATGTGGGACAGTCTGACAGGTGACAGCAGTAGAGGCCAAGAGCTGCCTCGGGGAAGCACAGGGCACACCCACATTACCAAGGGCTTTTGTTCCTGTGGTACAAACTGTGGACCCAAAATGGGAAGGGCCATTGTTTGGTGAGTCCAAGGGCTGAGAGACTCCTTGGGAATGTGGGTATGGGGGCTGGGAATGTGGGTATGGGGGCTGGAAATGTGTAGCAGTGGTCCCGAGTCCTTGCTGCTCATCCAGTTCCCAGCACCCTTGTCAGGAGGCTCACAGCCATCTGTCACTTTAGCTCTAGGGGATCTGATGCCTCTGCCCTCCAAGAGCATCTCCACTCCTGTGCACGTGCCCACATGCACACACATGCATAGCCTCCATGCATGCGCATAAGCACATACCTACATAGTCTTCACTCATGTGCACATGCCCACATATATATAGCCTCCTCTCATGTGCACATGCTCATATGCACACACATACATAGTCTGTACTCCTGTGCACATGCCCACATGCACACACATACATAGCCTTCACTCCTGTACAGATACCCACATGCACACACATACATAGCCTCCATGCATGCACACATGCCCACACTCAGTAACATAGCCTTCACTCCTGTGCACATGCCCATGTGCACACACATACATAGCCTCCACTCATGTGCACATGTTCACATGTGCACACACACACACATAACATGGGTGTGGCTTATATAAGAATGCAAAGGGCTGGCAGCGGGCTTGGGTTTGAGTCACAGAGCGTGGCCTTTAGGGTGGAGCTTGAGGGAAAGAAGTGCGGAGTCCACATGGTCTGTTTGTTTACCTAGAGCTGTTCAGGGAGCTCCCACCATGTGTCAGCCAGCAAACCCTAATGAGCAAACCCCCAGAGGGCCTTAAATCACACTGCACGGCTGGTAGAGTGTGGGTGTAGCCATACCCCTCACCCTGACCCTCTACCTACCCCACCCCCTTGCCTGCCGCTCTCTCCAGGGACCCAGCTTGTCCGCTTCTATAGTAGCAGGGAGCTTATGGAGCAGGTGCCATGTGCATGCGGTCTGAATGGTGGCTCTCCAGATGCAAGGGCACCACTGAGTCAGGAATATGCATGCATGGTGGATAGACTGGACCCAGAACATTCTATGGGTATCTTTGCAACACCCCTAGTCAGGTCAAGGGTCAGTTTACGCTACCTGCCTACCTGGGATGGAAAAGACTTCAGGCTTGTTTAATGAACTGGAGGACACAGGATCAAGGACAGGGTGAGAGTCTTTGACAGACAGAATGGTCCTCTCCTCCCCCACCTACTGATACAGAGGTATGTGGGAACCGTGGGTTCGGTCTTCATGCGTGAAGCTTCCAGAACTAGGTTCCTGCCTCCACTCAGTGCATTGGATAGGGAGCATGTCTGAGTATGTGTGTCATGCCTGCTGTCTGGCCTGTGGATCCCCCAAAACCTTTCCCCCACCCCTTCCAAATTTACCAAAGTGTGATACACAGGAAATGCTGAGGAGGTCTAGTAAGCCACACACTTGAAATAATCATTAGTGTTGAGCACTTCACGTGGGGCATCGTCTCTGATTGGACCGGGAGGGAGAACTTTATTTAATCACCCAGGATGGTGGGGAGTAGACACTAGTATTTCTTTTTCTTTTTCTTTTTTAATAAGCATGAACATGGACGCTTTCTAGGTTGGAGATATTCCCAAGTTCCCTCAGCTGGTGAAAACTTAGAGCACAGAGCCACTTCCAGCTGGCTCTGTTTGCCAACCCATCGCTCTGCCTGCCCTGTTTTGTTGTTCTTCTCTCTAGGTAAGATTTCCATGCTTAGTCCTCTGACCACAGCCTGGGGGTCAAATGGGTCACCACAGCCCCAGTGCACACCCACTTATGCAGAAAGCAAGGGTCAGGCAGGGTTCAGATTTCAAACATTTTAGTCCTTTCAAAAGCTAATGCACAATTCATGGGCCACATTATGTAACACCCCTAGCAGTGCCTGGAGCAAAATTCTGTGATTAAATGCATCAATATTCTGCAGCGAAACCAGAGAACATTCACACAGAGCGGTCAAGGTTTACAGTCAAATGAGTCACAACAACCTTGAATTGGCTGAGCTGTTTGGGTTTCAGGGCGGTGATAAGGGATTGGGGACTTGCATGAACAAAACAGCTTTGCTCCAGCTTGGGGCTCACTTCCATCCTGCCTGGCTCTGGGTCATCTCCAGGAGGAACGGAGGCTTCTGCAGCTCCCTGGATGGCTAGCTACATGCTAACCCTGCTGGCTTCCCCTGCACCTGGGCTTTCTGAGTCACACTACTCTCTGTGGTGTGCAGTCTGACCTCACCTCAGCAGGAGCGCAGGCAAGGGAGGATGGCAAGGGTTGGGGACAGTCTCAGCCCGACGACACAAGCAACTGCTAGAGGAGAGGAACTGAGCAATACAAACTGAAACCTGTTGCCACATCAAAACCACCTGCCAGCTGGGTGCTTTCCCTCAGCTTGTCTGTGAAGTTGTGTAAGATAAGGACTCACTCCTGCAGGCAGACTCTGAGCAGGGCTCACCTGAGTGAGATGGGCAGTCCTGGGAGAGCTGGGCTCTATCAAGGAGCACCTTGGAGAAAGAAGAAACAGAGGTGTTTCTGGGCATCAGGGCAGCACTAAGTGCGATCTGTGAGCGAGTGAGTCAGAGCCTCACGCTGAGCCCATGACGAATTCACTAATGGTTGTGTACGATTGCACTGTATGTGTGGGAGAGCCGAGGCTCAGAAGCACACTGTTCAAGCGGATGAGACTGCTGCCCTGCACAGGTGGCTAAGTCGCCAGCAGATTTGTTCCAGGAACCCAGAGAATAAAACAGAGACCACTAGAGAATCCTCCCTGCATCCCAACCCCAGAGCCCCAAGTCTCCCCCAGGGAAGAAGGAGACCGTCTTGAGCTGAACAATTCACTCAGAACTCGTAAATTTTCCCCAGAAGTGACAAAAACTCCATTTTCCCCAGCTATAGGGTAGAATGGAGGCTGGGGGAGGGGGACAAGTTGCACCCACATCCTGCACACCTGAGGATGTGAATCCGCATCCTGCACCCGAGGATGTGAACCTGCATCCCGCACACCTGAGGATGTAAACCCGCATCTCGCACACCTGAGGATGTGGTTTGACAACTCAACAGCCAGAATAAGCATGCAGGTGCCAGCTCGGCATCATAGCAAGATGCTGTGGAGCTATGAAGTACCGAGGCAGGCGTGTAGGATGATGGTTCTTAGAACTTGGGGAACCAAACCCAGTTTGGGCCCTCTCCATGCTCAGGGGAACTGAGCCAAGTGGGCTCTCTCTATGCTCAGTCAGAGGCCAGAAACCTTACTTCTCTGGATGTCTGGCTCCCTGGATTCCTCTGCTGGGTCACACACTTCTGGAATCTTCTTTGACATGAGCTTAGCAGAGAGGATTATGGGAGTTAATCTTAGGAGACATTCACTTGAAGGCACAAAGGAGCTGTTATGACTGTCAGGGTTTTACACAGTTCAGGCTCAGAGAACACAGATGCAGCCAATCTTTGTCAATCTCCCAACAAAAGCTAAACAGCCCAGATTCAGAGAGGAAGGCAGACAGAAACACACACACACACACACACACACACACACACACATACACACACAGAACACAGTGCCCCCACCACCACGGTCTTCTAACCTGTACACAGGACACTCTACAGTTCCCCAAACTACTCTGTCCTTAGTTCTTAGTGATGATTCGGACAGCAAGTGAAAGAAGACTGTGTGGGCATTTGCAGATGAGGAAAACTGAGGCCCAAACAGGCAGAATCTGTTGAGATTATTCAGATAGCCACTGATGCTGGAATCCAGGGAAACGGAGAGGCAGGAAGACCTAGGTCACCATCTAGCAGATGCCTCTAGGGGTTTAGTTGACCTCTGCTGCCACCAAGTGGCAATTCTGTGGTATATCAGCCAAAAAGGCTTTTGAGAACCGGTGTTTCTTGTTGAGCATCTTGTCCTCAAGACCAAAATTATCTTCATATGACCTAAGATACCTTCCTTTCCACTCTGTTTTTCTCATGTGTATATGGGGGTCTTTCAAAGGCTACACAGCAGGTGACATCACAGACAAGCAGAAGGGTCTCCAGCTGCCCCCAATTCATTCACTACAGAGGAGTAAACAGCCCAGTCAGGAGGACACCGTGGGAGACCCTATACGCTACCTCATCCAGTCTGGCTGCAGAGCTAAGGCAGGCACTAGGGCATGCCTACTCGACACGCCCTAGGATGTGATGAAAGAGGTACCCTGGGTTCACATCAGCATCATCTAACATGCCAGGAGCATCTCCTCTCCAGCATCCTTAGTACCTGCTCATGATGCTGAGGAGGACAGGGATCCAGCTCGTTTCTGCTGAAAGGGTTTAATAAATTAGCATGAAGGTACTGCTGGGGCTCCTCCATCCTCAACCCTGGAGACAGGTCCTACACAGGGCAGGGGCACAACGAATGTGTAATGACTAAGTGACCAGAGGCCCCATAGCCTTGGGCTCAAGGCTGTCCAGAGGACTTTGCAGCCCTGGAAGCTGTGGAGGATGGAGATGGAGGAGAGCACCCTGAGGGGAGCACTGGTGAGCTACACTGGGAAGAATGACTAGTCGGCCTCTGGGGGGCAGCAGTGACCTGGTGCTGGCTCTGTCCGGTTAGAGCTGTCGGGAATTTAGCTCAGGTCACACAGAGGCAGGAGGGGATGACGCATAAGAGAAACCAAGGAAGACCCTTAGTTTTTATATGACTGCGAGAACAAGGTCCCTTGCTCGGGTTTAAGATCACCGTGCATGGTATTTCTTCTTGGCTGATGCCCAGGTGACAGTGTTAGACAATTCAGAGGTCACATTCAGCAGTACCCTGAGATGTAGTGGAGTAGGTGTGGCTGCTCCGGGGACAGTATTGGAAGCAACATCATGAACACATGCCACGTAACAGCAATGCAGTCTCCTATACGGTTCCAATAGGAGAGGAAACGGGAGCATAAAAATCACACAAGAAGGCAGGGTGTAGATGGCATGGCATTTTATTATGGTTTCCATATAAAAGTCAGGTCCAGAGAGCACCCATCTCCTGCAAGCCTGGGCTACCATCTGCCATCTATGACACCCACACACACTACTGCTCAGGCTTGAGAACCTTTGGATTTCTCAGCCCTACATGATTCTTTCCAGCTACTGTGCCCCCTGTACACCTCAAAGACCCAGGAGAAAATGATACCACCCACTTAGTTCTGCTACCAGACTGTATGGAGCTGGTTTCTCTCTGGGCTGGCAACATTTCCACAGACCTAACCTGAGCAGAGACAAGGGTGACCAAGCCCTCCCAGAAGCCAGGTAGAGGCATGTGACACAGAAATAACCCAAAGGACAGTTGGTGCTTTTATTTGGAATCATGGAGCCAACTTGAGTTTCTCCCCGTATCTTGGCTGAATTTTCAACATCCAGGGGCACAGGTGCTTTGCCCCAGATTTTCACAGGTTTTAATCCCAAGCGGAAAAAAAGATGGTGACTGTTTGGTCCATGGTATGCTGCTTCCTACCAGCACTCTGGGCTGGAGAGAGAAACAGAGAGCCTGTAATCCTGAAGGAAGTGACTCTGAGCTCAGTAGGATGGCTGTGGCCCACCTGGCATAGAACTGGGATGGCTGGGTCTTCCTTCGTTCCAATAACTCACTGCTGCTGGTTCTACAGGTATTGTCAGCACCAACCTGCAGTAGGATGAAGCCTGGTCTGCCCTGGGAAGAGAGAAGGGATGTAAAGGATCCTCTTTTGAGTTGTGGCCAGCAGGATCTAGGCTCAGACAACCCACATGGAGAGATGGGGTAGTATAGAAATCACCAAAACACTGCAGCCAGTCAGGACAGCTGTCTGGGACTGTTTATCAATGTTCAAACAAGGTGTCATGGGAAGGCTATCCCTCCTTTCTTAGGTCATGGAGCTCCTTGTAAACGGGGAGCAGGCTCCCTGCACTGGGACATGTACATCAGGGCAGGATGCAGAATGGAGGCACTGTTCTTGGAGAGTTCTGCTACCAGGACCCTGAGAGGGCAGGGAAGGATGGCACAGTAGGACTCATGAACAAGCCTAAGAAGTGACTGCTTACCAGTGACTAGGACCCCTTTTCTCAGATTATTCCCATGGCAAAATAACTACCTCACACCCTTCCCATAGAGTTTCGTGTCTCTCTTATGAGTAGCCTGGACAGAAGCAGAACAAGGGTGGATAAGAAGGAGGGTCCTGTCTCCCTGAGGCTCTAGGGAGCTTCATCCTCCATTCCATGGAGATGTTTGGAAATAATTTTCATTGACCCTTGTGCCTGGGACTCTGGAGAGTCACCATTCCACCGCTTCTTAGGGTCTGCAGTGTTCTAGGACCATCTGAGATATACCATCTCCGCCATTCTGGGTCAGGACAAGGAGGGTGCCATTGCTGTGCACTTCTTCAGAGAGTTCATGATTCTGCTGTTCAGATCATGGCCCAAACCTTTGTAAGTCAAAGCCCAGGCTTGTTAGAGGAGCCTCATTAGAGCAAGATGCTAATACCTCAGGTGAAGTCTGTTCAAGACAAAGTTGCTGGGATCACCTATTACCACTTAGGGGAACCAGTTCTTACCATTTCCACCCTTAGCGGCTTTTTCCTAAGGAGTTGTGCTTCCCAGCCCTTAGCAAGAGAGAGCCCATTCAGAATGAAAAGCTTCCAGCTGGCCCAGCTACTGCTCTCAAATGCCAAATCTAGGACAGTCCTGACTTGGCTCTCTAGAAACTTCCTCCAGCCTCCTTAAAGAACCAGTCCTCAGGGTGGCAAAGAGTAGCACTGTGTGACAAATAGGGCAGGTGCCAGCCATGCCAGATCTGAGGCCTTGGTACTGAAGCCATTTTGTAGCTAAGATTTAGCCATGTGTGATGTGTCTCTGCCATTAGTCAGGAAGGCAGCTGCACCGTGCAAAGCTGGCTGTGGGCTTGAGACCTTAGGGTGGCTGCTGGAATTCTTACTTTGTTCTTTCTGTAGTTTCTATAATTTCCTGCAGTATAAAAATACAATGATCTCATTACAAGCTTTTAAAATTTTATTTCCCTGTTGATGGGAATGGATTCAAGGGTGGAGCTGATGTCTGAGCACAGCTTTAGGAATTATCACAACATCCATGCTCCGCCCTGCCTTGTCCTGGACATCACCCAAATACGGGGATGCTTCACCAAGAGTTTTTATTATGCAAAATGTGTTACTACCCTTTTTCATTTTGTATTTTAAAAGGGTAAAAAGCCAGAGAAACCGTGAATGTCAGAATTCTAGTAAGAGCCTGCAAAGGTTTATTTAAGGCCAGCTTCAGGGTTCGCTGTGGTCAGCCTGACTGATGGCTTTCTCTGCCTCCATCTAGGACATGGTATGCTGTCTGTGCTTCCCAGCAGCCCCTGTGGCATGGGGTTGGAGGTCAGTAGTTAGGCTTCTAGGCTTCCCTGATGATGGCCATCTTCCTTGAGGAAGAGGCCTAGTGAACTGGCTTCCTGGTTGATGAGAAAGTCCAACAATCAACCCCTTCCTATCTTCTGAGCTTACAAGTGAGGAGCAGCAACGGGAGAGAGGGACAGTGGAGGTCAGCCACTCTTCATCCGGGGACCAGGCTGAGATACCATCAGGAAAGGGGTGCAGGGAAGGGAGCTGCTGTGCAGAGGACCCCCACTGGGAAGAATGGAGGGGACCAGCAGGCAGCTATGGGGTCTGCAGTAGGCAGGCCACATCTCAACTAAGAAATCGAGCTGTTTGTCTGGAGGAGACCAGCAACTAGAACTGGAGGACAAAGAGCTGATGACATCAAGATCAAGGGGGAGCTGGCTCGAGGCACAGCAGGATTACAGAACCCAGGAGAGAGGGGGCAGAGTGTTCAGGATGGGGGGGGCGGTGCTAGAGGAGGAGGTGGCACCAAAGACCAACTCCCAGGTGGCATGAAGTGGAGAGTTGCTGAGAGCCCTTGAGCAAGATGCACAGCGCTACACTGATCCCTCCGCAGTGAGACAGGAAAGGGAGGACTCTGACTGCGGGAGGCAAGGAGTGGCCTGCCCTCTGGAGCTTTGCGAAGGAGCAGGGTAGCAGGAAGTGGGGAGCTGGCCCAGTGTAGGCACAGCGTGACCACACTGTCCTCAGACCAGGGATCACTACATTTTAAGGAAGAAGCTAAACGCGCTTCTCTCCAAGGACTATGGAGGCTGTGGGTAGAAGAGAGAGCAGGCGAACGGGCTATGAATGTTGAGCTGGGCCCAGTTCGATCACCAGAGGCCCAGCATGCCACTGTCAACCATGGCTGCTTCAGAATGGCAACGCGACTGGAGAAGGCAGACCCCTCTACTTCTGGACTTTCCACAGCGGACAGAGGGGAATTTCAGAAGCTCAAGGCAGTTTCGTGAGGGAGAGGCTGGGAGAAACCACACTCACCTTACATTCATGGGCTTGTCACAGTGTGGTCGCCTCGGAGTGCCTTCAGGGAGAGCTCATACCCGAGGAACAGGGCCGCGCTCGTGGGAAAGCCACGAATGGCATTCACAGGGAGGCCCCTGAAAAACACCTTTGGGCAGGAGTTAGTTATTCCAGGGCTAAACCTGACAGTTTCTGGGCAAGGTTATGACATGGCTCTCAGGTGCCCCCTTCCTCCCCACATCTCTGTGCTTGGTGCCAGGTGGGGAGCCCAGAACCTCTTAGATGAGATGAGTTTCCTCTAGAGCAATGGCAATATTAGCAGGCAATGATGGGAACAGAAAGGGGTCTAGGGAGCCCTGGGATAGGGAGCTGCCTCTTAAGGTGTTCTGTGGAAATTGTACATAATCAAAAGGTAAACCCTCCCCTAAGCATGACCTGAATGCTGTCAGGCATATGAACTGTCTCTCACACAGAATCATTTAACAGTTTAAAACAGAGTGAGGCCGGGCGGTGGTGGCGCACGCCTTTAATCCCAGCACTCGGGAGGCAGAGGCAGATGGATCTCTGTGAGTTCGAGGCCAGCCTGGTCTACAAGAGCTAGTTCCAGGACAGGCTCCAAAGCCACAGAGAAACTCTGTCTCGAAAAAACAAAACAAAACAAAAAAACCAGAGTGAGACGTTTTCAGAAAGAGGCAGCCAGCATGTACATGTGTCTAGTCTCAGGGGCCAGTGGCAGCCACAGGACTCAGTTGGGACTAGCAGAGGAGCCAATGGAACAAATGCTGGAGCCACTCAGGCAGCCCCACATGGGCTCTGGGTAATATCAGCACTCCTCTTTAATGCCTAACCGTACTGGAGTTTCTCAGGCTCACCAGGAGTGACTAAGTAATAGCCAGGAATTGAATCCAGCTCCAAGGCGAAAATTCCATGCTGGGTTCCCAGACTCCCTGTAACCTTGACTTAACTCTACTCCAAGGCAGCGCCAGGAGGGCCCAGCCTGGAACGCAGCCTCCTGCCCATCAAACAACGTTGAGAACTTTAGGGCCAAGACCCTCCTCCTAAATCCTTAATGGCTCCCTACTACCTGGGATATGTCTACACTACTCACTGGCCTGTGATGAGCCTCCAGCCAAGCCTTGTGTTCTGACTACCAGTCTCTCTGTCTCCCTGGGCCATCTCTGGTCCCCTCTACTTTGAATGCTCTCCAGATGTGCTTACAGCCTCTGTCCACCCAACCAAGGCCACCCCAGAGTGGACAAGAGTACCTTTCTAATCACCCCGAGCCCTCATTGTTCCCCATGGGCCATGACTTATTAGTACCTGAGAGGACAAGAAGCAGAGTCTGAGGGTGTAGTTCCCCCACTCCACCCCCACTCCCTACCCCCGTCTCAGCACTCATAGTTACTGGAGACCTGAGCAGTCCTTCTTTAACTGTTTAATGAGTCCATGAAGGGCGAGTGAGTCAATGAACAACAAGAGAGTAGCCTGTGCCGAGGGAATTCTGGTGGTGGTAGCTTTGGGGTTCAAATAGAGTTAGGACTACAGAACCCTAAAGGGCGAGACTACCAGGCAATTGACCAGTCCCTCTGGAAGCCTGACTATCACAAACGTGCCTCTCCAGCCCTGAGCCAGCCTCGTCGCACCACCAGGAACACAAGGCTCAACTCCAGCCTCCTCACTTGAGGGTTTTAAAACTCCTTTCATGAACCACATCCCACGGCGCCCAAGACAACCCTCAGAACCATGAGCTTCTGGGTGTGCCCTCTCCCAGCAACCCTTGAGTTATGAAGACCAGATCAACCTTTCTCCAGGGCCACGAGCCCTTTCTGAGTTCTTATTATAACTGAGTTCCATGGGAACATAGGGGTGGGCACGCAGACGGAGTATGTAGGGTTTTCATGAGCCACAGGCAGAATGCTCTACAAGTATTCTCCAGCAAGCAGAGCCCACGTCATGGGGACTGCAGTTGCTATTGGTCTTAGATGAAGGAACTCTTCCCACTTGTGGTTGCAAAGTTTGAGACAACCCATGGGGTATTGCTTGTGCAATACTGTCCTACCAATATGAAATGTCCACGCACGCGAGCACACAGACATTCACTTGAATGTTTGCGAGCGCGCTGTGCATTTGGGGGATTATATCACAAGAGACCCATATTGGTATCTGTTTCAGAAAGGATGGGGTGACAGGTAGGACACTAAGGCATGTGTCCTGGTGTCTGGAAGCGTCCTGCTCCCCTGCTCTCACAGATCACCGACCTGTTCATCAACTAGTACATGATCGCTCCTGATCACCGGGCTGGTAGAGCCGTTCAGCCCCTGAGCACTGTGCTGAAGGCCGATTCTCAGCACCACAGAAAGCAAATAAAACCCATCTCTGAATAAGCACTGCAGACAGACACTGCTGAGACCGAGAAGCAACTGCCCAGTCTTGCTGTTCTCAAGTCTTTGTTTCTACGGAGCACAGCGATAGGGTGGGGAGAGTGATATCAGCAATTTGTTTGCCTCTACAGATTTCTCTTTAATTATGATACAATTAATTTGGGGAAAATAGACCAAAAAATCTCAAATAAAAAGATAGCTTCCCAAATGAATCTCTTTGGGCCCTCTAACTGCTGGTGGAAACACAAGATATTTGTCTTCTGAAAAACAAACAAAACAAAAACCAAAGCTGGTCAAGGTGGCGCACACCTTTAATCCCAGCACTCAGGAGGCAAAGGCAGGTGGATCTCTGTAAGTTCGAGTCCAGCCTGGTCTACAAAGCAAGTTCCAGGACAGCCAGGGCTATCTGTTACACAGAGAAAACCTGCCTCAAAAAATAAACAAACAAAAAATTAATTTTGTGCCTGAGTGGTACCCTCTGTCAGTGGTTCCTGTTAAATAAAACAAGAATTAAAATAATGAAGCTCCAAATGTATCCATCCCTAAAGACAGAAGAGCTCTTCTGAGCTGCATCCTGGACAGATGCCAATGCCCGGCCTTCCCACATGTGTGCTGGGTCCCAGCAGTGTATTGATTGGTGGGAAGTGCCTGGGGGGGGGGAGGGTGCAGCATTCCAGCTGTGGTCTGCTCAGGGCCCAGGCTGCCACCTCCTCTTGATTCTCTGGTATTTCAATGCATGCACCCTGGTCCACTGCCAGATCCGTCCGAGTAGGGTTTTCCTCTTTACTTACTGCTCTGTTCCTGACTCCTAAAATTGCACCTGACCTAGCCCAACCTTCTAAAATTAGGCAAATTAACAGTGGACTTATGAAAAAGGAAACCCTCAGGCATTTTCTCCAGGAGAGTTTGCCAAATTTGATTGGCAACTAACTCTTTACGGCTAAGAGCTGGATATGATGTTGATTCTGACAGTCCTGCCTTTAATATTGGTCTCCCTCTAGATGGTGGGGTGTCCCTTGGATCTTGCATCCTTTTATACAGCATGCTGGCTCACCTCTGGCTCAGTCAAAGTTCTGGATCTTTCCTTGATCAGAGGAGGAGACAGAACAGGCAACTTCTTTAAGAGAGAGGAGGCAGTAGAGAAAGCTCTATGCCCCACGGTGCTGTGTGAGTAGCATCCATATATGCAGTGGCCACTGGGAAAAGGTGTGCTAGGCATGGAGGGATGGATGGAACCAACTGGCAGGGTTTGGGGGAGAAGCAATACATGGGCATAGACACAGGCCCTGTGGGAGCATGCATTAATCAAACTACCTCAGGAAAAAACAGCATTCGGGAGCTTCAGGGTGAGATGTGGGCTAGCAGCTGCCTCTGTGTGTCCTCATGAAGGAGAAAGAATAGGCAAAAAAGATTCCAAGCAGAAAAGAGGAAGAGTGTTGAAAATACACAAAGGGGGTGAAAGGTTACCTGGAAACTGTGGAGAAAAAGACAGAACAAGAACCAGAAAAGGAACTTTAGTCTTGCAGCTCCACGACAGGGGCAGTGAAGCAGAAGGTACATCCGAAAGGTGAGTGAGGTGAGGGGCAGGCAGACTGCCTGGGAGCATGCCTCTGCGTACATAAGCCTCAAACCCAGCTGCAGGTTTGGGTAAGGCAGTGGTTCCTCTGGTCAGCTGTGGAAAGAAATTCCATTTTTGTCATGGTAATATAACTCAAAGGGCAATGACTGGGTATTGTTTTGAGAAGACTACTGTTTAAAAAGTGAACAGCAAGGTTAGAGAGAGCCAAGCTGAGCTGGCTCAGTGGGTAAGAGCATTTGCTGCTCTTCCAGAGGACCAGAGTCCAATTCCCAGCACCCTCGTCAAGTGGTTCCTAACTCCCTGTAACTCCAGCTCCAGTGTATCAGATAACCTCCTCCTAGACTCCGGGGCACCTGCCCTCAAATGTGCCCCCAGCCCTGCCTGCACACACAGTGAAAACAGAAACTCACTACCCCAGGGCCTATAATAAAGGGAAATTCACAGGGCAGGGAGCCTCAGCTGGTTCTGCCACAGCCTCAGGATTGGGAAAGGACTAGGGAGGTTGTGGTGAGCAAGCCAGCTAAGCGCTGGCAGTCAGAAGGGCACAGGTCAGAGGAGAGTTGGCTCAAGCAGGCAAGTGCATAAGCCTTTGATGGCAGGAAACAGATTTTAACCATGGAATTTAATAACCCTAAAACTCAGGTCAGTGAATGGCTTGATTTCTGGAGGCAGCTGTCTGCTTTAGAAGCTCCCTCTGACCCACATCTGTATCCTTGCAGCCGGTGATTAATTCCCAGGAGGCACTGAAACTACAAAGACAGGTCCTCCACCTGCTCAAGTCTCGGTGCTGTGCCTGCTTCCTATGCTGCCGACACACAGAGGAGATCCCTCGCTAGACTATAGCCACCCCAGGGTACAGTCTAGAGAGTTTCAGAGGAGTGAGGCAATCTGCTTAGTCCACAGACTGCAAAGTTAAATATAGCCAGCAGTTAAATATGGTGCACAAATAAACTGATTAATTAATTTAATAAATAAATAATAGCAAAGTGAAGACAGCACTGGTGGGCAAGGGGCATTTGTTCAACACAGAGTAATCAATAATACAAGCCACAGCCCACACAAGGGGTCACAAATTCAGCTGGCCCTCACGTCCTTGCACAAAACTGTAATTTCCAGTGTCTGAGGCAGCACTGCAAAAGATGCACACAGTACTATTGCACACAGCACTGCAGAAGACACACGCAGGACTACTCACACAGCACTGCAGAAGACACACGCAGGACTACTCACACAGCACTGCAGAAGACACACGCAGGAACACTGCACACAGAGGAGGATAAAGTCTCAATACTGACAGCAGTGGGAAGAATAAATGACACGGAAGGAACAGATGAAGAAAGGAGATCTAGGAAAGAATCCATCGTGTCCAACACAGTAAACCAGCAAACCTCCATCACTAATAGAGGAGACAGACAAGAACAGACAATAGCTCCAACCAATCAGAAAAATAACAATAAAAATGACAGGAAATAGTAAACTTCTCTCAATATTATCCTTAAATGTAAGTGCCATTATCTCAGGAATAGAGAGATTCAGACTGGCTGACTGGTTTAAAAGATTAGCCCGGCTGTCTGTTGCCTGCAAGAAACACATGCTACTGGTACATACACCCAGGATTTAAAGGGGGAAGACAACCTATCAAGAGAATAGAAGATGAGAACAACCTGGCATAGCTATACTGATATCTCGTAAAGTACACATCAAACCAAAATTGGAAGAGATAAGAAGATTTGAAGAAGGGGAACAGCTAATCAAGAAGACAGCAATTGTAAATATATATGCACCAAACAGTAGGCACCCAATTTCTAAAATAGACAGTAAAGGGCATAAAAGGCCACACAGATACTGCTATAATATCTGGGTGACTTAACCATCCCACTCTCATCTAAAGATGGACCCCCCAACCTGAAAGTGAACAAACAAAAATGGTTCAACCTTAAATTACATGAGGGATTAAATGGACTTAACAAATATCAATGAAATATCCCACCCAACAGATACAGAATAGATATGCTTCTAAACAGCCCAAGGAACCTGCTCTAAAATAGGCCACATTCTAGGACACAAGTTAAATCTTGGCACATATAAAGTCTTAAAAATAATTTCTTGTTTCTTATCAAATCTTAGTGGAATAAAACTAAAGCTCAATAACAAGATAAATTGTAGACACCGCAAACACACGGAGGTCAAACAATGCACCCATCAATAATTCTTAAAGGTCCCTTGAAGACGTAAGGGGGAAAATGGAAGACTCCCTAGAACTGGATGGAAATGAAAACATCTATAGCTATGAATGCTCCAAACACAGTCCAGAGAGATTGTCAGGAAATAGCCCATTGGTGCATTTCAAAGTCTTAGAAAAACAAGAAGCAGCCAAACCCCAAGAAGTGGGTGGTTTAAAAATCGTTAAGATCGGGGCAGGAATGAGTGAAATGGAAATTTTTAAAAACATGCATAGAGTCAAGCAAAGAGTTGGTTCTCTGAAAAACAAACAAGATTGACAACCCCTGGCCAATTGCAGAGAGAGAGAGAGAGAGAGAGAGAGAGAGAGAGAGAGAGAGAGAGAGAGAGAGTTAGCATTAAAACTTGGAGATGAGAAGGCTGAGATTGCCACAGGCTCTGGTGACAGTCAGGCATTCCCTGGGGAATACTTAGAACACCCATGCTCCGAACAACTGGCAAGTCTGGAAGAAATGGATGAGGCCTTAGACACATGTGGCCTACTAAATTAGTTCAAGCGTATATAAACAATTTAAAAGATATAGGAAAATCAATGTGATAAAGCCGTAATAAAGTCTCCATCAAAGAAAAGTCCAGACCTAGATGGATTCATGCTGAATTAAATTATTTAAAGAAGAGCTGAAACTCATTCTCCAGAAACTTCCATAAAACAGAAAAGCCAGAAACACCACCAAACTCATTCTACAAAACCAGCATGACCCTGATCCCAGAAGCGGAAAAAGACAATAAAAGGGAAATGATAGACCAATCTTCCCAATGAGCATAGATACAAAAATTCTCAATAAAACCTCACAAGCCTAATTAAAGAACACAATGAGAAGCCCATACACCATGATCAGGGTGCTTCCCTTCCATGGGCAGCTTGACTAAACATATGCAAATTAGTATAGACAGAAATCACATGACCATCTCAATAGCTACAGGACAGGCCTTTGACAACATTGAACATGTTCACGACAACAGCCTAGCAGAAACTGAGACTAGAAGGAACGCATATTAACACACCAAGGCCTGAATGACAACTGAAGTCATGCTAACTGCAGCAAACTGAAAATTTTCCTCCGAGATCTCAAACGAGACGAGGGTATCTACTTTCTCCTCTCTTGTCCAAGGCGGCACTTGAAATCTGAGCTGGGAAGTATGACAAGAGGGGAAATAAAGGGAATTCAAGTAGAAAAGGAAAAATTCAAGTCACCCCTGTTTGCAGGTAGCACAATCTCATTTTTACCAAACACTCAGACTTGATCCACAGTTTCAGCAAAGTAGCAGGGGACAGAACCAACATATAAAATCTAATTTTCCATACATTAGTAACAAACTCGCTGAGAAAGAAATCAGGAGGTGGGAAAAAAGGTCCCATCCCCACTGCTTCATAAAACAGAAGATGTCCAGAAATAAACTTCAGGACAGGCTGGCAGTCTCCAACAGCTGCTCTCCCAGACCCCAACCTCGCCCTCAGCACGTGTCCCAACCCTCAGCCAGGCTGTGGCTGACCCAGGGGGGCTGTGTGTAGCTCACCTTCAAGCCTTCTTGCCGGTAACTCTGGGAGATGCAGTCCAGGACTCCATTGTATTTGTTTAAATAGACCCCATCAGCCTGGAGCCGACTTTTCACGACATCCATCGGAGTTGCTGTCCCCCAGGAGATTGCCCCTGTAAAGTCAGAGAAAACAAGCTGGCTGTCTGGAGTCCTCAAGGTATGACTCCCTGAGGACGCTGTCCTTCAGAAACCCTGTAAGTGGTGGGGGACATGGGCTGGGAACTGGACTTCTGGTCCTCTCCCTCCGCCCACTCCTGGACCTAGCAGAAGCCTCCTGCACCCGCTCTGCCGATTGGGGCTGAAGCGCTGTATTTATGAGGTGGTTGTGAGGGCACGGTGAAGTGATGCCTGTGGGAGCCTGGAGGATGAGACCAGGCCCCAGGGAGGCTCCACACGTGGCAGCATTTATCAGTGGGACAGCAACGGCTTCACAGAACTCTGTAGTAAGCACAGAGCACTCAGGGTGAGACCTGTGGCCACAGGCTTGCAGCTACCCAGAGGCAGGGTTTAATTTGAATCTGGAAAACCCAACAAAGCCTGTCACACAACTGCTCACTGAGAAGGACCAGCCTGCAGGCATAGTCTTTTTCTGTATAAAAGCTTTCCTAAATCTGTGGCCATAGAACCGAGGGGTCACACATAAGGGTCATCCTCATGGGATCAGCTCAAAAGTTCCAGTTTAAGCATTAGTGTGCCTTTAAAGGATTAGGAAAACAGGGGTAGTTTTTTGTTTGCTTGCTTCATTTTGCTAACACAGAAATTGGCACATTATTGGCTGGCGAGAGACAACACCCAATTTCAAAGTCCAGGGCAGCTGGCTTGCTAGGTTTGGTAACTAGTGCCCAACAGCTCTCCAATGAGACATCCTGGACCCTCTGCCCATGCAGGCCTCCGGTGCCCAGCTTTCTACCATGGCCTCTGGGAGCCTGTCTCAATGTTCATTCTCTCCTGCCCTTGCCAGGGCTCCTAGCTGCTTCCTTCTGTGTGCCTGGGACACTCATCCCTCAGTCACTGTGAGGTTGTCATGAAATGAGGTCAGCAGGCCCTTGGCACCAACTCTCACACAAATGAGAACAGATGGGAACTTGAGGTCTCCTCCTGGGAGCAGGTCCAGGGATGGACCTCAGGCACACAGGGGTATTGGCAGATGCCATTGTTGTATGGTCAAGGCATGGGCTCTATGTGTTCTTGCTATGAGTTTAAAACACAGATATCTCTGAGGAGGAGGAGGAAGAGGGAAGGAAGAAGGGGTGGGAAGGAGGGGGAGCAGAAGAGAAAGATGCCTGAGAGGTAGAGAGTCAGATCAAAGCTGGCACGACAGAGCACTCAATGCCCGCTGACTTTCCCTCTGAATGAACTGCGGCCATGTGCAGGGTTGGACAGTAACAAGTCCACGGTGACAAAATGAGCCATCATGGCTACATTTGAATCTTCCTGCCTGCAGAGCCAGTCTGCACTGGCTTCACAGCCTCGAGTATCTCATTGCCGAGCGTGGAGACTAGCTCCACACGCCCCCCACACCTAACGAAGTCCGATGTTCAGTGACAGTGAACCGTAAGAATAACTGTCATCAAAGCTCAGCAGTGCCTGCCACAGAGAACAAGCTCAGAGTGAACCCAGTCCTCAGAGTCCATTGAATTCACCCAGGACTCAACAGCCCTGGAAGGAAGGACACCAGAGGTCAAAGGGCGGTACCCCTAGGGATAGGCACACAGTAAGTGAAATGAAGGGTCCTGAACGTATGGTTGGATGAGTCCTGCCTCCTCAGAGCTGGGAAGGTCGTGGGGGACTCCTCTGCACTTTACCACCACCGTGGCAGGCCCGGGACCCAGGGATTCCCACTGCTGTCGTCCTTACCTGCAATGCCACCTGCCAGCCACACGGCATAGGGGCTGGGCCCTGTGCAGGTCTCAGGAGTCATCCATTCGCTCAGGAACACATAGGGAATAAAGTAGAGGCAATATCCGGGGACGTCCCTCAGCAGCATGGCACTGGATCCCCGGTACAGACCCGCCAGGCCCTCCGTCCGCACAATAGTTGCAAAGCAGTGTATTGGTCCCTGGTACGCTGCCTGCTCCCCTAGGGCCACTGCCCTGGGCTTCAATCCATGGTTGGCTGAGAAGACAGGAGGGAAATGGTGGCAAGTGACCAGGCAGGTAAGAGACTGGCCCGCCCCTGGCGTCACAGCCAGTCCATCCCTTGACAGTATCCAATCACACAGTTCATTTGTTTTTACCAAGGTATCTGTCACCTTTGGCAGCGGATACCAGAGTTTTTAGACGCCAACCAGGAGCCTTGGCAACCCATACACCAGATTGGAGACACCTCCAGCCAAGCTGCTGGGATTCCCAGAGCCTTCTGGTCAACCATCGCTTTGCATGTCTGAGCAGCTGTGATTGTAGAAGAAGCCTGCACTCATTTAAGATGGTCAAGTCAAGCTCGCATTTGATGGGGAATTGATATTCATATTCTCTCTTTCTCCTTCCGTCCCTGCCTCCCTCCCTCCACCTGTCTCTCCCAACACGTGTGTGTGTGTATGTGTGTGTGTGTGTGTGTGTGTTTGTGTGCGCATGCTCGTGCGTGCATGCATGCAAATATGAATGCCTGTACTAGTAAAATAAATGTGTGGTAAAATAAATGTGACTTGAAGCCAGGGCTGCCCTGGATGCAAATCCTCCTCCACCACTTACAAATGTCAGCATTTTCTGCCTTTGTTTTCTAATCCTTAAAAGACTGGCAGGCTGCTAATGTGGGATTCCCCTCTGTATGCTGTGGATATCACTGGTTGATAAGGGAACTGCTTTGGGCCTATAGCAGAGCTACAGGGGAACAGAGCTAGGTTGGGAAAACTGGGCTAAATGCTGGGAGAAAGAAGGGCCAAGTCAAGGGAGAAGCCATGGAGCCTCTGCCAGAGACAGACACACTAAAACTTTGCTGATAGCCATGACCTCGTGGTGATGCACAAATTAATGGAGGTGGTTTAAATTAAAATGTAAGAGTTAGCCAATAAGAAGCTAGAGCTAATGGGGCAAGCAGTGATTTAAATAATATGGTTTTTGTGTGGTTATTTCGGGGCTGAGCAGCCAAGAACCAACAAGCGGCCTTTGCCACTACAGGCTGCTGTCATGGATACGAGTCAGGCAGCAGGCCAAGTCCTCAGTGTGATGGACGGATTAGTGTTGGGTCCAATAAGCTAGCAAATGATGGTAAGAGGACCCACTGGCTGGCTAGCAGAAGGCTA
This sequence comes from Arvicola amphibius, assembly GCF_903992535.2. Classification (NCBI taxonomy): domain Eukaryota; kingdom Metazoa; phylum Chordata; class Mammalia; order Rodentia; family Cricetidae; genus Arvicola; species Arvicola amphibius. Next base: position 152,694,466 of record NC_052052.2, on the reverse strand, counting down.
TGGAAATGATGGTCAGTGAGAGGCTGGCTAGAGGGTGGCATGTGCTCACTCATGCCTGGCTGTGCCCTAAAATAGCTATAAGGCAGCATCAATGGACCTCAAAGTCCGGGGCCCAGCACTGTTTCCTTGTGTAGCAGGCCCCAGACCTTAGCATGACTGACTCTATGATAGAAGTATCATTCAGGCCATGAAACTCAGCAGCACATAGACAGCACCACCTGCTAAAATGAGAACAAAGACCTCATCCATCAAAGTCCATAGCTCTTGGAAAGTCTCTAAACGTACTAGCCTTGCTTTTTGGCTTCTGCCATTCCATTTTTGGCTGTCTGTTCTTGTTAACTGAAGTGTGCCAACCCAGGATGCTGGGGAATATTAGTTTAAGGTGTGTTGCTTTTGTTTATGCTGCATTTGCTTAACTCGGTGAACTGTGATTCTTTGCTCGTCTAAAACACCTGATGGTCTAACAAACCAATAATGAGTCAGGAGCAAGAACAGGCGGGGCTAGCAGGCAGAGTATAAATAGAAGGAGAAATCTGGAAGAGAAGGAGGAGCCAGCAGTCAGCCACCCAGCAACACAGCAAGTCATGGAGAAAGAAGTAAAGAAAGGTATACAGAAATGAGAAAGATAAAAGCCCAGAGGCAAAAGGCAGTTGGGATAATTTAAGAAAAGTTGGCATGAAACAAGTCAAGCTAAGGCCGGGCACTCCAAAGTAATAATAAGCCTCTGTGTGTAACTCATTTGGAAGCTGGGTGGTGGGCCCCTCAATAAGAGTTAAGAGAGTAAACAAACAAACAAACAAAAGAAAAACACCAGGATGTGGTTTTTGTACTTAAGAGTGCATCCTGAGAAAGGCTCGGCTACACTGCTGGGATCCCAAACACCCAGTGCCATCACCAGCCTGCTAATAAAGACTTTCTACTGGCTTAAACCCATGTTCAATCAGTCTTCTCTGGTGGGTCCCCCACAACACGTTCAGGCTCAGGGGTTATGCTGGCTGGCTGTGGTTTGCTCTCTCTGTAGCGTCTCTGCGCACAGCAGCAGAGCCTTGGTCTCTAGCCCAGCCAGTCCTCCCACGGACCACCTGAGGCCCTCCCGTATGCTCATCTTCTCTGTTGCGACTCATGGTCAGAAAGGCCTTCCAACACCGAGACAGCAATTCTCCATGTCCTTCCGTGATGGAACCAGGGACACTCAGGAAAGCCAACCATGACCACAACACTGAGTCACCTGGGTATGATTCCCTGATCCCAGCTCTGATTTGGTCTCACACATGGTGTAAACAGGAAGTACACGTTGTAAACAGGAAGTGGCCTTTTGTCCTGGGAGCTAACTCTCAAGTCCCCAGACATTCCCATCTTTCTCCTATGAACATCCAGCCCCGTGGCTGTTTAGTTCAATGTGAAGAGTAATGGGCACGAATTTTAACTCATCCCAGAATTCTACATGGTCAAGCAGAGGCAACACTTGCCTGAGAAACATGCTTGAGCAAACTCTGACATAAGCATTTCCACCTGTGTGGAGGAAGTAAGGCGAGGGGGAAGAAGGCCACCTTTGAGTTCTTTAGAACAAGAGCAGACACTGTGGCCTTTGACAGGCCCCAGACATCATCATACGTTCTTTCTCCAAACTGGGACCATGCTACCAGTGTTATCCTGGGAAATTTGCCTTAGACCAAATAGGTGTCATTGTCTGGCTGTGTAAACGTTGGCTGGGTGGCCCCTCTCTAGCTAACGCTGGCCTGAGCCAGGGGTCAAGGCTTCCCCAGATCGGTTTCTATAGGGTGGCTTCCAGGAGTTACTGATTGAAAGGTCACATCCAGATAAGGATCTGCTAGTTTGGCAGTACAGATGTCACAAAACCCCTGGTCCAACTGCCAACTAGCCCTGTCAATAAACCATTTTTATTATCATCTCTTCCAAGTAAGCGTTAGGAAATTTCCTTCACATTCTCCTAAGTTTGCAACATAAGCAATCTAACTTTTATTGGTTTATTATTACTCATCTGTGGCTATTAAACCGATATAATAGCCAGCGAAATATGAAACCGATGATCGTAGACGTGAAAACAACCATCAGGATGCTGGCGCAGCTCTGCACTAACCCAAACTCATAGTGTTCAAACCTGTCAACTTGGCAGTGCTATAACAAAATACCTGTGGTAATCATCTTCTGAAGAGAAAAGGTTTCTTTTGGCTCACAGTTCGAAGGGGGTGTTCTTCCAGTGATCAAGCAGAGCACCATGGTTACATAAGACGATTTCACGCAAGCATAGAATGTACAATGAGCATACCTGCCCCACGTCCTGCTGCTCACCCTCTCTCTCCTCCTAGTCCCATTGTTCCCCACTCAGCCTGCTTTCTTGCCATGTGTACATACATGATTTTGCACACCTCTATAAAATAGGAGTATATGTGTACATATGGTTGTGTGCACCTCTATAAAATATGAGATCCACAAATGAGAGGAAAGACGCAATATTTTTTTCTGAAACTAACTTAATTTGCTTAATAGATTAATTTGCTTAATATCCAGCTAAGTCAGCTGTACTGTAAACAACGTAACTCTACTCTTCATGGCTGAAACAAGTCTACTGTGTGTACAACCGCATTTTCTTAGTGCCTTCTGCTGTTGACAGCTGGGCTGCTGCTAGAGCTTAGCTCATGGTGCTGCGTCAACCCTGATGTGTAGGTGTCTCTGTGGGGTGCCCATGTGGAGTGACACAGGCAGCGGGATTTTAGTTCATGAGGAACCTCCACATGACTTCCACAGTGGGTAGCCTGATCTATACTCCTTCCGAAAGTTCCTCCCTATCCCTACATCTTCTCCAGCATTTGTTAGCTACTTCTTTTTTGTTTGATTTTCTTGATTTGATTTTTCAAGATAGGTTTTTCTCTGTGTAGCCCAGGCTGTCCTGGAACTTGCTTTGTAGACCAGGTTAACCTCAAATTCAGAGCTCTACCTGCTTCTGCCTCCCAAGTGCTGGGATTAAAGGAGTGTGCCACTACTACCCAGCTGTGACTTTTTAATGATTGCCATTCTGACTGGAGATGGGATTTCAGGGTAGTTTAATTGGTGTTTCTCTGGTGATCAGTGAGGCTGATATTTGTTCATGCGTTTATTGGCCTTGACATGCGTCTACTAGGGCATTTATGGATTGGGTTGTTTGACTTGTTATGCAGTTCTATGAGCTCTTTGTAGAATCTGGGTATTCACCCTCTGTTATCTATCTAGCCATCAAGAGACTCCCTTTCTGGGGGCTGTCTCTTCATTCCGTTGTTTACTTTGCTGTGCTGAAGCCTTTTAATTTCACAAGCCCCCACCTGATGACTGTTACTCTGATTTCTTGAAAGGTTGCGGACAGGCCAGGGAGAAGACTCAGCGGGCCAAGGCGCTGGCTGCTGAGCCTGACGGCCTGAGATGGATCTTCTAGGATCCACAGGATGGAAGGAGAGAACCAACTCTCTCAAGTCATCCTGTGATGGGCACATACATGCGTGGCGTGTGGCTCCTCCTGTCCTGCTTGACTTTATTCTTTCATTTATTTATTTGTATTCTATTCAGTTCATTTGGTATTTTATTTGTATCCTCTGATTTATTAAACATTCTTACAATCCTTCCTTTGAATTATTTATCTGGGCTTTAATACAATGCTTTCTCACTGAGAGCCATTGTTACCTTGATATTCATGCTTCTTATATATTCTGTTCAGACTTACACCTTTGTGCATATTGTGCTGACTGGATTTTATCAGCTGTATTATTTCTGTTGCTTTATCTGCAGTGTCCAAAGTGGGCTAGATTATGGCAGGGTTGAGTGTACAACTTAGCAGTTAAACTCTCAATCTATATGCGGCGCAAGGCACAGGTATGGTCCCCTATAGCACACCCAGAACATGAACTACAGAAACAACCATAGCAGTTGGCTAGGAAGACCACTACGTCAATGTCATACTAGCCAGTTGAAAGTAACCATCCCTTTGACTTCAATAAGTAGCAAGGAATAAAAGAACAAGGGTATTAATTGCTGAGATCAGGAGGAGAAGGAAGTAGACTGGCTAGCAGCAGTACATCTACTGAGGAAAATGTTGGGATGGAAAAGCAGCCAAGAAGGGGAAGCTGGGATAGTTTTAGGGACCTTTGGAGCTCAAAGATTTTTGGAGCTATGGAAGGCTAGAAATAAAAATTGAAAGCGCAAGGAACTAAAGAGGAGAGATAGGAATGAACGACAATACACGGAAGAGAACAGTAGATTGTGGGCATTGGGTCAGGTGGAAAAACACAGGGCAATCGTAAAACCTAACCAAGCAATATTCAAACTCAGATAAGATGAGTGTGATACAATTCTGTAAGAGTGAAGATTATAAATTAACAAAGGTTAAAAGTAACCAAAAATAAAAACACAGCATATAAAAGTCCATTAGGTGAAAAATACCACATCAGTCAGTATTTCTCCCTTAGCCAGGTGGGTTTTGAATTCTTTCCCTGCTGTGATGTTTCCTGGGGCAAACTGCTAATTGGAGGAAGTTCAACTTGCGATTACAGTTCCAAGCTTTACAAGCAGATGTGTGGAGTATGTGTTGCCTGGGAACAGTCACACACACGCTTCCTTTCAGAGCGAGTTTCCGGGGCACTGTGCTGAGTGTGTAGCTCTCAGTCTGGAGAGTTGGCGCTCTCTCTCCCTCCCACTCCTCTCTCATTCTGCAGCAGCACAGGTGCCCCCTTGCTCGGCCACCTCAGCCTCAAGCACACCCTTGGGGTCCAAGGCTTCAGAGTCAGGACTGATGCCCTAGGTTTTCTACCCACAATGCATCTGGCCCTTAATCCCACCACATAAGCAGCCCTTCTCCACATAAGCAGGCTGCACAATTTTATTTTACGAACTAGTTCAGGGCGGGCAGCATGCACTGAAAGCCTAACCCTAAATACTTCTGAACACAAGTCCTAAAGTTCGAGGCGTCATCTTGCCTCCCTTAGTGATCGGGTTCAAACTCTACATTGATTAGACCTCTATCTAATCTAGGATCTATAGTGAAGCTGTCATTTGACCCCATGATGTCCTTTACAGCATTTTTCAGGAAGGAATCTAGTCTTTCCATCTATGACATTTCTACGGCCTTTAGCAGTTTTTTATGACACCGACTTGCCAGAGGAAAACTGCCGGTCTCTTCTTGTTGTAGAACATTCTCGTTCAGGGAGTGTCTGAGGTACCCTTGTTCTTACACTGAAGTGGTCTGTTCCTCTTGTTTCTTCCCTGTTTGTCTTGCCTCCTTTTCCTGAGCCCCCAGTCTTTGCCTCCTACTTGTTTTTAATCAGTTTTTAAATTTACATTTAATAAAAAACATAGCACTGAAGTGTATAGTTGGTAAGCTCTGCCGACTGCATGCACCTCTATAACCACACCCACATAAAAATCATTTCCTATACAGTCAGCAAATGGCTGTGATCTCCACAGTTGCAATGCTATCCTGATACTCAAGGTCAAAGAACACCACCATACAATCAGGGCAATCAGGAGAACAAACCACCTCTGGGGCACTGGCTGTTTGGGGTATACCTCGCAAGTTCAGCGGCACGCACAATTCATGTTGGTGCCACAAAGAATGTCATCAGCTGCAGATATTACAATTCTAGGCCCACATAAAAATCTGTCACAGTCCCAACAGTAAAGGCCTCAAAGGATGAAGACTTTGTACTGTACTTGTCAACTCAGCAGCTATGGTAGGAACAAGAGTAAGCTATGCCTGTCAATAGACAGCTGCTGAGTAGGTTCTGGAATTTTCTTCCAGAAGACCACAGGAGTCCCCATCAGGACACCATGCAGAACCATATGTTCTATGCCTGGGCCCAGAGGGTGTGATCTGGACTCTCAGCCACTGGCTTCAGGAAGGCCCTGGGTGAGAGTCCTTTGTAACTCCAGCAGGGGCTAACGTGGTTGTGAAGCCTAAATGGGAATGATTCTTTATACACTGACTTGGGAGTAACCAGAGAGTGGTTCCTGCAAATGCGTGTACTTGAATTTCCTAGACTTGCTTGTCATTTGCCCAGGGAGGCTACGGAAAGTTAGAGGATGGAACAGGGCCCAGCTCACTAAGCTACTGATGCCCCACCAATACCCTGAGCCTTCCAGCGTCCGTCCTGGGGTAGGAGTTGGGGCATATATGTGTGGAAGGACTGACAGTTAACAATAATTTCTTCTAAAGTGAAGTGTTTTAATTTCTCCAACTATAATTTTATTGTATAATGAGGATATACATAAATCAGCTTTTGATCATTTCTTACTGTGAATGCTTTGCCACCGAGACCACTGCCACTAAGGCCACCGGCCTCCCTAAAACAAAGGCGTGTTACCTTCGCTCTGGATCTCAGAAGGCCTGTGTTCCCTTAGTGCCAATTCAAGTGCTTTACGCCAAGACGGGAATGGGTGCTGCCTTGAGACTCACTTCGCCTTGGGCTGGAGTGTCCCATCCCTTGTGTGGATCTATAGGCCCCCCTGCCTCATCAGCTTAGTCCCATCGTGACTCTGTGACAGAAGACTGTGGCTGGTTCTATGGCTAACTGGTTCTAACTGGTTCTGGATGTGTTGGCGTCCTGTCAGCTGGCCTCACCTCTGACAAGTGTCTCCCTCTGTAGGATGCTTTTTTGGGGGTTGGGGGCAGGGAGTAGAGGTCTGGCTTTGATACTTCCATTTTCTGAGTATGTTGTCTAATCCTTTGTGCTGGTGAGATTTTTACTTCATTGTTAGTGTTTGTTTGCCAGATTGACACAGGTTGAGGACGTCTGGGAAGAGGATTACCGATTGAGAAAATGACTCCGTCAGACTGCCCTGTAGGCAAGCCCGCAGGACATTTTCTTGATTGAAGATCGATGTGGCGAGAGCCTAACCCACCGTGAGTGGTGTCATACCTGGGCAGGTAAGGCTGTAAGTTGTCTAAAAAAAGCCAAGCTGAGCAAAGCCATGGAAAGTGTGCTGGATGATCTCACTAGAGTCATCTGTTAGGAGGAAACCTTAATTGAGAAAATGCTTCCATAAGATCTATCTATAAGGCATTTTCTTAATTGTTGATGGGGGAAGGCCCAACCCATTATGGATAAGGGCCATCTGGGCAGGTGGTCCTGGGTTCTAAGGAAGCAGGCTGAGCAAGTCATGGGAAACAAGCCAGTAAGCAGCTCCCTTCCGTGACCTCTGCAGCAGCTCCTGCCTCCAGGTTCCAGCCTCTTGAGTTCCTCTTCTGGCTCCCACCAATGATGGACTATGATCTCTAAGTGTGAGCCAAATAAACCCTTTCCTCCCCAACTTGCTCTGGTCACGCTGTTTCATCACAGCCGCAGAGACCCTAACTAAGATGGAGAGCGAGCTGGTAAGCAGTGTTCTTCCACGGTCCTTCATTTCCTACACACGGGTCCCCACTCTGAGGTCCCTACCCTTCAGGATGGACTGCGTGATATGAGATGAAATAAGCTTCTTCTCTCGAGCTGCTTTTTATCAGTGTCTTATCACAGCAACAGAAAGTGAACACTCTGGAAAACACTTCCTCATGATAGGACTCTGGCACCGTGGCCTGTCTCCAAACAGTTTCTGGGTCCCTGAGCAGGACCTCCACAGGCTCACACGCTTGACATTCAACCAAGACTGACTCCCTAAATCATGTTCTCATCCACAGGTCGAAGGGAACAGGCACCCAACAGCATGGTGGCATTCTCCGGGACAGACAAACCGGCTATGCCCACCTTGGGTTGGGTTTGGGCATGAGCAGGCTGGCAGGCCTCTCAGATCACATGCCCAGGAAGTTCTCAGCTGGGATGTTATTTGCTGGCTATTATTTCCCAAGAGTCCATTAGTTTCCCCAGGACTTGGTGGCTCCAAAAGAGTCAGGTGCTTCCATAGAAAGAACTCGGCATTATAAGTAGGCCAGGATGTGTGTTCCAGTTCAGTTACTGTTCAGTACTGTACAACAATGTACAAGGGCCTGAACCTCATGGGCCTTTGTTCCTCATCTATTAAGTGGGGCAGAGGTGAACAGTCAGTTAACTTCCTTGGCTTTGTGATTTAGACAATGATATAAACACACTGTGAACTGTGTGTTGTGAGAACGGACTTGGCTCAAGGGAAACAGTTTCCATTCCTGTGTGTGCTGCCCTACTCGGATAGGATATACCTGTCAACCTTGTCACCTGTAGTCAAACCTGTGGGAGATCTGGGAACAAGAATGTTCAAGACTGAAATCAAGTCCAGAAATCAGAATAGCCCTTGTCTTGTCCATTGAGTAAAAACAAAAACCAACACCATGGTGTTCCTCCAAGGCATGTAACTTTAACAAAGGTCTATTGTGTTTAGTGCGTGGCTATATGCATAGTCTCTCTACAAACATCCTCCTTCCACTTTAGGCTCCCAGAGCCCCAGCCAGAGCCCCAGCCCTCACTTCCTTTTGGCACCTCAGAGCCTCCTGGAGAAGCATAGCCAGGGTACAGAGTCCTGGAACTTCTCCCAGGTTTTGTCTCTTGTGTTCCCAGGGGGGAGTCCTGACTTTCCACATAGTTCCCTTAAATGGGAAATGAATTGAGCGATCATCAGTAATTTCTGCACTTAGGGAATCTTAGAATACCTGTTGTTCCTCCCAACATGCCTGGAGAAGTATGCGGTGTGCAAATGTGGTATGTGTGTATATGAGACATGCATATGTGGTATGCATGTGTGTGTGGTGGTTTGTGCTAGAGTAGTATGGTGTGTGAGGTGTGCATGTGTGGTGTGTGCATATGTGAAGTGTGCATGTATGGTATGCATGTGTGTGTGGTTTGTGCAAGAGTAGTAGTGTATTGTGTGAAGTGTGCATGTGTGGTATACATGTGAGTGTGAGGTATGTACGTGTGGTATGTGTATGTGAAGTGTGTATATATGTTATGCATGTGTGTGGTGGTGGTGGTACACATCTGTATGGCAGCAATCCAGCCATGCTGTGAAAGAGAAACTGGTGCACCCAGGACCACAGGAACACCGGTCACATCCTTCCCAACTGGGGACCTCTGAGGACCCGGTGAAGCAAGAAAACAGGTCTCTTCCCACCCTGGTTGTCATACAGACCTTGGTCCTAAAAGTTTTGTGTTCTAAAATACCCAGACTGCCTAGAGCGGTCCCCAACCTTCCTAATGCTGCAGCCCTTTAATCAGTTCCTCACACCATAAAATTATTTCATTGATACTTCACAACTCTAATTTTGCTACTGTTATGAATCATAAATATCTGACATGTGAGCCCCACAGGAGCCGATCAACCCTCAGCTGCCTTTCTTTCCCACTCACTAATTCCACACAACTCAACCCCTATGGGCAAGTTCAAAAGCAGGGCCATCTCCTCCAGCCCCAGCTTCATCTGTCCCCTGCTCCAGGAAGAGTGTCTTCCTGATAATTGCACCAATCCAGCACTCCCTCGGTGTCCTTCAGCCCACCCTCGCAAATCTGTGTTTCCTCCTCCCCCTTTCCCTTCTGTGCTCCATCTCTTCCCTGAAATATTAACACACCCACGACCACCTTGACCAGCACACTAACCCTAACCCTAACCTGTGTCTCAGGATTCTGCTCTTACATGACATGGAGTAGCACAGCTGAGCTATTCACCTGTGTCACCATGAACAGCTGGGGGGGAACAAACTGAGTCACACAACCCAAGCTCCTGCACCCAATACCATCCGTTCAGTGGTCACTTCCAAGCTTCCTGTGCTCCTCCAGCCTGACGCTGCCAGCTGCTCTCACACACACCTCCTACAACACAACCCAGCCAAGATGACCCTGTTGGCACTGGAACCCACCATCGACGACCACTGCACGCCAGTCACTGTCCTCACCCTCTGCTCGCCGATGCCCTCATGGCCTATCACCCAGCTTTAAAACCCTGGGCCAATTCTGATGTATTTCTCTCCTCATACCAGGCCCGTTGGCTCTGCACCATCAATACATCTGATCTGTCACTCCTTTTGGTTCCCAAGTCTGTGGCTCTGGGCTAGGGCAGCGATCACCACCTCGACCTACCCATCCTACCATTCCTATTGCCACATGCACCTCCCAGTGGCCAGATCTACCTTCCTATGACACAGCTCTGGTGGGCTCATGCTAGGGTTCAGGTTGTTTTACTGTGGGCTAGACTCTTACCCACCCTCTGCCAAGAAATCCAAGCTCTTCCCAACTCAGTCTTTATCACCCCAAGTCCCTGTTCTCCCAGATTCCTTGCTTTGCAGTCATATACCAACTACTGCCCACCACTGACCACTGCTCTATATTCCTCCCTCAGAAAGATAAACACCTCCACTCCGGAATTTATCTTTGAATCCTACTTAGCACCCAGAGAGCTCATCAGGGCTGCTGCCTCTCCAGTGCCTTCCTGATCCACAAAGCCAGAGGCCAGGGTTCCAGAGAGGGCCCTTGACACATGTCTGTGTGACTTCCCCAAGACATTCCTCAGGCAGGGGACTGTGAATCCCACATCTCTGCTTTACCCACTTAGTGGCTCAGAAGGGCTCAGGAAAGGATTGTGAAGGATGGTCGGGTCCCAGAGCAAATGTCAATGGGTGGGACATAGCACACTTTCCTCCAACTGAGCCTGGAGAGGACTGGGATCGTGGCCAATGCTGAGGCCCCTCAGGCCCGCCAACCTCCTTCTGCTGCATATGAACCTCGGGAGCTGCACTCCAGTGTTTCGGTGGATGTACGACCCAAAAGCGTCCAGGTAGATGAGAGCACCACTGGCCACTGGCCATCTGTCGCTAGGATACAACAGGATGGGGGACAAAAGGAAAACTGCTGGCCTCAGCATCTAGCTCCCACTTCCAGTCAAGCCCAATAGGGTACCCAGGTCGGTCGGCTCCTTCACGCCAGTCATAATGTTGAAGGGGAAGCATATTTCTTCCCTGTTAGGGGCACATCTGAAAGAACCCAAGCCATCCCTACACGCTTACCGATGGGCGGGAACCCCCAGGAGACGAGTTCCGGTGAGCCGGAATAGTTTGAAGGTGGGTTAAATAGCCCTGGGTGCTGCCTGGAAGGGAATTCCCTTTCAACTTCAGCAGCTGCTGATGCAAATGACAACACCCTTCGGCACAGAAGTTTCACAATGTGTCCAAGAATCTCAAAAATGACCACACCCTTGCGCCCACATGTGAACCAAAGAGCCCACACACTTTGGGAAATAACCCTAATGAAGGCAATTCTTTCTAAACAAGTTGGCCAATGACTTTACTGTTTTCAGGAGAAGACAAAGTGCAAACAGGATAAATGGCCACCAGCGGGGATAGTTCTAAGTAGTAGAGTTACCAGCCACACAGGGGACAAGGACACTGTGCTAATAGCTGCATGGACTTCCATTCTGTCCTCGCTGTGCACCAAGTGAGTCATCCTAACTTTCTCAGGTACTGGCAGCCTAACTCCAGAAGTGGAATTCTTACCATAGTATACTGGCCCTGTCTGTGTGCATACGTGAGTTTGTGCATGTGTGTGCATGCATGTGTACATGTGCACATGTGAGTGTTTGAGGGAAGAGTGCACATCTATTTTGAGAACCGCACCTATTTTAAATAAATGCATATGCTATTTGAATGACAGAGAAACTGTGTCTGCTTTCGTGGGGAGAACCAGAAGATATAAAACTGTGTCTGCTCTGGGTGAATTCTCTTAAAATCCTTAGGCTAAGTAAGAGTAGCAAAGGCCAACACCTTGGTGAGCCAGCAGTGTGTGTCTCCTGGGGGGTGGTCCAGGGTGGCAGGGCAGGTTGGGTGTTCTGGTCAGTTTTCAGCCATGAGACACCACCCATATACATTCAGGAGGAAGTCACTGGCTCTCCCCGAAAGATGAGCTGGGCCGTCTCACTATGACGTCCAAATCTGTCACATTTCCTAAAGTAGAGAACACGGTCATCTGGCAATTAGCTTCAAATGCCAGGCCGCCTCTCACATCACACGATCACTGCCCTGGAAGTAAGCTGGCAAATCTGAATTAAAACCACAAACCAAGGGAGATCTCCCCAGTGGTGCCCACACGTCCTGTGAATGCTCAGCAAAACCAGCGTTCACGAGGGCCGGACCTGCAGCCGAGACTGCAATCCTACAGTCCTCTCTGGCCCTGCACAAGTCAGGCCACGGGGTGGTCTCTCCGCATGTCCTTGGAACTGAAGTACCTGGCATTATCCAACTGCAATATTTAAAGTACAACTTTCTGTCTTGTCCTCAAATAATCAGATGTTCCAAACGCGTCAGGCCACAGGATAGCAGCCATGTGGGAACAGTCATGGCTGACCCCTGGGAAGGACACCGTGCAGGTCGCCACAGCCCCTGCTGCTCCTGCTGCATTCAGATACTGGCGCTGCCCCATCTGCCTGGGTTGTAGTATTTCAAGAGCAGAGGGTGACATGCAGTGATATATGCCTCGAGTTCGCGTTTTAATCAAGAGGAAAATAGGGAAGGAAGGCCGCGTCTCAACAAGATGGGAAAGGGAGCACTTCCTAGGCCCTCTGGTCCCTGTGTTACCGAGGGAGGATTTCCTGGGCCCTCTGCTCCCCGTGTTACTGAGGGAGGACTTCCTAGGGCCTCTGGTCCCCGTGTTACAGAGGGAAGACTTAGTAGGACCTCTGCTCACTGGTGTTACCTCCTCTAAATTGCCTGATATTGCTCTTTCTAGCCTGAGAGTTCACAAGAAGCAAATTAATGAAAACCACATCCTTCCTCATTTTCTAGAGAGTCCTATCTGGTGACGCTCTGCCTCCCACAACCCTTCATCAGAGTTCCTCTGACATTTGTGGTCAGCAGAGGCCTTGTCCCAAGCAGCCATGATGAGGTGAAAAGGGGAATGGCCAAGCGCACAGCCTGATTTACGCGACTGAGCCCCTTTCAGAGTCCAGGAACTGGGAACTGGGCCATCTTGAGCGATATTTTGGAGACATACCCCTAGCCCAGCTCTCTCCTGAAATCTGAAACTTTGTATGTGAAAAATTTGTTCAAAGTCTTAGGTGGCCAGAAGTTACAATATCACTATAACCTTAGCTTCTATAAGCCAGAAGCGCATCCATGGGCTCAGAGTGAGACCTGTGCTATTATCTCGCTAAACCTCCAGCTAGGATAGGACCCCAGGCTATGAGGCCTGTCTGCTTCCCATTGGCAGGTGCCCAGAGATCAGGACATTGTGAAGATCAGACAAGCAGGAATCCTGCCATGGAATCGAATGTATCACAGGGCTCTGTGCTATGTGGCCCCTATGGCTGTGACCCATTGAGCCCAACTCAGTGGACTCGTGGGCATTGCTGAGGTGGCTCCTCCCTCCACTCGCTCAGGTAAGCTGTCTTTGTCTTCTCTGTCATCTGAGACCTGAACATAGGCTCTGAGGACTAGAGCTGTGTCAGCTCTCCAGACACTTACAGAGGCCTCTTTGAGCTCCCCGAGGGCTTGTCTCCTGCATGCTCAGAAGGACAGACAGACACGTATTCCTCTTCTGTTGCTGTCTCGAGGGGTTTATGACAGCGGGTTCCCCCAGGACCCCAGAAGAACTGCCACATGAGGCCAGAACCAGGTGCTCACACAGTTGTGGTCAGGGAAGGCCATAGCCGGGTGCTCACACAGTCCCCCTGTGATGCCTCTCCTGGGGCTGGGAACTCATGGTCTCTGTGTTTCCACTAGTCAAAGGGATCACCTAAGAAGTAGTATGCTAGAAAGATCTGAACTTCTGAGATGGGTGGATCCTGACCCAGACAGGCCGTACCTCAGGCTCTCACACTCCAGGTGAAGCAGGCCTGAGTGTCCCGCTCCAATATTTTCAAGCCCTCCTTATCCCCTGTTCTCAACTCTACTCCCAGTCCCCCAGATCTAGCCTGGCTGAGAGTCTGTATTCTACCCATAGGACATCCAGTTTCTGTCTAGCTCTTAGACGGAGGCATCCAAAGATGAAGTGAACGGGTCTTGTTCCAGGGTCCTCGGGATAGAGCCCTGAGTGTGTCATGCAACACGTACATAGATCTCCTATCTCATCTATGCCGACACTGACTTTATGTATTGGAGAGACACACATCTTCGGGGCAGCTGGGCCACAGGCTCTCCCTGTGCCCAGTGGGAGCATCAGCCTCACTCTCAGAGGGCTTCAGGCCTGCACTAGACACTCCCTGGACAGAGAGCTATGGACCGGGGCCAGGATGCTCCTGAATAAACTGTGGGTCTCTCGTGGTATCACACAGCCAAACCCCAGCGTCGCTGAGCAAAGCAGACACAGCAACCAGCCAAAAGGGGCTTAGCTTATACATAATATGACAGCAAAGACCAGGAATCCAGCCCCTCCAGCCTACAGAAAGGGAAACAGAAAGGGAGAGAACAATACCTCGTCTGGGAAACTGGTAAAAATTAGCGAAAGAACCAAGAACAAAACTCTGAGGCATTGGAATATGCCTCCCCTAGCGCCCGACTCCACCAAAACAGACACACAGCGCTTGCCCTGCCCCCTTATCTCCTCTGGCACCGGACTCCACCAAAGCGGACACACAGCATGCGCCCCCTCCTCCTTTCCCTTCTCTGGCACCAGACTCTACCAAAGCTGACAAACAACATGCACCCCTTCCTTTCTTCTTCCTCTGTTGAAGCCACTTTCAAGAGCAGCATGGAAAACTCTTGAGAGAAAATGAGAGATGGCACTTGTAATGAACAGAATGGGGATGGCCTTGATCACTAACGAGGCTCGGAACAATGGCACCCCAGATCCACCCAAGAGCGGAAAGGTCACACATAGGTCCTCAGCACTGGATCTCCCCCATTGGCCTCTTACCTTCCCGAAAAGGCTGTGTTTGCATCTGCAGTCGGATCTTGATGAGTTCCGCAGGACCGCCCAGCCCTACGGAGACCATTCCAGCCATCATGCTTGCCAGGAGTAGGTCAGACAGGCTTCGGCCAGGGCCAGCCTCAGGCTCCCCATAGCGGTGCCGGCTGAGGAACCGTTCCGTATTACTGAAGACCCCAAACACCACCGAGTTGTAGACAGCAATGCTGGCCACGGGAAAGGACATGCCCTTGAAGAAGCCAAACACCTGTGGCAAGGGGACCAGATGGAGGAAGTGTGAGGTCAAACCATGCCCCAGGGTCTCTGCATATCAGGTGTGGGACTCCCCTGATACTCTCGGCCTCCCTCCTGAAGCTTCAGGTAATGCATGCATCCAGAATAAATAATCCACTGTATCAGAGAAGAGCCCCCCAAAGGGTCTAGATGACATGGAAAAAACAGAGGAGGAAGGCCACATGCCACCCAGGTAGTCATTCTAGACCTAAAGATGAGCCTTTGCACAATGCAATCTTGGTGTCATATATGATGTTGATGTTAAGATCGTGTGTGTGGCCGGGCGGTGGTGGCGCACGCCTTTAATCCCAGCACTCGGGAGGCAGAGGCAGCCGGATCTCTGTGAGTTCGAGGCCAGCCTGGTCTACAAGAGCTAGTTCCAGGACAGGCTCTAAAAAAGCTGCAGAGAAACCCTGACTCGAAAAACCAAAAAAAAAAAAAAAAAAAAAAAAAGATCGTGTGTGTGTGTGTGTGTGTGTGTGTGTGTGTTTCCCAAATGGCAGTATCTGGAGCTGGAAAAAACCAGGCTCTGTGTAGTGGGGGATAATTTAGTACTAATAGATTTCTTCACGTGCCACTCAAGCAAAGCGTTTTCTCTCTCTCTCTCTCTCTCTCTCTCTCTCTCTCTCTCTCTCTCTCTCTCTCTCTCTCTCTCTCTCTCTCTCTCTCTCTCTCCCTCTCCCTCTCCCTCCCCCTCCCCCTCCCTCTCCCTTTTTCTCTCTCTCTCTCATTACTTTCTGTGTGCCAAGCCCTGGGAGGTACCAATAACAAAAATAACAAAACAGTCTTCACCATATGGAGCTCATGGTCTGGGAGTAAGGCAGATGAGGGTGGGATAGAGAGTACAGACAAATTGACAGACAATACAATACAACTCACTAAGTCTGTGTAAATCTGTGATAAGGGGCTAACAAAGGGATCTCCCAGGGGTGCTAGGAATAGCCTGTAGGTCCCTCTCCACACACAGACACATAAATATGTATACATACAAACATACATACACACATACATATGCACGTGATGTGGGATGTCCTTCTGTATATGTGTTGCTTTATTGGCTGATAAATAAAGCTGCTTTGGCCTATGGCAGAGCAGAATAAAGCCAGGTGAGAAATCTGAACAGAGATGGAGAGAGAGAGTAGGCAGAGTCAGGGAGACACCATGTTGCTGCCAAAGGAGACAGATGCCAGAAATTTACCAGTAGGCCACAAACTCATGGTGATACATTGACTAATAGAAATGGGTTAATATAACATGCAAGAGTTAACTTAATAAGAGGCCAAGCAGTGTTGTAATTAATGTAGTTCCTGTGTGACTGTTTGGGTCTGGGCAGCGGGGAACGGAAGAGCAGTCTCCGCTTACATGCATGCACACATGTGCACACACAAGGCGGTAGAGCGAGAAGGAGGAAGCTGAAAAGCAATGTTTCCTGCTGGGGGCAGGGTGTCTTCTGTGTCTGTGGTCAATCAAACCACAGCCGCTCCAAGGGAAACTGGAAAATTCCACAACCGTTGGAGAGTTGAAACAGTGCACATGTGCCAAAGGTGGCAAAGCTCGAGGAGGGCATCTCAGAAACTGACCATGGGCAAAGATGTGCCACAGGCTGGTGATCCCGGCGGGCACTCCACATACACGTGCGCATGTGCATGCACACACACACACACACACACACACACACACACACGTGTAAGTCTTGACATGTGCCAAAGGTGGCAAGGTTCGAGGAGGGCATCTCAGAAACTGACCATGGGCAAAGCTGTGCCACAGACTGGTGATCCGGGCGGGCACCCCACTTACGTGTGTGTGCGCGCGCACACACACACACACACACACACACACATATCTTGTTTTAGGCTCTTCTGCACAAACACTACCTCAGAAACACCACCTAAAGTCCCCACCCACCAGAGTGCTGGCAGTGGAACACGGGCTGGCAAGTGCCACAGGGATGATGAGCCAAAAAAGACCCAGTGGCTACCTTTCAGGAGACTGGGGCATCATGCCCGTTGCCTTGGAACACCAAGACTGAGCTTGGCAGTACTCACCCTGACCTCAGTGGCCAATCAAGAGAGAGAAAACAATACTGGCAATCAAGGTGATTGTTGACAAGCTTGGTACCTGCAGGAGGCCATGCAACCCTAGGGCATTTGTTACTATGGGGCCTGTGGCATCAACAGTCACAACTGTTGTACATGTACAACTGGGTACATTTCCAGGACTCGGAGAAAAGCCGCATAACCCCACAAACTGCATTCGGCTGTTTCTTTCAATTAGGTCATTTCAGCCTCAATTTAATTTTTTTTTATTTTAGATTCTTAGGAAGCAACCCACTCTTTTGTTTTCCTTTTTCGAGACAGGATTTCTCTGTGTAGCTTTGGAGCCTGTTCTGGAACTCGCTCTGTAGACCAGGCTGGCCTAGAACTCACAGAGATCTGCCTGTCTCTGCCTGGGATTAAGGGCATGCGCCACCACCACCCGGCTTCAACCCACTCATTCTTAAAACAGGAGTTTGTGTTACAAAATCTCACTCCATTTCCTATTTGAAAATCAGTACCTCAGTCACATGGGTAGGTTCTTCACCCACATAAAGGAAAGTCTTGCTGTGACTCAGTTTACCCAGCAATCACTGTTTTGTGAAACTAACAAGTTTCCTGTTGATGCAGGAACTTTCCATGCTGTGGTTCTAAAGTCCTCAGAGATTTCCAGAGAGTTCATACAAACCCAGTTTCTCCCCAGCGATGTACTAGGTGTCCAAGGGTAAGCTGAGGTAAGGTAGCATTTGCCATGTGGCAATGAAAAAAACAAATGATAAGCAGGAACAAGCTCTCTCATGCCTATTGTGCCACTGTAGGTGTGTGGCCTGGGCCTCAGTCCATGGGGGACTCTGGCAGGACCCTCCACACACCCCAGGGCCTGGGCCCCAGTCTGTGAGGGACCCTGGCAGGACCCTCCACCCACCCCAGGGCCTGGGCCTCAGTCCATGGGGGACCCTGGCAGGATCCTCCACCCACCCCAGGGCACTTACACGCTCCTTCTCGTACACCATGCGGATGCAACTAAATGTGTTCCCGTAGCCAACACCAGCCTGCAGGCGAGTCTGTGGGGGAAGCAGAGGGCAAAGAGACACTGATACAGGTCACAAACCTCCAAAGATACCCAAAGAGATGGGCCCTGTCCCCAGTGACCCAGCCTGGAAGGAGGACCAGGCTCAGTCCTGGTCAGCCTGGTGCCCCATGATCTTTAGGGACATTTGCTCTGCTATCTATC
The DNA here is from genome assembly GCF_903992535.2 of Arvicola amphibius. Classification (NCBI taxonomy): domain Eukaryota; kingdom Metazoa; phylum Chordata; class Mammalia; order Rodentia; family Cricetidae; genus Arvicola; species Arvicola amphibius. The sequence continues at coordinate 152,676,131 of NC_052052.2, read as the reverse complement.
AAGCCCAGCTCCACGCAGCAGAAGGCCACTTTGAGCCAGAGAACAAACGAGATCAGTCGGCTGTGCAGTGATGATGGCTGCCTCTTAAGTCCACAAAGGCAGACCTTGGCTTTACCTACCTATGCTGCCCATCACTCCGCCCTTCAGGATGTCTTTGGGGACACCTGCTCATTTTTCCATCTTCCTAGTCTGCCCCTTTCTCACCTGGACGAGGCCTTGGCCCTAGTGTAGCCCACTCACTTCCAGCCCTTCTCTACACCACAGCCAGGCTGGTTTTTCTCAAAATAATTGCGATCATGTCACCCGGTTTAAAACTCTCCAGGGCCCCCTATCAAATGCTACCTATGCCCAGGACACTTTGGAGGTGGAGACTGGCCTTCCTGTTACCCTCCACGCCATTTCTTCTCCTGGTATTCTCCCTTCCGTGCCAACCACATATACATTTCCTGACTCCAACCTTCGCTCTGCTGCCCCCATCCTGGCCTTCCATCCCCATCCTCCTGTTGAGCTTACACACAAACCAGGGTTCAGGTTAGATTAAGACACACATAAGCTTATGTACACATTAGATTCCCCACCAGACAGGGCCACCCATCTCCCTCTACTCTTGCCCTTGCCTTGAGAATGGGCTTGGTAATAGTAACAACTCTGCACTGACTTAAGAGGTTACATAGAAAAGCATCCTCTAAGAAATCTGGGTAACCAGGGGCAGGAGGCGAGAGGCACAGAGCATCTGAAGAAGCCCACAGAACTGTTCAGAAGAGCACTTGCCCAGGCTTCAGAGCGTTCCACTTCTTTATAGATCTATATATAAATTCTCCCTAAGAGGTTTTCTTAGTCCCTATGCCCTGCACTGTCTGTTAGAAGCTGTGAGATCCCAAAGTGGGCCTTGTCCCCTGCAGCACCTAATGGCCAGCAAGGAATGAAGGCCCTAGAAGCAGGCCATCAAAGTGACGGTCTCCTAGCTGGCATCCTCTGCAGGCTCAATCTTCCATGATAAGCAAGGGTATCTTTTAGTACATATAGTTTTAAAGACAATACTAACTGTACAACTAATATGGGAATACATCCTCTCAATAAAAGGTTCACCATAAGGCCAGAGCCTACTATCAACTCTATCTCACCCACTTTCCTCTGAGGAGCAGCCATGGCAAATAGCATGACCAGGAATTTGACTGACATCCATCTACATTCATAAGCATATATAGCTACAGGTGATCGATGGGAAATGCCATCATGTTGTTCATAAGCGCTAGGTTTATAATTAGGGGGATGGATTAATTGCCTTACTTAGATACTATTTGTTATGTGTCGATATTATGAATCTGTTCCCACCCTCAGAAGGCTCAGCAGAAAGATAGCAACATCTCAGACCTCATGGATAATATAGCTTAGTGGGGTTGGAATAGATATATATGTTGTATATGTGTATACATACACACACACACACACGTACATACATACATACACTATAGTGGAAAAAACTCCCCCACAGTAGCTGGGCAACAGACACTGGGTTAGATGGATTAGAGGAGAAGGGGGAACTGGAGAGGTGGCTCATCACTTACGAGCACTCGCTGCTCTTGTAGACGACCTGGATTTAACTCCCAGCACCACACGGCAGCTCATAACTACCTATAATTCCAGTTCCAAAGGATCTGACAACTTCTTCTGACCTCTGAGGGCACTGTACATACACAGTACACAGACACACATGCTGGCTCATGCTCAGACACACATGATAAATAAATTTAAAAAGAAATTAGAGTGAACACCGAGCAGGATGGATAGTAAGGAGGGGTGTGTCTGAGAGGAGCTGGGGGAAGGGAGTAAATATGAAGAAATACACTCAATGCTGAAAGCATTACTTTTTTTAAATGAAGGGTGGCAAAATCATTGGAATATACAGCAAACAGCAAACCTTAAAACTTTGAGAAATAATAAATCTAAAATGAAGTATATCTGCTGGTTGAAAGTTACAAAAAAACAGGCCCATGTTAAGAAGGGCTGAGTGATGGTGAAGGAGTCTTTTGCATTGCTGGCTGGGAGAATCACTCTGGAATTTGCAGCAGTGTGGGGGCCGAGAGTCACAGAAGTCAAATTTGGGGTAGGGTGTTCCCAACCAGGACAATGACAAGGACTATGGGGGTGATATAGGCCTCTCTATGTATCCCACCTAAAGTTGGCATGAGGCCCTAAACTATCCCTCACTGGCCCCAGCTCTGCCACAGAGTAGTAGATGACCATGGAAGAGTAAGTCCCCACCAAGGTTGAATAGTCAAAGCACTCAAGCTCTGAGTGGTCTTGACTCAAGGGCAAAGCGTGAATCCCAGAGCTTCCTCGGGGCCATCAGCAGAGGTCTACCAGACATGCTGAGCCTTTGCAGTGTGCTTCCAAGCCAAGGCTCTTGGCACTGCTTACACCAGGAGCCGGTGGTCAGTGCACACCAATGGCAGGCTATGCAGATGTGCATCAGAAGCCCTTACCTGAGTGTATCCAGCAAGTGCCACACCTTACAGATGAAGCCCACAGCTAGCTTTAGTTTCCATCATTGCTTGAAGCAGCACAAGGATATTGTCATAAGGCTCTAGATACCAGACATCCCAGTTACTCACTGCAAGGGAAAGAGCCATTCCCTGAGCCAGGGCCTGATGATGAGGGTATTTGATGGATAAATCTAGGGGCCCTCTTGACAAAAGTAAGGACAATAGATTAGCCCTGGAGAAGTATACATCAGGCATAGATTAAGCCTGGTCCTAACCTTAGAGGGACCGTTGTCGTATGCAGAGGAAGACCGAGAGAAAAGAAACTACAGATATTTGAGTCAGGCCTCAGAGCTTACTCTGTACACAGACCAGGCGGTTTTAGGAAGGGCTGGGGCACTATTGGTGGCCATGTGTCTGGGGCAGGGCTGGGTCCTGCTCACCATGGATGGGTCACACGTGGGATGGCTGGGACTCAGACTGTCCTTTTGTGGAATCTCATTCCTTCATTCCTCTGCTCTTCCTGATAGGACCTGAGACAGGCTCCCCTATTCCTTCGGGGGTACCTGTGACTGTCGGAATGGCTCTGTTGGCTCCAGAGTCCTCATATCCTATATGCCTACTCAAACTATTCCAATCTGACAGCAAAGCACCCTAAGGACCGAGTGCTGACCTGCCTAGATTTGAGTCCACAGTTGTAACATAGAACCAGATGCATCAGCAAAACTGGTCTTGCTGGCCTTTGCCAAGCATGATCCCTACTCAGGGTCCCTACCTCAGCCCCTTTCCATGCTGTTCCCTGTGCCTGGCATATATTTCCAATGACTGGAAACCCAGTCTCATACTTCAAACTCAGACCCCATCTCACATCTGAAACCCTTCCTGACTGTCCACTCCCCAGGTACTTGGAGGCGGACAATCATCAGTATCCTGTATCCTTCCTCACCAGCTCACAAAATCCTGCAGGCAGACAGGAGACAGTGATGGGGGTAACACAAGCCTCCTGACATCACATCCCCCTGGGCCAGCAGAAGGCCTGCCCTGGGCTGGGGAGCCCTCAGAGATCAGAGAGAGGCATGGCTCCAGGGGCGGCCCTACTCCAGGTATCTTCCCAAGGGGTCATGAAAACACAGCTACTGTACCTTGACTGTGTCCAGAGGGTAGCCAACAATGACACCGGCTGCACCTGTAGGTCAAAGAACAACACCTGGTCACCCAAACCCTGGCCTCCTGGGTGTCCCTGCCATCCCCTCGAGGAGGCTGGAAAGCAGAGGTACATCAGTCAACCGTTAGTTACCAGAGGTGTCGTCCAGCGTGCGAGGCCTGATCCAGTACTGAGGAAGACAGAGAGAGTAGACTCAAGTTGGGACCTTATTATTTAAAGTACTCCAAAACGAGAATTATGGCTCATAGTCAACTAAACATCCATGTGCCAAAGAATGGATTTAGACTCTGCCTCACTTTTATCCAAAATAGAGCAAAGGGTTAAGACTATAAAAGTCACAAATATGTGGAAATATTTTTTAACCTGGGTTTTGAAACGTTTGTAGTTACAATAAAGTAAAACAACGAAAAAAAAAAGAGTCCCTAAAACTAGACATCACAATAGATACTCTCATTAAAGGGAAGACAGGTGGCTTAAAACTGAGAGATACTGTTTACAAACCACCTATCTGTTAAGGGTCTCAAATCCAGAATATGCAGAAAGCTCTTACACCTAAAACATTGTTTAAATGGCCAAAATTAACATTTCTGAAGAAGATATGCCAATGGCCAACATGAATATACATACTCAACTTCGTTGGTCACTAGGGAAATGTAAACCAAAGCAATGAAATTTCCCTCTACTTCCACTAGATAGACTACATTCTTTTTTAAAGAAAGATAAATTATAAAGTGTTGACAAGCCGGGCGGTGGTGGCACACGCCTTTAATCCCAGCACTCAAGAGGCAGAAGCAGGTGGATCTCTGTGAGTTCAAGGCCAGCCTGTTCTACAAGAGCTAGTTCCAGGACAGGCTCCAAAGCCACAGAGAAACCCTGTCTTGAAAAATTAAAAAAAAAAAAAAGTGTTGGCAAAGATACAAAGAAATTGGATTTTTTTTTTAAAGACAGGGTTTCTCTGTGGAGCCCTGGCTGTCCTGGAACTCAATCTGTAGACCAGGCTGGCCTTGAACTCACAGAGATCAACCTGCTTCTGCCTCCTGGATGCTGGGATTAAATGTGTGCACCACCACTGCCTGGCTAAGAAATTGGATCTCACATATATATGTATGTGCACCACATGCGTGTGGTGCCTGCCCACAGAGGCTAAAAGAGGACTCTGAGTCCCTGAAATTACATATGTAGATAGATGGTTATGAGTATATGAATGCCTGAAACTACACTGGGAGAGCAGGGCAGACTCTCAACTCCTGAGCACTCTCCAGCCCTGAGAACTCTTGTATGTTGTGGATGGGAATGGGAATCAGTGCCATCGCTGTATAAACCAGTTATTCCTCAAAAAAGTTAAACCCAGAATTACTACATGACTCATCCTATCCCCAGTATCCCATCCTAGATATATCCCTAAGAACTGAAAGCAAGAACTCAAACAAGAATAAGCACATCCATGGTACCATGGCATTCCTCGCAGGGGACAAATTCATCAAGTGACATACGGTGAATAAATATGGCATTTATAGGTAACAATGGACCGTTACCTAGCTGTGATTAGTACTATGTAGCCATTTCCTCCAAATGGAAACATCCCATCCTGGAAGAAGAATCCTTAAGACTTGGGAAGGGAAACTCAGAAGTCTCAGAACTTCCTGAAACTCATAAGATTTACAAGGTCCTCTTCCTAAAATTATATACACAGTAAGGGCTGCTGGAAGGAGGAGACTCTGTCCAGCTGAAATGAGACCAGATGTGCAGCTACTTTAAGAACTGTCAGTCATGCTGGGGTGGGTTCTTCAGGGCTTCAGCTCTCCTTGAGTCAGTCACCCATGCACCCATAACTAACCCCTTGCCTATACTCCTGAAAGTAACTCTAGTAAACTCATGGACTTGTTCAACGAGACTTTGATAGAATCATTTCTTTGGTCTGTCATCAATGCTCTATCTGGGGTGAATAGCCACTTGTTCATATCTCCCCAGATAAAGTCACAAAACAGATAGGAATGGAGTACAGACCATGTTACAATGTGGGTGACCCCTAAAAAAACCTTATTATGCTAAGCAAGAGAAGCTAGACACAAAAGGCAAATGTGCTGGCAACTTTATTATGGAGAATAGGCAAAGCCATAAAGACAGAAAACAGATTACTAGGTTCCAGGGGAAGGGAATTAGGAGTAACAATTGAATGGATAAGGAGAAGGCAGGGAAGGGAGGGGGAGGAAAGGAGGAAAGGGGAAGAGAGAGAACAGAAACGCCTGGCTACACACATACTTGTGTCGGGCTGTCTCAAAGTCACCTAGATAAAGAAGCCTTTGTGGTCCCTAGCAACTGACATTCATACAGGGCTGCTTTTCCAGCGAGAATCCTTCCACCACACTGATAAAAAAGGCAACATCTCTGCCAGCAGAGGTGGCTTAACAAGTCAGGCCACAGGGACACTGGTTGCTGGGTCTAGAAGCTCCTGTCCTCTTCACCCTCCACTCTCCCCTGAACTGAATATCATGGAGTTGAACAGCAGCCAAAACCTCGCTCTGCTGGTCCAGCTTTGAGACAGGAGCTCCAATGCCCAAGTGCCAATATCTTCCCCAGGGTGGGGCAGGCATCCTCAGGACCGGAGCAGCAGTTCAGAGCCAAGCGCCCCTCCCCCTGCTCACACTCAGCCTACATATCTGAAAGCAGGGGTGCAAAATAAAAAATAAAAAGTAGGGTGCTAGAGCAGTAGTTTCCAGAGCTGGGAAAGTCTGTAGGGCTTCAGACAAACTTGGAGGGCATTGTGGTGAGTTTGTTGCATGTGTCATCAAGGAAGACAACTTAAGGCGTTTGACAGGGACCTCAGCCACATAGCAAGGAGCGGGTGGGCTTTACTGTCTGTCACTATGTTAACTGTTCCAGTCCTGTTTGGCTTTGCTATGGTAAAATGTAGTGACAGCCAAGCAGAGGGACCAAAGGGTTCAGAAGAACAGGAGAGGAGGGCACTGAAGAAAGGAGGGCTGATAACTGACAGCAGCTGGACCAAAGGGATCCTTCTCAGTTGCCCTGGGCAAATGCCCCACAGAGCTCCACTCCCTGCCCCAAGGGCTCCACTCCCTCCAGGGGCAACGCCTTTGAGACCAACCTGATCTTAAAGTCCAGGTTCTTGGCCACCCTGACACCGGGACTTAAGAGCCAAGCCAAGTGCCAACCTAAGCACAAGTTTCTTGGAGACTCGTCCCCAAACCCAGGTGTGCTCCGGGTCACTGAAGGGTGTGCACACACTCGGGTGGCTTCATTGGTTGTCTGCCCTTACCAGCCGTTTAATCATTATGGGATCCAACTTCCTCGGAACCTGACATTGAGGCAAACCAGAAGCTCAAAGAAATCACCGTGAATCTTAAGAGCTCGGCTTAGGAAGGACAGGACCAGCCAAGCGGACTGGGCTAGGGACGCCAGGTGCTGCAGGCATCGCTCAGCTCACTCTGCTCCTGATGAAACCCGGCAATGCAGAGCTGCAAAGCGCACCGAGAACACCAGGTGCAAACAGCTGGCACTGGGCCTCCGCTATTTGCCCTGTAATGCAGGGGAGGGAGGAGGGAGTCTGGAAAGCACACTCACCTCCGATCCAGCCTGCCACAAAGTCTTCCAGCTGGAAGTTGCCCATGGCCAAAGTGACTTGCGCCTCTCCCTCCTCTCCCTCCCGCAGCCAGAGCAATGGCCCTCCTCAGTGTGTGTCGGGCATGGCCCAGGTCCGCGAGAGCGAGACTTGATCACCCTGCAGGTTCTTCCCCAAATTCAGTGTTCCAGCCACCCGCCGCTCAGGCAGTCAGCGAATGAGGGTGGCTGACAACCCGCCCCCAGAGGATCTTAAAGGCACAGCACTCACTAGATGTGATCCAGGAGGCTGCCCCAGTCACCAGGGGAATTCTCATAGACTTACTTCTGGCCACCACCCTCCCTCGCGCTTCTCAATAACGCAGCCTTGGGGCCTTCCAGGTGAAAGTGACAGCCAGAGGAGCCAGCCCATTTAGGGCACATTTGCAAAGTTGTTCCGAAGAAGGAGGAGGTGGTTTATAAACACCAAAGGCTGCCTGCAATAGGACTCAGCTGGCAATAACTAATTGAAGGTTTGGGGAGATGGGTTAGTGGGAAAGAGCACTTGCTGTCCAAGTATAAGGACCTGAATTTGGGTTCCCAGGACTCACATAAATGCCTGGCATGGTTAAGTGGTGGGGGCAGGGGTCACAGAGACAGGAGGATTGCTGGGGCTTGCTTGACAGCCAGCCCAGTAGAAGGCAGGGTAGGACACTTTAGGTCCTTTTCTCATCTAACCACACATATGCACATGCATGAACTCATGTGCACATACATGCATGCACACAAACTGTAATTAAACAGCATTTTTAAATCTTCGATGGGCTTTTGAAAGCCAAGACCGGTTCACTGCAAGATGGAGTACACACAATTTTCCAAGCCAGTTCTAGAATTAAGAGACTGTTCCTCCTCCTCCAGGTCACACAGCATCCACATGCCCCGGGTTGAGAGTCCCATCTATCAGTGAGTAATTGAATAAGGTATGGGAGGCACCTCACCCAGAAACCAGCTTCAAGCCAGCTCTGAATGAGGCCACTATCCTGCACTTAACTGAAGCACCCTCCCTGAGGCCTTGGCTTACTCCTTTCAGCAAGTCTGTGGAGCCCACTTCCAGGCCAGGAAAGCCGTTATGTTTAGAGTATAAAATGTGTAGGCATCTCATACAGAAATGGTGATCCTTCAGAAAGTGGCCAGAGGAGAGGAGTAACATGGCCAGATCCTGGTTTGAGAACAGATTCCAAATTATTCCCCCAACCCTGGCCTCCACAGGGAAAACCCTACCCAGAATGGAAAGTCCTGCAGTCTCCTCTAATTGGGGCATTCAGCCCCCTCCCATGGACAGGTCTGGCCTGAGTGGGCCCCTTATGGACACAAGAGCCTCCTCACAGACTGAACTGAAGCAAGGGAAACTCTACTCTAGGCCATAGACGCTCGCTGATGCCTTCTCAGCCTTTGTGCTGGTAGAAGCCAGTGTTCTCACCTCAGTCCAGATGTTTTACTGACAGCCCAAGGGGTATAAGCCAGATGCACATATGGACGATAAGAAGATGGTTATAGGAGCAGACAATTTTGGCTTTCCATCTGCAACATCCCATCTCTCCACACCCACAACACTCTCATGGACTAGTCAGGAGCTCAGCAGAAACTTCTGTGGGAGTGAGGCTTTCTCAGAGACCACCATACCACAGCTGGAGAGAGAGCTTGCCTCACCCTGGGCAGCCTTCAGACCAGTGAGGACAAGGCTGGCAACTCCCTCCAGAACCTGTCTGGAGCTAAGGAGATATAACTAGGGAGCATTTCAGCCTACTAAGCAGCTGCCAGAACCCAAGCCGTTGACACTCCCATTCTACTCGGCCAGAATTCCAGGCAGGCACAGCTGTACTTTGGGGAAGTTCATAGGCCCAAGTCCTGTTCTCTCAGCTTGGCAGAAACTCTTCTCACCCACCTCAAGGAACACACCCCCCCCCCTGTATTTATGATACTGGATAACATACATCAGCCAGAGGATATTTTGGGCTTAGCACACACTGCCCCATCCTCCTGGGGGCAGAAGCACATGGCAGGGCGATTCTACCAAACACTAATCCAGGTGGTGCCATGAGGGGTGTGTGTATGGCTGTGGGTGGGTGATGGTGCATGTGACTTAGGATGCTAGCCCAGCGGTTTAGCCATGCTAGCTATGACTGTATCCATGTGTGTGACCAGGATTGCAGTCAGCGGAACCTTGATCATCTGGGTAAGCCTCATTCAACCAATTTAAACGACCTAAAAACAAACCATGTGGTGTCCTGAAAGAAGAAGTCAGCTCTTGCCGGCTGGTTTCAGTCTTCTGGTCCATTCAACACATGAGACTGGCTCAGGTCAACTCTGACATTACATACAGAGGCTTTGGTTTCTCAGGTAGAGCCCTGATGAGTCCTCCCTATCACTGTGTGCGTCTTCAAATACAGGTACGCAAACTGAGGTCCTGAGCAAGCAAACAAGACCCTATCAAGCTGGAGGCATTATCCCACAGCTACAGATGGCAGAATTCTAGGGATAATCTACAGATGCCACCTGCCTTTTCTGACATCTTCCTTCAACACCTCTTCTCCTGCCCCTCTGCCTTCACATCCAGCCTGAGATGGCATTTGGAAGGTTCTAGTATTGTCCTGTGTTGGCTTGACAGTGTGGTTCCAATCAGCTGAGGCCCTTCCTCTAGCTGTGTCCTCTCGGAGACCTGTGTTCAAAGCACCTAATGGTCCAAAGTCTCTCTCGGGTATGGCTGGGGGGCGATGATGGTGGTGGGGATCCGTACCAGGTGCTGCCTCAACCTACACTGCTCCAGCCCAAAGGTAAAGTGGGGCCCTCTTTAGCTCAGATTGCTTTGTAGGCAGACCACACACCCAGTCAGCCCCACGCTACAGTCCAGGGACATCCAGGCTGGCCACATGGGGCACCTTTGTTCCATTTGGAATGTCCTGCCTTCCCTGCCTCTAAGGAAGGTGACCTTGTGCCCACCTGTGTCCAGCTAGCTTTCAGCAGGGGTGCAGCCCTGGGTCCCAAACCCAGGACTTGGCTGACAGGAGTGATGAGTGTGGCCTAGAGGAAGTCCCTCTGCTTAGCCTGCTCTTGTCCCACTGGCACTTTGGGGTCAATGTGTAGGAGCAATTGGTCAGGCTTCCTTCTCGCAAGGCAAGCATCTGACCACTGACACCTGCTGCAGGGCCTGCTGAGGAGCGAGGCTCGTGTTCAGTAGCTCTTCCGGTAGTCCTGTCTTCTTCCTCTGTGAGGTGGGCACAGACTTCGATTTTTAACTCCAGAGCCAAGGCCACCCCTCTGGAAGAAGAGTGTAGAATGAAGCAGGAAGCACAGACTGGCAAGGGGGCTTGCAGAGCCCCATGGGGGCGGGGGTGAGAGGTCACAGCCTGTGGCTGAGCTCACTTCATAGGTTCATGGTGGCTCACTCAGCCTTGAGGCTACAGCACTAGTCCCTGAACTGTGCCCCACTCTGCCTGCGATCTAGGCCTGTGACCATTTCAGAAATGAAAGGTCCCCGAAGAGCAGTCCCTTGGTGAGTCTATATTGGAGCACATCCGGCGTGAAGCCAGCCGGTTTCCAAGGCTACTCTTACAGGACCACCCGAGTTCTTCCAGGCAGATTACCAGCTTCTCAGTTCCGTGTCAGCACCATTAGGGTGGTCTTGAGCTGGCAGTCAGCAGTGCTGGCAGGCAGGATGGCCCCAAGGCCCAGGGTACCACGGCTTGATTGCCAATGGGCCTGAGAGGAATGGAAGCCCTCCCATTCCCAATCCCACGCTGTGACTCTAACCCTGAAGTGCACAGGGGCACGGAGAACCTGACACTGAGTGGCAGCATGGAGCAGGCCCTGAGCCCTGGGGTGTGGGACCCAGCAGAACACTGGCTCCAGGAACAGAACCTAAACTGTCACCCCTCCCTGGATTTCCCTCCTGGGGGCAGTACTGATGCTGCTGCTGTCTGAATGGAAGCTTCCTCTGGGCTGGGATGCAACCAACCAGCTCATAAAGAAACGGAGACTCGGAGGAGAAAGGTTCAGAGAGACTCAGAAGGCGTGGCTACTTGGGTGGCCATGGCCAGAGAGAAATTCCATTCCATTTCTTCCTGGGTTTTTCCACTGAGCCCTCATAGCATCGCCTGTGTGGTGGGGCATGTGGATAGGAAGGACGCGGGTGCTGGTATCCTTGGATAATGGAGTCCATTTCCTGTTCCTCGCTGGCTCCTCCAAGGGCAACAGAAGCTCCCCAATACTGAGTAGATGCCAAGCTTTGCTTCGGAGAGAGCTGCTAAAGAAGAGCCGGTGGAGCTGCTAAAGAAGAGCCGGTGCCTCTGGGAAAGCATTGGAGAGGAGGAACTGTTTCCTGACGTCAGGGAAGCCCTGGAGTCTCCTGACAGCACCGTGAATCTACTTATCCACGGCTCTAGCTCTCCAACTCCTTTCTTAGCCAAGGACTCACTCCCTACCTGTGCCCACTACCACCTACACCTGGGCCAGCTACTGACCTGCCCTGATGATGAGCCCGCGGCTTCCTCCTGCCTGTCTTTCTTCTCCCCTCCTTGTCTCCCGTCCATATTTAGATACGGTTCCCTGGAGACCTCCAAGGACCTTCCTCCGTTCGCACCATAATCTCTCTCCCCACCTACAGTTTCCTACTTTACTTGACTCCAGGCTTCACTTCTGAGCACAGAACTCCTGCTCTACCTATCGCCTCTGCCTGGGAGTCTCCCATCTCAACTCAGCATGTCCACGAGAATGCTGACCCCCAGTGCTGCTCCTTCCACACTCCTCCACGTGGGAAACTGCACCTCCACTGAGCTGCCACGAATGCCAGGAACTCCTGGTGCTCTCCCTTCTCAACGATTCCAGCGTCCACTGTCCTCTGGCAGCCCCTGCCTATGCCGTCACTGCCTCAGCATGGCGGACATAGGTCCTCTGTTCCCTCTGACCCGGTCCTGGGCTCCCTCTTCAATTGTTGCCACACCAGGCTTCTGAAGCCTGGCCTTTGCTCTGGCCACCTCTCTGCAGGGCCCTCCATGACTCTGGGTGGCCTTGCCTGCACATCCTAGTGGCCCGTTTAGGCCTGTGCAGGCCTGCAAGGCAAGGTCCGGTGGCATTTCCACTCCTTACACCTACCACCTCAGCTCTGTCCAGCTGGCGTCCAGCCAGGCTTTGTGGCCTTCACACCCCACATTCCTTCCCTGTGTGGGACTGGATGTGCTGGTCGCTGGTAGGGGTGCCCTCCCCTGCTCTCTGGCTAAGCCCAGTGACCCGCTCCTTTGTGATTCTGCTTGGCTGCCACATTCCCTGCCAGGCCTCTGCTGAAGTGCACACCTCCACATTCCACCTCAACTGTCTGGGCTGGACATGTCCACCTGCCTCCCTGTCCACTCTGGCTTTATAGTCTGTCTGTCCATCAGATGGGGCGTCTTTGAGAACAGGCACTACCTTGTCCCCTGAGCCTGTGTAGGCCTGGTGTTCAGCTAGCACTCAAAGGCACCTTAAACAAGGAGGCCATGGGGCAATGCCTAAAGGGCTGGCCACCTGATGCCTGCAGCAGGAGGAGTCTGGATCGTGGCAGAGCTAAGGGGGCAGCTACCTCACGGCCAGTGGCAGTAGCGACACCTCTCTGTGGGCCTTACCAGAGCCCCACAGAATTCTGGCTTCTTTCAGAGCTTCCAAAGCATCAGCTGCTTTTCTGCCTCCAGGCCTTTTTACTGACCACTAGAACCCCATCCCCCACCAAGAACAGAAAGATGGTAATGACCAGACTCCACACACACTTTCTTTGGGCCTGCATTGTTCTGTGCTGGCTGCAGGAAGTAGCTGGAGGGACAGAAAGGACACGCTGATTTTGGAGGTGCTGTTTGAGCCTGTCATCAGGAACAGGTCTTCCTCCTCATTGGCAGTTCTCTGGGGTCTGTCCAGAGAATTCTCAGTCCATCGCGGAGTTGAGAAACTGCATGTGATCATGGAGTGAAGGTAGATTGGCCATTTGAGGTCAAGGTTTCCTGGGTTCTGCACCAGGCTTGAGGCTGCTGCTGCTGGCTGGCTCACTCTTTATAAGACAGGGGCAGTGCCCTCCTGTTGGGAGCAGTGAGACCCCAGATCCTGAATTTCTTGTAATCCCTGATCTGAGTGCCTACAGCTGCTCTGAGCACGAGACCTTCAGCAGAAGCAGGGTCAGCTGGGCTGCTAGGAAGCCAAAGAGGTGCACAGACAAGCTATCTTCCATGCACTCAGCTGACAAGAATGAATGTGCCACGGGGGTATGGCAGCTGGGGTATGTTATTTAGGGGACTGCTGAAGGAGCAGTGGTTTCTGACTGCTCCTGGGGTCATGGCAAAGCCACTCCTAAAAGTCCCAAGTCTGATATGGTTACACACCTCTGTTCACTTGAGGGGAAGAGGGTGTGTGGGAAATAGTATGAGGAACCAACAGTCTCTGGGATACTTGAATCTACCTGTCTTACAGGCTTAAGTTGCTCTCTTGTGTTCCCTAAAAGTCAGTATTCTCCTGAGGAGATGCTGTCACTCTCTCCTGAGTACAGGTTCAATAAAAGTGACCAAAAGGCTGTGTGGTCAGGAGGGTCTTCTGTTTTATAAAAAATTTAGGGGGAGATGTTGGGAGCAGTGAGAAGACCCCAGATCCTGAATTTCTTGTTTTCCCCTGATCTGAGTGCCTACAGCTGCTCTGAGCACGAGACCTTCAGGAGTTCCTGATGGCAGGAGAGTGGTTTCTGGTGGGTTTGGCTGGGGTGTGGCTATCTCTATATAATCTTCCCCTGAACACAATAAAGGGGGCATTCTTGGAGAATTCAAGGTTGACCCGTGTCGCTGTCTCTTGGTCTGTGTGTGTCTGTGTATTTTAACCTCCAGCCCCCTTGCCCGAAGCTCGGTAACTGGGTAATAGCGCATCGAACGCAGACACAGCTGTGCGGTGCGTGACAATTGGAGGTCTCCACCGAGATTTTGGCACCCTCCTAGGTGGTGTCCAAAGAATTTTATTATTTAGACCACGGAGACACTGTGTCTTGACAAGATATGCCAGGAGAGGGCACTGCTGCACAACGTAGGAGTTTCCAGGTGGAAAAGACATAGTTGCCGGAATAGAGCCGGACTCTCTATGAAAAGAGAAGTCCAGAAAGACACCTGAGGGTGCCAGGGAGGCCGCAGAGAGCCCTTGTCACCCCCTTCTCCTACACAGACCACCCTGACCGTGGAACCGCTATGCAGTCAGATTGTTCTTTGTGCCACCAGCTCACAAATGACAACGCAGAGGCTCATTATGAAAGCTTGGCCTTAGCTCAGGCTTGTTTCTAACCAGCTCTTATAACTTAGATTAACCCACGTCTGTCCATCTATGTTCTGGCAGGCATCACCCATCCTGCTCCCTCCGTGTCCCCACGGGTCTCTTCTGCCTCTGGATTAGCTGCTCCTACTCCCTCTCTCAGCCCAGAACTCCCGCCTATACCCGCCCCCCCCCCCCCCCACCTAACTCATGGCCATTCAGCTCCCTATGAAACCAACCACAGCAACATGTCTTCACACAGTGCACAAATGTCCCACAGCACCGCTGCTTGCCATTAACACGAGCCTCCTTGTGTCCACCAGCTGAGGAGAAACTGGAGGGGAGTCGGGTAGTCCTCAGCCCTCAAAACCTGGTATGGAAGGAAGTACAGGAGCTCCAGGATATAGCAGAGTCCTCTCTCTAGGAGTCCTTAGGGTGGGAATGGGCAGGAGGAAAGGAAGTGAGTCCTTAGGGTGGGAATGGGCAGGTGGAGAGTGGGTTCTTAGGGTGGGAATGGGCAGGTGGAGAGTGAGTTCTTAGGGTGGGAATGGCCAAGCAGAGAGGAAGTGGGTCACATTAGAGCTTTGCTGGATCTCCTGGCTGTGCAGTCAGGTTCCAGGTTGGCTCCCTCCATTCCTGCAGCCCCAGCCATGGCCCCTCTGCTAATGTCAGTCCTCAGAACCTATCTGCCGCCCCACTAATCCCATATCTTCACCTGCAGAACGGGATTACCGCTGAGGATCCGGCAAGGAACCAGCTCATAATGAGTGCTCGGGAGAGGGAGGTTGGCAGCCTGGTTCTGAAGCACCACGCTGAGGTAGTAACTAGGCACCCATGCCAACAAGATTTATTTACAAAGCCAGCTTGGGGAGTGTGTACCTCCAAGTTGTCCAGGAGGCCCTGCTCCCTGTGTTCAGGCTTGCGACAAGCTACAGAAGGAAGGATACGGTTCAAATGGGGGACGCAGGAGGAATCCCTCTGCAGCCACTTTGGTGATACCCACCCCCACACCTCATCAGGCAGATTGCCCACCTAGGAGAATGAAGTAGGAAAGATGGGGTAGGATGGTTGATTTCTGGGGGTAGTCCCAGGTGGCACTGGGTGGCACAGGCCTCTCCCTTCTGCTGCAATGAGAAAGGCAAGCCCAGATCCATGGAGTGAGACACCAGAGTGAAAGATCAGGTCATCGGGCACCAAAAAGGTATGTGCGGAGAAGGGTGGGTTCTTCCTGTGGACCTCTGTGGCAAAAAAGGAGGATTCCCCCTCACTGGTGACCTCATAGTAGAATACCTCTTCCCACCTCAGGAAGGAAAATCAGTAAAGGTCTGAGGGCTGGGCACCAGGCCACATCTGGTCCCAGGACATATGGACTGATCTGTGGGGTCCTCCTCTCCAGTTCTCTTTGTCCCTCACCGACTGGCAGGTTCATTCCCAGAAGTCCCTGCTGCTTTCACTGCGGCACCTCCACAGGCTGGCAGCCCCAGGTTGGGGTCACTCCCTCGAGCCCCCTAACACCGGGGAAGAAGGCTCCGGGCTGGTGTGAAGGTGTTCTTCAGGGCTTCTGTAATATGGTACAAATCCGGAAGCACCGAGAGCATGTTCCCCCGAGAGAGGCAGATCCTGGTTGCCGTCACACACGAACCCTCTCAAGAAGTGGCAGCAGGCTGGTAAGGGTGAAAACCCAGAGAGGACGTCTGGCCCTGCCAAGGCAGACTGGATGAGGAAGAGCAAGGGTCAGCCAGATTCAGGCCCAGGTGCCAAGATGGACCCTAGCCCTATACCTCTACAGGGGCAATCATGGAGAGTGGCAGGACCCAGGCCAGTTCTGCAGAGTGGAGAACCCTTGGTGATGTTGCTTACCCACTGAGGCATCCCCACGGGAAAGTCTGACACTGACCTTTGAACTCACTCTCTACCCCACTTTCTCTGCAGGCCTAGATCCCATGCCAAGCTATGTGGTTTCCAGTAGGGCCGCCCATGAGATTAGAGGATACAGATCTGCACCAGAAAGGCTACCCGGGTGACTGAGGTTGTGTTCCTTTGATTTTTGAAGAGATGCTGTCCCACTTATAAATAGCCATTGGCATGGGGTCATTAGGACTGAGTGAGACAGCACACATCCAGTGTCTGGGTGTCTAACACATTTCAAGAAGTAACTAGGCGTTTCTATGGGCTCAGCCCTGGTTTCAGGCCTCTCTTTGAATTATCGTATATAATTCAATATCTCCAGAGTCACTTCCCTGCAAGCTGAAGTATAGTTGGGCAGCCCCTCCTAGCCTCTGTGCCCATACTAATGAGCCATCAGGGACCTGGCCAAGGGCTCACTGGGGTATGGGCCAGGGACAGATGTATGGAACATTCCAGAGGTTTGGTGCTGCCTGCCCTTCTATAGCCTCTTCACACTCATCACAGGGCATCCATCCCTGGCTGTCACCTTGCAGCAGCCATCCTGTGCTGTGGGAAAGAGGTCTCTGGTGCCCAGACACCAACAGCCTTGAGGGGTGGTGCTGGGGAGATACTCTTCCGGAGAGCGGTAGTATGGGAAGAAGCCACTGGGTGGCGCCGACTCCCCGAGGAACAGACCCTCTCTGGGGCTCCAGCCATCTTTGTGTCCAGGGCAGACTTCACACTGCTGGGCCAGTTCCTCCACGTCCAGGGACTGCTCATGAGTGTGAAAGAAAGGCAGGAACTCTGAGCCCACCTCCGAGAGGCTGCAAGACCCAAGTGGCTCCTGGTCCTGTGAACTGGTGACCTGCGCTTGCTGGGACAGGTGTCCTGGGTCCGCTCCTGACAGGAGACTCAGAGAGCTCAGGGCACTGGACTCTGCCTCATGGCTC
The DNA here is from genome assembly GCF_903992535.2 of Arvicola amphibius. Classification (NCBI taxonomy): domain Eukaryota; kingdom Metazoa; phylum Chordata; class Mammalia; order Rodentia; family Cricetidae; genus Arvicola; species Arvicola amphibius. The sequence continues at coordinate 152,658,783 of NC_052052.2, read as the reverse complement.
TTCTGAGTTGTCTGAGAAGAGAGGGTATCCATTGGTCATTGCTGCCTGCCTCGTCCCTAGTCCTATCCTCATCTGGGGGGCTTACAGGGCCCACGACTGATCAAGGTTCCCCTCTGGGAAAGTCCAGTGGTGCTCCTACCTATGCTCTCAGAAAACCCTGAGCTCTGAGACCTCACCTCACTTCCCACCCTACTGACTCTGCTCAGTGTACCCTGCCCCCCACACCCCAGGCCCTCAGTCACACCCCACTTGACCCTGCCTGAGCATCTGCGGCCCTCACCTCAGAGGAGTCTTCCCAGCTCCCAGACCCCCATAGTGACTGTTACCGCTTCTCTCTCACAGAAATGCTCTTTCTTCTATTCTGCACCTGAGGTGGTCACGCCCCTGACACTCACAGACACTTTTCCAAGAAAACAAAACAAAACAAGGACTAGTTCCTTATCCTATCCTTCTGGTCTCGGACCCCCTTAGCTGGTTGGATTCACACAGGCCTTCGTTTGGCCTTTGCTGGGCAGGTCCCGAGCACACACTAGCGTGCTCACCTGCACAATCTCTTCCCTGGGTGATGGTTGGGTATGGTGCTGGGTTAGGGCTCCTTCCCTTACCTCCGTGGTTCAGTCACGTCACCTAGTTGACTGACACCCCTCCCCCCTGAGCACATTGCCCCTCTGATGTACCCACCCTGCCCTGAAGCACTTGCCCGCACTGGTTTTTGTTGTTGTTGTTGTTGTTGTTGTTGTTTGTTTGGTTGGTTTTGTTTTGTTTTTGTTTTTGTTTTTTGGCTAGGGTGAATCCCATTAAATTTTATACATCTCTGGAGGTAAGGCCCATCTGTCTAGCTGGCGTCTGACTCCACGGGATCCGGAAAAGCCCTGGTGTGTGGTGGACAACAAAAGCAGAAGAAGGAAGAGACGCCTGGGGCTGGAGAGATGGCTCAGAGGTTAAGAGCACAGCTGTTCTTCCAGAGGACCTAGACTCAAGTCCTAGCACGGCCTCGGTGGCCCACAACCACTTGTAGCCCTTTTCTGACAGAATCCAATGCCCTCTTCTGGCCTCCACAATCCCCAGGCAGACGTGCAAGTGGTGCAGAGACCCCCGTGTAGGGTGAAGGAGGGGGAGGGGGAGGGGAAGGGGGAAGGGCCATGTAGGCAAGCGCGCTCACGTGAGGGAGGGGGCAGGTAAGGGAAGGAGAGAGTAAGAGAAAGTCAAAAGGGCTTGGATAGGATCTAAGTTCTTGCTGACTCAGGGTTGGTAGGGGAGGAGTCATGTCTTATAGGGAGGAGGCAGAGAAGGGAAATGGGGGATTCTTTCTTGGCCAGGGGAGAACAGGGACCTGGAGCCTCCTTCCAACACTGCCCATCTGGGACCATCTCCAGAGGCCTCAAGCTGCTCCAACTTACAGACTCTGGGCTTTGTGGGAAAGTCTATTATGAACTGCCCCCCCCCCCGGCTTTCCTGACTCCTCTAGGGGTTGCAACTCTTACCTCCCCTTCCTCTGTCACAGGCACAACTAGAGCAGGTCCCCAACTCCCTGAATGTCACCTAACTCCTAGGAAAGTGTTGGTCATGGAGACGAGAGACCAGAGTGCACATTTGACATTCTTGATCCTACCCTTGATCTGGACTTGCCTCTTCTTGCACTGTCCTGGGGGAACAGACTGGGTGCTGTACTGGGGGGAGGGAGCCCCATCTGCTCTTCACTGCACATGAGCCTTGTACATGGTCCCTGTGAGCTACATCCCAGTCCTAACCCCCGGCACTGCGACCACGCCTTTATTTGTATGATCTATGCGATCAAGTCGAGATGAGTTCCACTGGGCTAAGGCATGCCCGAAAGCTATGGCCGGGAAACCTGGACACAGACACTCAGGGAGCATGTCATAGGATGATCTGGTGGCAGACACTGGAGTGACGGTGCCATGGCTAAGGGACACCAAGTCACCAGCCATTACCAGAAGCCAGAAGAAAGGCACGGGACAGCTTCTCCCTTGGAGCCCCAAGAAGGACCTAATTCTGCGGACTCCAGGCCTCCCACGCTGTGTGGGAGCAAACTGTAATCATTTCGCCAGGTTCACAGCAGTTGCTATAGCAACCGTAGGAACCTACTGTGTCAGCAGGCCAGATGGCTCATCACTGGGTTGGGGGCCCCTTACCATACTGCCTATGGAAGCCCCCTACGGCAACTCCCTCTACCTCTTACCCTTCCTGCCATTGAGAGGGTGCTGACCGGGTCAGACTGTTCTGGGTGGCAAAGATCCACACTTTTGTCTTTCCTCCTGGGGCCCTAGCTCCTCTTCACCTGCTAGGCCAGGATTGAAGGAGGCCAGGTGTGACTCCTCCAACTCCCCAGAGAGCTTCAGCAAGAATGGCCCACGTGCTAGGCTGCTTACACTCACGAGTGCTCACCACTCAGAGTCTACTAGAGTTGGCTGCGGCCCCTAATGCTGACACGAAGAAGCCTAATCCTCAGACTAGAGCTGGGGAGGTCAAAGCCCCCTCCCTCAACCTCTTCACCAGGCAACCTGAGAGAAGATTCCACTGTGAAGTCACAAGGCCCTATGCCAGGCCAGGAAGCCAGGTGGCTCTGTTGCCATGGAGACATCTCCCCTACACCCAGCACCTGCGCTCCTCACCTGCCTCCTCATTCAGCTTAATTCACAAGGCCCCAAGAGACCAGGGAAACCAAGAAATGAAACAACTGCAGTCAGATCAACTCTTTCCTCTGGGGCCAGTGACTCACCAGAGACCTGTGCCCGGAGACCGCAGGGTGACAGCCCTGGAGTGTAAGAAGAGAAAGGCCTCTGTGGGCCTGTCCACCAACTGCAGGACACGGGGTGAGCTGGCCAGTGCTGTGTGGATTTCCACTGACCTGATGCTCCAAGCTCTCAGTCCCCTTGGGCTGTGGCTGAGGCACCCACCATGGCTCTTCCCAAGTCACCTGCAGAGGGAGCAGGTCCCAGGACTGACTGTCACAGAGCTGCCATTCTGATCCCTGCAGCACATCTGGTGTTCCTGCTCAGGGGGAAGGGACCAGCATTGCTGACCCCTTCCCGTGGGTCTGCAGCTACTCTGGGCCACTCTCTCCTGTGCTTCCTGATGCTTTCTGCGAGTTTCGAATTGGAAGGGCATCTCTGCTGTGTCGGGGGGCTGAACACAGACATGGGGAAGAACACTTTGAAGTTCTCTCCAGCCTTGGGTCGTGAACTCCTTTCCTGTCTGGGAACTCCCTTCCTGTCCTGTCCCGTCTGTGGGACCTTGGGCTTCCACGGGACTAGATTCCAAGCAGTGTGGGACCAGTGGGGCTCTCTGGGCACAGGCACAGTTCTCTCAGGCCATACTGAACACTCTGAGGGCCTCTGCTGCTTGCTCACTTAAGGTGACTTTTTTTTATTAGACTCGACTCTTTAAGTAGAATTCTTTTTTCCCCATAAATGGATCTATCTAGGCCTTAATTTTATAAATGGAATGGCCAACTGACTCAATATCATTGTAAATATTTCTCCCCCAAATTGACTTGAAATACCAAAATAGCCCAAATGATTAACTTTTAAAGCTCAAATCAGTTTCTAGATTTTTTTTAAATATCCATATCCTTGGCTGTCTTGGCATATATATCATATTATTTGGATTTTTCAGCTTTATTTACTTTTAGTTCATGTTATATAGTCAAATTTTTTAAAAAATCAACATTACTTAAGGCTAATAAATATTGTTGACAAATCAGTATGCCCACGGGTTAGAACCCAAGTTATGCCTCCATTGATTCCCTAGCCCAAAACATTACTGGGTTTTGCTCTTTAACTAAAAATTTTTATTTTTATTTTATGTATATGTGTGCTTGAGTGAATATATGTGCATCATGTGCATGCAGTGCCCTGGGAGGCCAGAAGAGGGCGTCTGGTCCCCTGGAACTGGTTATAACTATGAGCCACCTGATGTGGGTGCTGAGAACCAAACCACATCATCTGCAAGAGCAGCCAGTGCTCTTAGGCACTGAGCCATCTCTCCACCCACCACTGTCATCCCTTTTAAAACAGTGCCTCCTGTAGTTTGGGTTGGCCTCGGATTTGTTAGGTAGTCAAGGATGATATTGAACTTCTGTCCCTTCTACCTCCGCCTTTGCACTTGGTATTCCAGATGGGCACCATCACACCCAGATTTGCTTCTTAATACAAGATCCCTGCTCCCTCTAGAAGGAGCAGAGTCACACAGCATGGACTTGGTGTGTGGAGTTCTCTTTTGTTGGCACTATGTAGGCTCATCCTCGTTGTGGTCTGTTCTTGCTCCCCTTTGCAAATTAGAACATCTCTCCATGCTGGACCTCAGTTTCTTTCTCCACACAAGGGAGCACAGACCTTCAGTTTCCATCAGAATCCTCATTGCAACAAATGGCTGTATATGAGACATTGTGTCCGTATACTTTGTATTTCTCTAGCTGGGATTCATCTATCTAGACCATAGAGTTAATGTTTAAGTAAAACCTGACTTAATTGTTTCCAAAGTGGGCACAGGCACTCACACTTTAGATTCTCCTCTGTATTCTCCACTGAAAATTCTGTTTTCATCACATCCTTGCTGGCACTTTAAAAATTTTGCCATTCTGTGGGCTTGTAGTCCTGACCCATTTCAGTTAGAGCTGTCTATGTCATCATGGAGTCTGAGAAGTTCCCTCTTCCCCCTGTGGTCTGAGGTGCTGTGTGTAGGGAGTTTTGGAGGAGGAAGTACATCCCTGGGGGCAAACTTGGAAATTAAAATCCTCCTGTTTCCAGTTCCCTCTCTCTACTTCATGCTTGCCATTCAAGATGGGGACTCTCAGCTTCCCGCTCCTGCTACCAAGGCTGTCGTTTGCTGCTGTGTCTCCCTGCTATGATAGATTCTAATCCCCCTGGGATCATAATAAACTTGTCCTTATAGTGAGAATTCTAATTGGTCTTAATAATAAAAACCTGGTCACATATGGGGTAAATGTTGAAAGATCAGAGAAGTAAAGGAGTCACCCGTTCTCACCTCTACAAAATCCTCAGACTGAAAAGGGGCTGAGCTCCTGCCTCCCCCAGCCCTATAGTCTTCTCTCCACCCAGCCACGTCACTTCCTGTCTCTGCCTCCCTAGTGCTGGGATCAAAGGCGTGAGATTGCAAGTGCTGGGATCAAAGGTGTGTGCCACCACTGCCTGGTCTCTGTGGTTAATGAGTGGCTTAGCTTCGCCTTCTGATTTTCAGGCGAGTTTTATTTGTTAGTGTGCAGACTCTGGCCACATTTCCTTCTGACAATTGCTGCTGGCCAGTGTTCCATCGCAGTAGCAGAGAGAAGTGGCTGATGCTTGGATGACTGAAGAAGCTGAGACACTTTGCAAGCACATAATGTATGTCAGTTTACATATTTTCCTTTGTGGCGTCTTCAGATCATTTGTTTATCTCCTTGACTTGCTCCGACTAAAGTGCATTCAATCAGATTTGCTCAAAGAGCAAATGTGGTCAGTGCATACACAGGTCCACACCTAGGAGGATGCCACCATAGTCAAGATACATTTCTGTAGCCCTTAGAACTCTGTGATGTACTTGTATAATCTCCCCAACTTTGTCTCATGCTCCCTTCCTTCTGTTGAGTGGCAGTTTCCTCTGAGGCTAAAACCTTCCATCTTGAAGTGAAGCTGTTATGACTCAGGAAGGGAAATGAAACAACAGAGTGTTCAGAGGTGAGCTGGAACAACCCATCCTCCCAGGTAGCTCATTTAAACTCGGGACTAAACAACTCACTAGCCTCAGGAAGTCCCTGAAACTGACCAGATACACTAGGCCCCTCTCTCCCCAAGCTTGTATAAGCAGTAGAGACTGCTGTGAGACAGGCAAGCTGAGCTGCATGGAAGAGGCTCATCCTTTCTCCCTGTTCTTCAGATTGCATCTTTTCTGACCCACCTCACATGCACCCTTTTTCCTTGCCATTGCCTTCTCCCACGGGATCATGCAGGGGACATTTAAGTTCCAGCTTTATATTTTCCAATCCTAACATTTCTGTTTGCTCTTTTTGAAAGTATTTAAAAGTTCTCTGTGGACAAATAGCTTCTTTCTCTTAGTATATTTCTAGGGGTCCGAGGGAGCATGCTCTCACCACAGCCTCTTAGAAATCTTTGTCTGGCAGCCCTGACTCACCTTGGGATTTAAATGTTTTCTTTGCCCCTGAGAACCGGCCGTGATTTCCTGGCTCTTTGCACGCTGGGTGGATTTGGATTATCCTAGAGACGGGATAATGTCACTGAGTGCAGACTTTGGGTTCTGCCCACAGTCCCCCCTCTGAGGAACATTGGTGTTATGTTCTAGCAGGTCATCAGTTTGCTTGGTTCAAGCTCGGGTTCAGCTTTGCCTGTGTGGAGAGCGGTTCCAGGGTCGGTTGCTGTACTGATTTGGGGCTGTCCCAAGCATGCACTATATTTAGCAAGTGTGTTAAAGAGATGTGCACAAGGTTTACATTTCAGTTTGATTCTCAAAGCTTCGCTCTGCTGCCTTTGGATCTGTGTGGTTTGTGCAGAGCGCAGGGGCCAGGTTGCGCCTGTTGCATGCTTTCACAGAATTAGGGACCCGCTTTTTGGCTCTCTATATCCCTGGATGTCCTTTACACCTTTTCCCCAGAAGGGCTCCCCCATCACATTTGACTAAAAAGAGGGAACATGTCTTGTGGAATAGCCTTCTGCCTCTGCTGCTTCTATGAGAAGTGGGGGAAGGAAGAAAAACAGAAGGTGGGGAGGAGGTGTGAGAGAGAGGAAGATGAAGAAGAGGAAGAGGACAGGAGAGGGGAGGAGGGAAGGGGAGGAGGGAGCATGTCTGTCCAGTTTTTCTTTTTTTCAATCGGCATCCGCTTGCCTCTTCGGGCTCTCACGTAGCAGCTTGTATACTCTGTTTAGGATTTCTAGCCACAGGAAGCACGGGCTGACGTGGGCTTGTGTTGCCACCTTAGCCTCCTTTTGTCCATTCGTCCCTGTCGTCACACGGTAAACACTTTATATCTGCTGGATACGAGTCCTTTGTCAAAAATTTGCATTGTGAATATTTCTTCTTAGCTGTGCTGTGTTCTGGGAAAAAAAGTTGAATTTTTAATGAAATTTTGTTTATCAGTTTTCTGAATTTGTGCCAGTTTATCCCTGTGAACAGCCCAAGGGATAGAAAGAGCCTCATGCAGGGTTTCAGAACAGTAGACCCAGGCCCACTGCAGGGGCCCATGTTAAGGATTCACCTAGAATATGTCTTCACATGAGCATCCTGAATCACAGGGCTAGAGATTGGGCCCTGGAGAAGTGGTACTCCAGGGCAGCTGAGCCTGGGCCAGGTCCCTCTGACCCAGTGCCTGCACTCCTGGTGCCTGCACTCCTCCTGTACCTGCACTCCTCCCAGTGCCTGCACTCCTCCCGGTGCCTGCACTCCCGGCGCCTGCACTCCCGGCTTCTATTTGACAGGACCCCTGCTCTCTGCCTAGAGAGACTTCACCCTCTGGATGGGAAGGACACAGCAAAGATGGACGTTTGAAACTCCCACCATCCTGGTTTGCCGCCATCCTGGTTTGCTGCCTTCCTGGCTTCCAGGAACACATGGTCCCACAGCGCTGGATGGAGGCAGGGTCTGAGAAGAGAGTGGCTCTGCAGCCACAGAGCATCTCTGAGGGACAAATGCACAAGCATTGGTCCCCAGGACGGAAGAGGTTCAGGCACAACAGCCCATGTTGGGAGAAAAGTATCTCCCAAACCCTTTGAGTTTTCCCCCTTTCCCTAGTCCCAGTCCCATGTTTCCCCAGAAGCAGCTCATGGCATTTAGCAGACCCTGTTTGGCCAGAACGAATGATTGCCTGCATCCATCAGGAGTGAAGCCATTTCACATTCCCCTCTCCCTGTGCTCTGGCCTCCCCACCAAGATTTCCTTGTCCAGGGAGAAGCTCTGGCACTGTTTCCGTTCTTCACCATCTCAGAGCCCATGCCAGGGACCCCGTAATTTAAAGAATCAGCCAGACGTGTGCGTGACAGGAGTGGCCGCACACCATGGTTCCCTCAGAAGCCACGCTTCGCGACAAAACCTCGGTGCTTTCCTAGTCGTCCACAAGAGGGAGACTGGTTTCCATTTACTCCGGAAGGTCCCCATTGGGTCATCATTAGTGATTATTTAAAACGATATTTGTATTTCTTTGTGTGTGATTGTTTCGAAGAAATCAAATCTTGTGCAAGGTTGGCGCCGTTTTTTCCCCAGCTGACAGTTTACAGATGGCTCTTTGTTTGGGGGTGTATTTCCGAATCATTTACACACACACACACACACACACACACACACACACCGCAGTTAGTCATGGAGACTTCTAACAAATACCACATCTAGACCACGGCGGGAGAGTCTTGTGGTCTTTCCACTAAAAATCAGGCAAATTATTTAAATTTACAGGAAAGGGGGAAACCATCTTTTGTCGACATCAAACAGAAAGCATGCTCTCTTTGAACAATGTAAATCCCTTAAACATATTCAAGAATTTTAACAAGCATTCCAGAAAGCGATCCTATTACTCTTTGAAGCCCTGGAAAGATTTTCTTAAATAGTCGCAGGCACCTGGGGGCGGGGAGAAGCCTTTGCGGTGACACTGAAGATGGAGCTCCACAGGCCCTGAGTCCCTCGGGTCAGAAAGGACAAGCAGTCCCCAGAGGGCAAGGGTGCCAGTGGAGGGGCGGAAATCCTCCAGAAAGAGGAGGCATTGAACCCATTTCCCATCTGCTCTGCATCAAGGGTTAGAAAAAGGACAGGAGCTGTGACCCGCAGGACTGTGTGGAGACTGGTTTGCTCATGGCCACCACACTCTCCGGGAGGAGTGGCCACAGCTCTGGCCAGGAGGCCACATCTCTGTCAGGGGTCAGGAAACTGAAATATCAGTACAGTTCATCAATGCCGCTCCTTAGGAAATGGTTGAAAGTTTTCAGAGTCCTGGCTTTCATATAGGGATATTGTCAATAACTGGGAAAAAAGTAAAATTATTTAAAACCCCTAAGCATCCAGTGGTGGAAGTCGGGTTGAACAAATGAAGATGACTTCACATAATATTACAAAACTGTAAAATGACAACAGAGACCCGTGTTTACTGTCATGGAAAATGCCAGAATGTTCCACTTACAAAGGGAGAGCTGGCTAGGAAGAAAGTTCTCCCAGGTTTGCAGGGAAGGCAAAGGAACAAGAGAGGTTTCTGGGCCATGAGGAAAATGAGAGAGTGGCTCTGGCCTGGAGACTCACAGTCGTCACAGAGATCAGTGCCGAGTGGGACTGTCAGAGAGAAACCGGAAGTAGATTCACACAGCTATGTCCAACCGAGTTTTGACTGAAATCGAGTCTACAGGCTAGAAGACAGTCTTACAAACAACGGTGAACTGTGGGTGGGTGTGAGAGAGAAACAGTACATATGAAAATCAAAATGAAACTCAGTGTAAGAAATAACTCCCTAAAAGCTTTCCGGGGTTAAAGAAGACCCAGGAAAAAAACAACTAGTCACTAGAGCAGGGTGAGCATCGGTGGGCATCAGAGCATCGTGCAGAGGGAAGAGCTAGCAAGCTAAACCCCAGCTAAGAAAAGCTACTCTGAAAAATATCCCGCAGAAAGGATTAAAAACACCACCAAAAAGGTGAAAGAGGAAAACACAGAAGCAAAAGTCTCACAGAGCACATACTTAAGAGTTACCATAGGGCTGTAGAATGGACTGACAGATTGACCAGCAAAGCATCCTGTGTCCAGATTAGAGAGTGGACAAATGACCAGAGGACCTACAGTGACCTGTAAGCACTTGAGAAAGTGTTCAGCATGACCAACCTTCAGGAAAATGCAAATCAAAACCACTGAGACACAACACACTATGTCAGAACGGCTATCTAAAAAAAAAAATGGCAGTCGCAAATGATAAAGGAATCTATAGGATCATTCCAACCCTATTGATGAGACTACAAAATGGGACAGCCAGTCTGGGACGGAGACTCCTTAAAAAATATACAACTCCCACCGGACCCAGCAACTGTACCCCTAAGCATATCTATGTGTCTATATATAGATACATAGAGATATAGATATAAATTCCTTGAGGAATGAAAACATTCACACCAAAAGCTACAGAAATGTTTATGTCAGATTTATCCACAGTAACATGAAACAAGACATAATCTAGACATGAATTATGTCCACAGGGTGAAAGGTTAAATAGACTGTGATAGAGCCGTGTCTATGGGGTGCACTATTCATCCATAAAAGGAATGAATTATTTACAAATACACACCCTCAATACATAGCCAGAGATTATGCTGAGGAAAACAAGCTAATCCAAAAGGTTACCATGCGATTCCATTTTTATGACACTCTAGAAATACAGAATTTCAGAAAAGAACAGTTCAGCCCCTGAACCTGCAGGCTGCTGGAGGTACAGACACGAGGGGACACTGCTATGGAACACAACATGGCAGAGACACATCTGTTTCTTCATGGTGATGGAAATAACTCTGTTGACTGTATTAATGTCAATATCCTGGTTAGCAGGCTGCCAAGACGGCTCAGAGGGTAAAGTGCTTGCTGCCAGGCCTGATGACTGGGGTTGAGTCCTAGGACTCGCAGAGGAAGGAGAGAAATAACCCTTTTAAGTTGTTTTCTGACCTCCAGGCTGACCCTGAAGTCACAAGTAGCTGAGGGTGACCTTGAACTTCCGATCCTTCTGCCTCTGCCTCCTGGGTCCTGGTTTTACGGACTGCACCACCAAGCCTGGTTTTAGGCGGTTTGGGGATAGGTTGGACCCAGAGCTTCACTCGTGATAGGCAAACGCCCTGCCAGTAGAGCCCAGCTATCAATATTTCTTAGATGATCTTGGGATTGCAAGTTTAATTAAAAAGGACGGAGCATGAGACTGGTCTGGAAACTGGAAGATGTGGGCCTGAGTCCAGGACTCCTGGGGCTTCATAAGGAGTCTCACATTGGCTGGGCCCCTAGATGGGGTGGTCACATTGGAAGTGTAGTGTGCCCTTCCAGGAGGCACCTGGGTGAAGTGATTCAGTCCCTAAATGACAGCTAGGTCCCCCTGAGTCCTGAGGCTGCTCTCCCCCCCCCCCCCCGCCCGCCCCCCCCCCCCGGGTCTGCTGGTCATAGGGATGGCAGAGGAGGGTGAGGAGGGCAGTGCCCTCCTCCCTTCGGTTCAGAGCTGCTGCACAGTGTGAAGTGTGGCTCGGCAGCAGGGCCAGGCTCCAGCGTTGATGTGAGGACCAGCGCACCCTTGCAGCAGCCCCGGGACGCTAGCCCGCACAAGTGCTATCTTGCAGTCAGTGACCGTCCATCAGCAGCAGCAAATGAGCAGGCCCCTGTGATTAAATCTCTCCAGCGCTGGTGTGCTTTGCTCAGCTCCGAGCCCTTGACAAGAGCAGCCTTCTCCAATTAAGTAACCACAGGTAGCTTTTTTGCAAACCTTAGCCATCTGCCTAGTAACCAGAAAGTAAACATGATGAGGTTTAGCGCTCTGTAAGCTCCAAGAAATGCTATTCTGATCTGTCAACTGCTCCTAATGAGGACACAGCTATCAGAGATGTTAACAGGCCTTCAGTCTGAGGTGACTGACTGAGTGAGACAGTCGGAAAAGCTCACCAGGAACGCAAGCAGGCTGCAAAGGCAGGCGCCAGAGGGGAAAGCTGCAGGGACCACGGAGGCAAGACCTGAGGGGAAGCTGGGGCGTCCCAGGCAGAAGCAGGCTGTGCTCTCAACAGCACCAATGCTGAACGGAAGATAAGATCCAATTCCAGTGGCCCTCCTTTCTGGTCCTGGAACTCAGGGCGCCATGTCCTGCCTCAGGGCCTTTGCGCTCACCCTGTCCCTTGCCTGAGTGCCCAGCTTCCAGATTCGTAATTGGTTGATTCTTCCATTCCACAGTAGGCTCACTCCCTCAGAACTGGGCTCTGGGCAGTCCCCTTTCATACCTCCTGAGCGTCTCCTCAGAGCACTTCTTTGGGAAGCATGTTGCCTACTTGGTGGCTTTCTGAGCCCATTCCAAGTGGAAGTCCTGAAGACAAGAGTTTATGTGTCTTGTTCACCCCATCTGTCCCAGGTTCACTGAATGCCTGTGGAGAGCAGGGTGGGGCTACCTCCACCCCAGAGGCTTCATTCTGTCAGGAGAGCCTTATGTTCCTCCCAGAGGTCCCTCTCCAGGGGTTTTAAAGGTAAGTCCTTTACCTCTTGGGAAATCCCTGTGAAGAATAAGCCTGACATGGCAGGGCAGCAGGCTGGAGGCTGGTGAGCCCCTGGGCTTGGTTTCTCTGCCACTTGCCCTGCCCATCTCTACCTACCATCTCTGGCTGTGGTCACTCCCGCCGCACTGGACAGTCCGATCCCCAACCTCGCCACCTTTGCTGGGGACAGAGCGGCCGTTCTAACCCCCCTCCCCTTCAACTGCAGGTGTGTCTCTTAGAATCAGTTCCCAGGGAGGGTCCCGGCCTGGTCATAACCAGGGTACTCAGACCCTATCCTGGCTCTACCAATGACTCACCCACACTCTGAGGCAAGGGCCTTCCTGACTGGCCCCTAATGTCTACATCCCTGTCAGGCAAACTTTGCCCTGTTCAGGGCTCCTACCTGATGGGGTGGAGAGCTTGCGTCCCAGATAGACAGATTCCTTGGTGCCAAGGCTGCTTGCGAAGTCTTGCACCTTAAGTCTACCCCATGCCCACAGGTCAGCTCTCCCTGGAGGAGCTGGTTGGTGCTAAGTTTCGCTCATCCCTGAGTGACCTTCATGGGGATTAGATGGTGCAGAGCAGACTCTAAAAGTGGAGATTTGGCCATGAAAGAGCTGCAGCATCATCCTAACCCTGCCAGCTCCTCCGAATCTGAAATCCAGTGGCAGCTAATGGGATCAGTCACATAAACATACTGAGCGCCAGGGCTAGAGAGACGGCTCAGCAGTTAAGAGCACTGGATGCTCTTCCAGAGGACCTCGGTTCAATTCCCCATCCCCACATGGCAGCTCACAACCACTGTAACTACAGTCCCAGGGGTAATTCACCCTCTTCTGGTCTCTGTGGGTACCAGACAGACAGATCAGACAGGGATGGGGTCTGGGGGGTCCCACAGGGCATCACCCTTCCAGAACTATAGCTAAGGATGCTGAGAGAGGGAGAAATAGTCTTCCCAGGGAAGAGCAATCAATCTGTTATCCAATACCAAATAGTCAGCTCTGAAAACATACATACGAGTAATAGTAGATAGAATGAGCAGGTGGTATTGATGTGTTTTGGAACATGTATGTATACACACATAAATGTATGCATGTAAGAAGAACAAAAAAGGAGGTCGTACATTTGAAAGAGAGCAAGAAGATGAGTATATGAGAGGGGTTGGAGAGAGGAACGGGAAGGGGAAATGTAATTATATTATCTCAAAAACAGAAGCAATTAAAAAATAAGTAAAATAAGTATTTTTTTTAAAAAAGCTCCAGCCTTGGAAACTGTGATTATACCTAATAGGTTTTCTGTAACACAATAATAGGTTTCTCAGCTGACACAGTAAGCCAAATTAAAAACGTAAAAGAACAGGTTTATTTGAGCAAAGCAACTTTTAGGTGAGTTCTCCAGCCCCAGAGATGGGGGCCCAGAGAAGTTACGCACCCGAACTAAAGCAGGAGGTTATATGCTCTGTAGGTGAGGGGTGAAGATGTGTCCTCCACAAGCTGGGTTTGTGCCTAAGTGTGGTCAAAAGCTGGGTGCTTTAGGTGGGGACTTGGGCTGCTAGCAACTTAGGGGAGGAGCTACCACAGCTGCCAAGCCTGTGGAACTGGGCTTTTTAGTACCTTTTCTTTATTGGAGATTCTCTAAGAGGGCAAGGTTTGGAGAGGAGGGGGCTTCTTGGCCATACAGGAGTGAACTGGAGGTTCCAGCTGAACAATACCTATCCCAAAGAAATATTTTCATTTTAATGCCAGGTAATTCCAGATAAATCAGTCCAGCAACGCTGAGAGAGCTTCGGATTCTAGATGTCCATCCCTGGCTAACTTTGACCTCTTCTGAGGGATGACATAAAGGACATTTGGGGGACTGGTAAGCAGATCACAGGAGCCTCACCAGAGGGTACATGAGTGGCCCGTTAAAAAGGACTTCCGAGAAAGGCTGTAGCCTCGTGGAGCAAAGGCTGAGAAGCAAGAGGCCATGATACAAAATGCTGTGATTATAGCTGTTTACAGAACCGTCTGCTCACAGGCAGGCTCTGGGAAGGTTAGGGAAGATTAAAAACGGTTGATTTGGTTGAGTGATGGGATTTGCGGTGATTAAAGCAGCATTCTGTTCCGGTTGTTACCCTGTGGTTTGGGCGAGTATTTTAAGTGAAAAAGAGTAAGAACCGAAATGGAGTCCACATACCCCAGGGGTCCCTGGAGCTGCTCCCCAACCCTACAACTTATCATTAAAATGCTGCTACCCAAGTGGGGTTTAAAAAAATGTCGGAGCCCAAACACTGAATCTTGTGTCTGCACTAAAGTTTTGCCCTGCCTGCTACACTCATGAAGACAACTGCCCGAGAGGCAGGTGGTGGCAGAGACCTGTGTTCTTTGAAGCCAGAGGATGGAAAGATGGCAGCCACCTCACCTTCTAAAAAGACTGCTTCCTAACTGGCTGGCGGTGAGGGAAAAAGTGTAGAAGGTGCCCCGTCACAAGCCGTGAGCGCCTTCTCACACACAACCCCTCATCAAATGACACTTGAGAGCGAAGGCCACCGCTGCTTCCTCAGGCTCCACTTGTCCCTGAAGCACTGTCCTGCAGAGCCGGATGTTCCTCACGCTGGACAGACCGAGAAGGGCGGCGACTGACTGCCTTGGAAGAGTCAGTGAGGTTGAACGGAGGATCGACCAGCCAGAAGCTACTGCCAGGCTTTGTAGTACTGATACAACGGGAAGCTGGGCACTGTGAGGGCAAATACAACCTTATGTCCTCAGGGAGAGGCCTGCCCCTTCCTCAGAGAGGACACAGCTGGCCACACAGGCCATATAGCAAGCAGGGTGGGTCTTGACAGGGGTGCGTCATATCTGGGGCAGCTCCTTGTGTACAGCCAGGGTAGGTAGGCGAGAGGTCCAGCTGAGGCCAGCCTGGCTGGACAGAACAGACAACAGGAACAAGGATGGCACCCTTGAGGATATTCTTGGACCCCTCAGCTGTCAGGAAAAATTATGGTAACTGCAGGTATTTTACACCTGAGTCCTTATGGCAGGATTGGTACTAGGGTCTCTTCCTGCAATCTCCACAGGGTCATATACTCACTCAGATGAAACTCCACCACAAAAAGCACCCAGAAAACAGAGCTGACATCCAAAGCCACACACCCATGACTACAAGCTTCCATGTCCTTCCTGTTCTCTGTCACGAGGAAAATGAAGCATAGTTGCGAGCCCAGACAGAACAGGGACACACACTGAGGCCGAACATGCTACATACACGCATAGGTCCCTCAGCTGGTCACTCATACTGTCTACCCACCCAGAAGGTGCCAGCCATCACCACTAATGGGAGAATCTTGAGACAGGCTTCCTATTACTTCAGGCAAACAGACCAACAGACATCCTGACAGTCTGACAGAGTGCCATCTTCATGTTGGCCAGGAAAGGTAAGAGGTTTAACACACAGACAAGAGAAAGCGGCTTCTTCCTCCAGGGCTGCTAGGTAGCTGGTATACACGGTTACTATACAGCAGGTCGACATATTTAATTTAAATCGTCTTCTGCTCTGGGCCTTCTGAAGTTGTTGACAGCCAAAGCTGAAGTCCACATGGGGTCCAGAGCCCTGG
The DNA here is from genome assembly GCF_903992535.2 of Arvicola amphibius. NCBI lineage: Eukaryota > Metazoa > Chordata > Mammalia > Rodentia > Cricetidae > Arvicola > Arvicola amphibius. Next base: position 152,642,985 of record NC_052052.2, on the reverse strand, counting down.
GGGATGAACTGTCCAGGGGCGCTATGGAGCAGTCTGGGGAGAGGGAGACTGCTGCCCCACCCACCTGGGCTCTGTGCCCACCCTGCTGGCCATTGCTGACTTTCAACAACACGTTATCACCCAAGCACATCTTACAATAATCAAAGAGGAATTCAGAGCACGGCGACCTCATCCTTCTTGGGCTGCATCCAGGTCGATCTCCATCTTCCCAGAACCTTGGCATCTTCCCTGTCGGTGAGCAGGGCTGTCAGCAGCCTGCCTGAGGCACAGGGAGCTTCTTTGCAACCCTCTTCTCTCCCACCCCCTCCTCCCTCGGGAACTCCACCTGTCACCCATTCCCTCCCTCCCTCCCTCTGAAGCTAAGATCTATCTGATTATGCTCTCTGCTCTTAAGCAACCAAGTCTTTTCACAGATCTTTCTTAGGTGGTCTCCCAAAGGGCACCAGGCAGAAGACACCGTCTGCCCTCCTCTGCCATTTCCCTTAAAAGCACTCTCTTCTTCGGCACCATTTATATCCCTGCTGTGCCCAAGAATACTGAGAAAAGGGGTAAGCCAGCATCAGAGGTAGGAGTTGAGCCCAGACTTCTCTCACCAAGAACCCTGCAGTACGGCCTTTCTTCCCTCCTCCACTCTGCCTCTCTCCCCATCTTAATAAAGTGAGTCCAGGTGTCCTCATGCCTGGCTTATGTCCTTGGAGCAATGGAGCATGGGAGAGTCATGTAAGCAGGACCCTCTGGGACCGCTGGGTCAATGGAGGCACGGTAGAGTGGGAAATCAAGAAAGCCAGTGTGCTGTCACCTCGTAGTGTCTCAGGATGTGTCCCCTCTCCAAGAGCTCTGTCTACGGAGAGCCTAGCCTAGTGTGATCTGAGAATAAAAAGCACACAGCTGAACTTGGTTGCTGGGATACCTGGGTTCTCCTGTGAATGCAGCACTTGCTAGCTATGGGGACCCTGGATGAGTTCCTTCCTTACCACCCAGGCCACAGCAAGAAGCTGACCTGATATCATGGGTAGAGGCTGGAGGGACCGTGGGCAACTCTTGAATGAAGGAATAGTAAAACAGACACACTCAACCTTTGGAACAAATGGTTAGCAGGGTCTAGATCCCCTCATCCATAACACTTCAGGGTTTGCTTCCATGGGAGCTTCCTGTAAGCCAGATCCCATCTCTGGTTGTATGAGGTCTTTACCCATTGAGGTTCACCCCAATCTGTAGAGAATATGATGTCTGCTGCCACCTGAGACAGCAGCCGTGGGCTTTCAGGAGAGGCTAGCTCAACTCACAGGAACACTGGCAAGAGTTTATTTCTAGTCCTCCTGAGTGAGAAAGGTTAAGGCCTCCGGCCTTCCTGTGGCCAGGGCCAGCCATGGACACTGCTTCTCTCTCCCTCTCTCTTTGCCCTCCTACCCCTCCTACAATCCCCGCTGCACTGGGAGCAGTCTAGGCGCATCCCTGTCTGGGGGTTCTTTGGGCTCAGCACAGACCCATCCTTTTGCATGCTTGAGGGGGGCCTCCCCAAATGCTTCTGCTGCTTCTTTGAAGGCATCTCTCAGCATCCTCTCTGCCCTATGGCCTGTATCCCGCCCCCCGCCCTTGGGACTCCATGTGCTTCCTTACTGTGGAAGGCATATTTCCACTCTCTGCCTTTTTCCTCATTGCTGCTTCTCAGTCTGCCTGCTCGGTATCCTAGCCTGCTTCTAGACCCAACACACACACACACACACACACACACACACACACACACACACACACACACAGAGCACACAGTTTCTGGTACACAGTGGGCTCATGTATGTATCTTTCAAGTCAATTTGACATGCACTGAGAAAATGGGCCTAAGAAAATCCCAAAGGGAAAAATAAATCTCAGATTTATCAATGCAAAGCCCAAGGAGCTCAGATTTATCTTGTTTACATTCTATTTCCAAAGTCAATGTTTCTTATTTTAATGTTTTATTCTGGCACGACTGTAGATTTTTATGTCAGTGGGCTCCTTATCTGGTGTCCCTAGTGAAGGCAACTTGTGAAAGCATGCTAATCCATCACAGCCAGGGCGGTCTCACGTCCTGCGCTTGCTCACTCACATACAGTTGTATCTGCATTGTTCTCCTGTGTACAGGGGGAGGGAGGAGAGAGGAGGGGGGAGGGAGGGAGCAAGAGCAGGGAAAAGGAAGGAGAGGGATGGAGAGAAAAACATTCAATTCAGTTTTCTCTTATTTAGGTGTCCACCAGTCTGCTCAAGATACAGAACAATTCCTAAGTGATGAGAATCCTCATGTTTTAACAACTGCACACACTTTCCTACTATGTCCCCCCACCCCAACAATGCAGCATGGTGCCCGTAGGGACTGTCAGGCAGCTCAGTGCATTGGGAATTTCTTCAGCCCCCCGAGGGACTGACAATGTGTTCCTTCTTCATGGAAGAGGAGTGGAAACACCGTGAGAGCCAGAGGACCAGGACGTCCGCTGAGACACTCTTCTTCTATACAGGACAAGGGAGCTGCACCCCAAACACTCAACAGTATAGCTGCCTAACCATGACCTAAACAATGGCAGTACCAGCTGAAGCCCTATTGTGGAAAATAAAAATCTCACAAGGATCTACCCCTAGATGAAGAGCTATAAGCCATTAACGGCTACAAAGAGAGAGAAAGTCAGCCTTCCCCAGAAATAACTGGTTAACCCTTAACTGGTTAACCAATGCCAAGTGGTTATCCCTAGAAACGTGCACATAAACAACACTAAAAGGACACGGCAGGTTTTATTTACAATTACATTATTTGTACAAGTAACAATAACAATTAAAGAAAAAAGAGAATAAGAAGATGAGAGGAGTTAGCTGTAGAATTTTGATGGGTGTGAATGTGGTCAAAATACAGCATTACCCAAAATAGTAAAAAAAAAAAAAAAAAAAACATTAAAAAGAGTAAGCTGTCCCTTCTATTGCTCTGTAACACAACAAAGCTCTCTCTTAAAGAAGTAGATTCTTTGTTGACAGACCCATGGTCATAATCGCATGCTCACTGTGTGAGCAAGTGTGGAAGATGCTGGATGAAATCCTCTGAAGGACTCACCTCCACTCGAGATGGGCACCATGGAACCCCCAGTTCAGACTCAAAGAGGGCAGCAGGGTGAGCCCCAAAGATAAGGATACTCTTGGCCTATTGTAACCTGCTGGTTTGGAGGAGTTGGGCCTCTCTGGACTCATGACTTCATCATCAATAATGGACTTGATGGGAAGGATAAGGCTCTGGAGCTTGAGCACAGTGCCTGGTTATTAGTTCTTGTCTACGCTGTAGGCAGCAAAGGTTCCAGAACATTCCATGAGACAAAGCCTGTGTGGGAGCCATGGTGCATCAGTCTGCCTCCACCTGAGGCACTCCAAACCTGAGCTCACTCACTCCTTGTCAGGCTATAACTCATCCCAGAACACTTTGTGTGTGCATATGAGTGGTACCATGCATTGAACCAAGGACCTCCACGTGCTAGGCAGACAATCCGCCATGGAGCTCTACCCCAAGCCCCTCTTTCACCTTTTATTTTGTTACAGGGTCTTGCTAAATCACTCAGCGTGGAGCTGCACTCTCTGTAGCATAGACGAGCCCAGCACTAGTGGTCTTCCTGCCTCTGCCTCAGGTCTAATCACAGCCCTGCAAATCTAGGTCAGGCCAGAAAACTGACTTCTTGAATGTTCTCTGTGTGGTTATATGCTGGGAGACAGGCATGGGGGGAGGGCCCCTTCACCCAGTCTTTCCTTTTATTGTGCTGAGTCTGCTGCAACATGACACAACACAGGGCGCCTTAGAAATGTCTTCTCTTGTCCTCTGTGTTGGAGCCTGAAAATGAGGTAAGATCAGGTTGTGCCGTGCCTGCCTTTCTTCCTTCCTTGCCTTCTCCAGCTTCTAGTGGCTCTCTAGAGACTCACTCTCCATCTTCACAATATCACACTTCCTGTGTGTGTGTGTGTGTGTGTGTGTGTGTGTGTGTGTAGAGAGAGAGAGAGAGAGAGAGAGAGAGAGAGAGACTGTCACACTTCTTTCATTAGGACTCAGAGTATTGGGCCCACCCTGATTCATCACGACCCCATCCTAACTAATTACCCCTGTGAAGACCCTATTTCTTTAAATAAGGTCACACCCACAGATATGGAGATTATTTCAACCTATGGGAGCATCACTGGACTCACCAATCAGCGTCTGCGTGCATATGGACGGACCCTAGTACAGCTCACTTCAGTCGGCAATAGGGTCATCCTTGAAACCTGTTGAAGCCCAGTGCCACAGCCATCAGCCATGCGCGTAGCAGGTGGAGCTGTGAAGTGGAGTTCTCCTCTCAGTCCTCAGGAATCACACTTAGCTCTGCCCTCTGCCCTTTGAGGATCCCGCTGGGTGTCCATCGGCCAGGTCAGGTAACACGGCGGTCACTTTCCCTCACAGTGATACAGTCTGGGGCTCCGGAGCAGATTCATTTCCTCGGCCAGTGAAAGAATGAAAAGACAGGAAATATCTGGAACGCAACAGACAACTGTGGCGGTGACAAACACAAGGCTTAACAATTGAAGAAAGGTGTTTATTGGGGGCTGAGGAGACACACGTGCAGTAGCACACAGAGAAAAAGACCTTCTACAAAAAGGATAGAGCTCAGAAAGCCAAAAGGTCTAGCCTCTTCTTGGGGGCTGGATTTTTTAAGTCTCCGAAGAATTTACCTCCCCTAATTGAGATTGGTCAGCTTGAAAAAAACCAGGATGGTTGATTGGGGGGGGGCAGTTTTATATAACACATCCCCCTGTCCAGCCTTGAACTTGCTGAGCCTGCTCATCAGCAGGTGCCCTGTTGGTGGGAGAAGAAACCTACAAGACCTTTGCTTTAAGATGCCAAGTTTTTGCCTCAAGTCAGGAGAATGAGGAAGAAGCCACCCATCTTGGAAATTCTCCCCTTTTATTACCTGGCCATGAGCCCTCTCTCTCTCTCTCTCTCTCTCTCTCTCTCTCTCTCTCTCTCTCTCTCTCTCTCTCTCTCTCTGCCTGCCTACCGGGGAGTTTTTCTGATTCATAGTCTCTCAGTGGTGGTGTGGGGTCCACCAGAGAAGACCTCTCAGGCACTGTCTACAGTCAACTGAAAGTTTTTATTCCAGCTTCCTGCGACAACACTCAGGTATTTGGACCCAAGTGTAGGGCCGGTGTTTAGAGCACAGAGTTTTTAAAGACAAAGAGCATTCCTTGTTTGGCAGCTGCAAGGGGAGGTTTTGTGTAAGCTTTTGTTAACTGACAAAAGCTAAGCTAAGCAGCGGAGAGGTGTAGGTTCTACATAAGCAGGCTGTTTATTATTATTATTATTATTATTAATTTATAACTGTATGCATTAATCAGGGTTCTCCAGAGTAACAGAACTTACGAAATGAATCTCTCTATCTATCTACACAAAGGGAGTTTATTGGAGTGACTTACAGGCAGTCCAGCAAATCCAACAATGGCTGACTGTGGAAGTTAAGTCGTAGCATCTAGTACTTGCTCAGCCCACTAAGCTGAATATCTCTGCTGGTCTTCAGTATACACTGGAGTCCAAAGAAGTAGGCTCTGATGCCAGTGAAGGAATAGACAAGCTAAACAGCTGAGAGAAAGCAGGTAAAGATTAAAAGCTTCCTTTTTCCATGTCTGTACATGGGCTTCCAGCGGAAAGTATGGTCCAGATTAAAGGTGTCTCTTCCCACCTCAAGACCTGCCTTTTCCAGCTCAAAAGAGCTGGATTAAAGGCATGTGTCCTCCTGACCCAAAGATTGGGAGTAGAAGTGCATCTTCCTACTTCAAATTGAGCAAAAAACAAAAACAAACCAAAACAAAAGACCCTCCTAGGTGTGCCCTCCATTTTCTGGTTTTAGTTTCAGATGTGTCAAGTTGACAACCATGAATAACCATCACAGAGAAGTTAAGGTAAATTAGCCGGGGCATCTTGACTCCAGGCTCCTAGAAGAGAGTTAGGTAATTTTCCACAGGGCTTCCCATTAAGGGGATCAGATTCTACTTAAACCTAAACTGGTCTCAGCAAGAATACAAGATGGAGGAACCTCTGCACTGACTTGGCTTGTCAAAGTAGGAAGCTGCTTCCACCTTGCAGGAAGGAGGTCTTGGTACACTTCATCACTAGTGAGCGTTCTTCTGCACTATAGAAACATACTAACAGGTAACAAGGACAGGCTGTGGCTATTCCAAAGCCTTGGAGAAAGTACTCTCAGAACTGTCTCAGTAATGACTGCTAGGGATAAAAGTGTAAATTATATAAGACCCAACTTGTTCCCAGTAAAAGCTGGGGAATACACTGTGAGACGCCCAGCCACGGTAGTAAGACGGTATCCCAGCAAGGGCTTGTGAGCCCCTGTTAGCCTCAGAGAGCCACAACCTGAGCAAGCGGAGCCTTCCTACTTTGAAATGCTAGACAAAATCCTTGCTAACAGGTACAAGCAGTTCCAGGAGAAAATGGCCTGGGTGATCCAAGTTGGATGTTTTCTTTCAGGAGGCATTAACACAGCACTGATGGATTTGTAATTTAAGAAATTTGTTTTCTCTCACAAATGCCTTGTGCATGACAACACGCTGGTGCCCAAACATCCATCCATCCCCTGGGGCTCTGGAGAGTCCTGAGAGGTGAAGTCACCTCCGGTAGTCGGTAGTCACAGCCTCCTGGCACCACCTGAGCAGCAGGCCACCCAGCAGCAGCAAGCATCTGTAGGGCCTGGGATGAGAGGATGGGTCATGCTGGGGGTGGGGGTGGGAAAGGCCCCCCCCCCCCGAGAGCCATGGCACCCAGGAAAGGGTGGGGCTGCCGGCCACGCTCCAGGACCTAAACACTCCTTAGCCCACTGTGTCCCTGCCACATCTTGTGGCTCACACAGAGGAAGCCCAGCCTGGACACGGAACTAGTGTGAGCATCCGCTCAGCAGTCTGCTCTACCAGCTGCAGCTCCGCTGTGCCTTCCCATCATCCCAGTTCAGCTCCCACTCCCACCTCCACCCTGGAAAACAGCCTCCCAGCCTTCTGAGTTTCCTGACTCTCCCATTCAAGTCTCTGCTCTCTCCTGTCTGGCCCACACGGCATGTTTACCTGCACTGTGGCAGACGGTCGTCTCTGTCACAGACTTGGGCATCTACTTGTGCAAATCTCCTTGTACATCTGTCTGTATCAATCTCTGTCACTTCCCAAAAACTCCAGGCCTGAGGCCAGAGTGCTGAGTCGAGTATGTAGCCCATGTCCTCTCTGCTGGGCTCCTCTTGCACCCTATACCCCTGGGGAACCCCAGCAGGTCTTACCACTCCAGCACTGTGGCCCCTGGCAATCGCCTGCAGTCATGCCTCCTTAGCACCATCTGTGACACATGGCGGGGACTCTATTACCTCCTAGGGCTAGAAGACGGGATGACTTCATATATGGAAACCGTTTAGCACAAAGGCCGATGGAGGAAACGCTCAGTGTGTCTAACAACCTTAGCCTGCCTGTGTTTCCAGTCAGAGCATCTAAGTCGGGGTATGGGTAAAGATGGACCCTGAGCTCACTGCCGCAGGCTACCCTCGAAAGCCAGAGCTGGCAGGCAAAGGCCGCTGAGCTGGCTCCCTGGCAGAGCAGCCCTGGGGAGCGGCCAGGAATGTGGGAGATGGCAGAGGGTCTGTGTGGAGAGACCTCTGCCCTTCCGGCCTCCGAGGCCCCAAAGAAGCAGATATTTTCCAAGGCTAAGCAAGGAGCTGAGGAATTTATGGAAAGGAAGATGCCTCATCTGCCTGTCGTCTTAGGGGTCTCAGGGGAGCCTTGGAGCATTCCTGTGGTCCAGGTTTCCCTAAGCAGACACCCTGCCCTTCCTGATTATCATGCCCAGCTGGTGGCCTCTGTGGAGGCAAACTAATGCATCTCTCTGTATTCGGAATACATCTAACCAGCTCCAGGTGGATGGCCAGGACCCAAGGCCTGCGGGATGGGGAGCCAGGGGAAATGGCTCCAACTTCACAAGCCCACAACCCGGAAACCATTATGGATCAGCTTTGCCTCGCAGCACTTCTGCCGGCCTCTGTGGCTGCTTCTTCAAGATGGGTCCTGGGGAGGTAGGGCTGGCGGGGATGAGCAGCAGGTGTTCAGCCTGTCTCACTGCATGGTTCCCCAGGGCCCACAGCACTCCCCAGGGTCATGTGGGGAGAGGTGGGCCTGTAGCTGCACGATGGAGCTAGGCCTGGGCTGTGCCCCAGCTCTCTGCCCCATTCTATCTATATAGGATCTTACTGTAGTCCAAAGAGGATTAGGGAGGAGGAGACCTACAGATCTCCCTGCTCTAGAGTATCAGAAGGTATCTTACCGCAAAGAAGATCACTTTAGTCACTAAGCGAAATGTAAAGACAGAACTAGGGTAAGAAAGTCCAGCTGCTATGAGCCAAGCCCTTCTTGGTCTACCGGAGTTTTAACTTTTTCATGTTCAGAAGGTAGATGGTCTCATTCAGGGACTCTGCACTCTGCCTTAGGACACCTATTAATTAAACAGCCATTAGAAGCCAGGTCTGAGTGAGAGTTGCCCTGGAGAGGGTCTGCTGGGCCCCTGGGGTTTCCAGAAGCTCAGTCCAGTGGCTCAAACGGACCCCACCAGTTCCTAGTTTTGAAAAAGCTCTGTGAACTGTGAAATGCCGAACTTCCGGCAACATTAAATGCCTGCCGTCCAAAGTAATTACGCTAGTGAGCGGGGGAAATTCCACCATCCAGGTTAAGGCTCTCCACACCGCAGCCCGGATCCAAACCATCAGGGTCTTACATGCTGCCCAGCAGGTCTGGGCCGAGTCTGTGTTTCCAGACAGCACTCCAGGGTAGCCACTATCAGGTATCGGTAACAGCACAATTTGGATAGTAAGTTACTGGGCTAATGCTGAGCAACTATCGTTCATCAGTTTGTCCAATCAGCTGCCTAACTGCAGAATCTGATGGGAGAGGAACATAAATTCCTGAGACTAGGTAACTAGACTCCTGAGGGTGGGGCTGTATATCGCTACCTGTCTGTCGAGATAGAAATCCTGCAATTAGCGAGAGAGAGAGAGAGAGAGAGAGAGAGAGAGAGAGAGAGAGAGAGAGGGGTAGAATGATATGTAGGTCTTTACAAAGACATTCTGTTTTTCAGACAATACTTAAGGGGCAGATAAAACCACTTAATTCTCCTCAGTGGACTCTGAAACACCTCCTGGGGAGCTAAGTAGTCCAGATGCTAGGGGCAGGTACAGTCTTTTGGCACCCTGATCTTTTGGTGGGTCTCATCCAGCTGAATGAGGAACAATACTGTCAAGACAAAGCCTCAGACACAGCCCAAGGCAGGGACTGCAGTGGGGTGAGGGGAAGCTGAAGCCCGAACTATTCCTCAAGTTCTTTCTCTTTTGATCCCCCAAACAGAAGCCCACTTGGAGACATTCACACGCTATCTCCGACACGTGATGGGGATGGGGGTGGGGGCACCTGAAAAATCCTGTCCTTTCCTTGATGAACTCTGTTCCCAAAATACAGCTCGCAAACTCTGCCAGCAGCTGGCATCTTCTCTCGGCAGTGAGCACCTCCCCCAGCAGTGGCCTTAAGCGGTTATTTCCAGGCTATAATTTTCACAGAAACAGGAGGGTGTGCCTGGCGGGAGATGTTTTCTACAATTGGAAAGAAAACAATGAGAAAGCTTTGGAACAAAGAACATTCAGATTCTCACCGACAATTCAGGGTCAAGGCTAACAAAGACAGGCAAACTTGTCAAGGGAGCGAGGAGTCAGAAACTGTGCTTCAGAAGGCCGAGGAAGCACACAGCCTGAGCCACAGCTGGGTAAGCAAGAGAGGTTGGCTGCTAGAGGGGACAGAGAGCCAGTGAGGGCCTAGAGTGGTCCAGGCGAGAAAGCCCAGAGGTCCCAGAAATGGCTGGAAATGGGGAGGAAAGATATGGGCACGTGGAAGCCACTAGGGTGTGACAGTGGCCGAGAGAGAATAGAGTCTTGGGATATCACTACATCTCAAAGAGCTAAAAGGCACAGCCCAGGTGATGAGAAAAGCTCACAAAGGCATGAGTAATTCTGGCGTGAGGAGAAGCCTGGGGGCAGCAGTGATTTGAAAGAGGCTCCTGTATTCATACTTAAGTCTCCTGTGCTTCTAGGAAGAGAGAGGGGAAGCAGATGGAAGGAGGACCTGTGGGGGCTCCACCTCTCAAGGCCTCTTTCTAGTGGCCCTTTATTTTCCCCAAACACAAGTACGACAGGTCACAAGCACCCTGAAGATCCTTTTGGTTAGTCTGAGCCAACATGAGGCCCAAAGCCACCTGTGAGGCCGATCCTGAGAAGGTTTGGAATCAACTCACAGTCCATAAAGACAGGAAATAACTCCGGCTCTCTGCCAGGCTTCCTCTCTGCCCCTTGAACTCCTTTTGGTACGAAGAGCAGGTGAGTATGAAGGACAACGGAAAGGCCTTTGATCTGTATTCTAAACTAGCCCAGATGCCTCGTGTGGCTTAGAAGAGACAAATCCGTACACAGTTTCTAACATTTCTGAGTGTTGGCCACACACAGCCTCGTCTGTGATCAGCACACCATGATGCAGAACTCAGCTTTTGAAGTTAGGGCTCTTATTTGAACTGCTGATCTCTTGCCCGCTATGCCCATGACAACGGCAGAACTACAAGGGTCCATCCAGCACCTCAGCTCGGCAGTTCTGGAATATTACTGACTCTGGACTACTCCTTTGAGCAGTCCCCAGGCTCTCTAAAGGACACTGTACTTCTACAGTGCCTTAGGATTTTCTAATGCTAGCAACTGTAACAAAAATATCGGCGGGCTACATGATAACCATTCACATTTGACCTTTGACCTATGCAGAGTGTGGCTACTGACCTCCTCCTCCTCAAACACATCCAGCTGAAAATCTGCGTCAAGTGTTCCATTGGTCTAAAATTCCCCGCGGATAGCCTGCTGTTCTCTAGAAGCCTTGGTGATGACACAGTTAAGTGAGTATGCCGCACACACTACAGTGACAGGTACCCAGAGCCTGCGAGGGACTGCCTTCTTGGGTAATGGGTTGATCTGCTGCTCTCTCGGGGACGGTCAGCACACATGATGGCATTTTAAGCAGAGCCTTGCAGCATGTGAGCTGGAGGCCGCAGTCACGTGGGCGTCCTCTCCCGCAAACTGTAGGCAGCCGTCATTTAACCCTGCATCTCCACATCTACCTCAACCGTACATGGCCTCTCCGCTGTGCATGTATTTTGGTAAGCTCTGTAGTTCATCTTTAGGTTTTTTTTTTGGGGGGGGGGGGTTTGGTTCTGTTTTTTCCAAATCGTCACAAACCTCCAAACTCTCACACAAGTGGATGTGAGTCCAAGCCTGTGTTGCTCACAGTCTGTCACTCTGGGGTATCCATGAGTTCTCCATTCTGTAGGGCATCCTCACTGGGAACTCAGGTGCTTGTGGCTTCACACATTTTGGATAGGCCTATAGGTTGTATGTGAGCACTCCACACACATATGTGTCTAAAGGACAGACACTACTTTGTCTCACAGGTCTGGGGAGTTTGAGGGTGAAGAACGACTGGAGGGAAGGGCCAAGCTTCATCCTAACCCTGTGAAAAAGTGGCCATGGGAGGAAGGCTAAGAGGAGCTAGTTTAGGTCTTAAATAAGCCAAAAGAGTCCTCCAGATTTAAAAGAAAAATCCACATGAGGCATTTTATAGGAAGACATTTGACATTTCCTTTCATAGAAAAGACCACTCAGGAGCTAGATGATAAAATTTACCTTCGTGAAAATCGTGTTGCCTCACCTGTGGGAGCCAATCGACTTTCCCAGCTCCTGGGATAAACATGGCTTCCTAGGGGCGGTCAGGAGTTTGCTTCCCTTTCATTTAGCTGCTCTGCTCTTCCACACTCTCCCCAGGCACATGACAAATGCCCAATTCACCATCTTGATGAGAAGCTGGGTGGCTGGGGCATGGGCACAAGTCACATAGATCTCCCTGGGTGGTAGCCCGGGATTAGGGCCCCCACAGTTCAGCTTGCTTCATGAACACACTTTTGCCACTGGCCAAAACTTTAATAGGAACAAACCCGGAAGAAGCCGGGATGGGGGGGCAGCAGTTTCTTGAGAGCACTGCGCCCTTCCATGTGGTTTGCAGCAAATGGGGGGGGGGCATTAGTGTGTTGAGCCTTCTCTGCCCTTTGGTAATCATTTCTGGTTTTGGCTTTCAGGGGCTATAACTGGAGATCACTGTTATTTCCTGCATAGCTACAACACACATGGCCTGCCAGATATATTCAGTCATGGGCTGCGTGTACCACAGGATACCAACAAATGTTCCTAACACAAACATGAGACCTGTAGTGTGATTTTGTGTGCTGGTGTGTGTATGCACGCATGAGCGTGAACGTGGGGGCCAGAAGCACCTTCCTCAAGCACTGTCACGTTTTCTGAGACAATGTCTCTGGCTGAGTTTGGAGGTTGCTGAGTCCCCCGGGCGAGCAGGCCAGCATGCTCTGAGATCCTCATGACACCACCTCCCCAGCACTCGCTTTGCATGGAGCATTTTCACACAGATAGTGGGAATCGAACTTGAGCCTTCAAGTTTTCCTGGCAAGTACTCTACTGACTGAGCTATTTCCCAGCCTCGTGATGTGTGTGTGTGTTCTCAAGGTGCCTGCCAGCAGTCAGTCAAGCCAGGGCTCAGAACGGAGGGGACCTACGGTGGCATGTGGAAGCCGTTCTGTGCCAGCTTTGCTGTCCACAACACCTTTCCCCAATGTGCTCGATGCCATCACATGGCGAGCTTTAAACTGGCCATGCTCTCAATGTTCACACCACAGGAAGGAGCAAACGCTTCAGGTTGGCACCTTGACTATATGTGCTTTGGAGTGAGGCCCAAGGGTCGAGATTTGTTTTATTTGCTGTGGATGTGTGTGTGTGTGTGTTTGTTTCTTTATGTACCCCATGTGCTGTGCCTGCAGAGGCCAGAAGATGGTGTCAGATCCCCTAGAGCTGGAGTTATAGGTGGTTATAGATGCCAAATGTGGGTGCTGGGAACTGAACCTGTGCCCTTCGCAATAGCAGTAAGCACTCTTAACTGGTGATCCACCTACCCAGCCTTAAGAACCTGGATTTGTACCAAGTGCTCTCCCAAGTTTCCTGGTCATCATGGAGCCTCTGACTTTGAGTAGTTAATCTCCAAAACTTCTCACACAAATTCATAGGAAGTCTGGTCAGAGAGAGTTGGTCTAGGGCTTAGAGCCCATGTGCCGGGAACTCCTTCCCAGGCAGTGACCCATATCCCAGACACAGTGGCAGGACTGGTGGTACCCACTCAGGGGCTGGGGCATCTCTGTGTCACGGTCTTGAGAGTGGCCAGTTAGGACCTCAGTTTGGGGACAGGTTTTAATACCTGAGGCAAGGTCCACTTCATGTCATTTTTTTCCTCAGAACGGTTTTCTATCTTCAAAAACAGTACAAGAAGCTTGGCCAAAGCCACATAACCCAAAGAAAACCCTGCCAACGCAATGGCGTTCCATCAGCTCCAGATGGAGTAAGCCCACCTGGCCACTGTGCCCATGGCCCACCTCCTTTCACGGAGATGGCCCACACACCCTCTGGGATTCCGGAGGCTAACTCTGGAGTTTCTCCACCAGAAGTCATGAGGGGTTATTCTCAAGATCATTGGCTCTCCCCAAAGCACCCCAAGGCCTCGCTGACTCAGGAAGCATTCCTCCCATGGCCTCCACCCAAACCCTGTTCTCCCAAAGCACCTGGCAGCAGCAACACAGTGTCCAGCCCAGCTGTGACCAGGCCGCCTTGGGACAGCTTGGTCATTTCTCCCTGTCTGATAGCCAGGTCCCACCCACCATTCGAATCCAGAGTGAACTTCTGTCTCTCAGTGATTCTAAAGCATAGCCATCTGGACCTCCGTGGAAGTCCTTAGATCCTCTGCAAGGGCTGATCTTAAGGAGAGCAGACAGAGCCCGGAAGACTTGGGGTGCAGGGCAGGAGGAGAGAAACTGGGACACTCTGGGAGAATCTCTCCAGGGACTATTTCTAAGCCACTCCCCCCCCCACACACACACAGTCCCTCTATTAGCTTTTGAATAACTCCTGGGTGAATGAGGTATAGAACAGAGAGACAGAAGAAAATAGCTATTGAAACTGAATAATGAACACACAGGTGTGGTTACAATGCTTCTTGAATCCTGCTGATATGTGGCCTTATCTATAATAAGGTACAGAAGCCTTGGTTGTTCACATCCTGCCCCTCCTCACTCAACATGCAAACATGTATTTACTGTTATTTTTTTTTCAGACCAGGAAGCCTACAACATGCCAGGTATGTCCAGCAGTAAACAAAGCCATCATGGGCCCTGGTTTCATGAATTCAGACATGAACTGAGGGGAAGCAGACAAAGTTGACACGTGAATAAATTCATAAGACTATTTCAGATGGAGACAGCCATGAAACAGAGCGGCAGGAACAGGGGAGTCTGAGAGGCCTCTACGAAGAGGGGACACGTACAGACCTAAGGGACAGCAGTGAATCATGGGAGGGTGGGGGAAGTGTTCCAGGAGAACCTCAGGTAGAAATGCACTGAGGGGTGCACTTGGGGACTGGGGGGGGTGTGTGAAAAATGACAATGAAGCCAGGAGACAGGAGGAGGTGCCAGGGTGGGGAGGGCTACATGCGGTACCCAGCATGAGGGACTCCAAAGGCCCCCCATGGGAACATGTGTGACTCTAGCAGGAGGGATGGAATTCTATAAGAGTGTGCAGTGCGCACAGGAGCCTTTGAGGACAAACGGGGCTAGGAACCCAGGGCTAGGGACAAGGCAAAGGAAGGACTATTTGGACCCAGCTGGTGGCAGGGAGACAGATGGGGTGCTCAGGCACCAGGGAAGAGGATTTTCTTGTAGACAGGGTGAAGGAATGTGGAAAGAAGAGCCCAGAAGCCCAAAAGAGATCCCTGGTTGGAGGGTTGACCACACAGTTGTGTAAAAAGGATGTTGAGGGCTTAGATTTAAGGCTTGGGGGTGAGCTAGGGAAGGTGAACAACAGGGAAACCATGCCCAAAAGTCAGCAGGAGGCAGTGCACAGACCTCGGGAGACTTTAGAGCCGCTGACCAGATGGTGTCAAGTTCCGGAACCAGCTACTGCCCTCCTCAGTAACCCATGGGTCAGAAGTTCAACTAAAAGGGCATAGCCAACAGTACACAAACACAGGATTTTCCCATCACCGCCACCACACGCAAGGGCTTCGGCTGCCAGGTGCCCTGCTAGCCTTCGGCCCCAGCTTCCTCCCATAGCACACACACCTTCCCCGCCTCCACAGTTGTATGTTTCTTTCCTTGGCCTCAACAGTCAAATGGTAGCAGTTCTTAGACTTTCACACATTTTAGTTGCCCTGAGGTCTCCATCCACTGTAGCCATAAGCAGCTCCTGTCCTCACCACTACTGCCCCACAATCTCCTTAGCTCTTGCACAACCGCTATCCTGGCCAGCCCATCCCATGGGCTTGGACTGGGAGATGAGGGGAGATGAGGCAGCTCCACATGTTGGGGGCTTGAAGAAAGGACTATGGCCCCCTTCTGCTCCGGTCCTCCTGGGAGCTCCTCCTCTTTCAGCTCTAGGCTCCTGGGGTCCCACTGTGTCCATGGCTTGCCCAGGGATGTCTCCGTGCTCGTCACTTTCCTACAAACGGGCTTCTGCACAGAACAGTGACACACTGACTATTGCTGGGAACATAGAGGCTTGTCATCACACTCCAGGCTGGTGCCAACAGCATCTCATGTCCTTGATCCTTTGAGGCAGGGGGTGTTGCTGGACCTCTTGAATCTCCAGGACCAAGAGGGCAGGGAGGTTCACAACTCCACTTTTCTTCTTGGTTGCTTAGTTCTTAGCTAGTCACCACCCTAGAGAAGCTGCCAGCAGAACAGCCATATTTATTCAGGTGACAGGTGTGATGGGCAGGGCTTGAGCCTCAGAGAGGCCTGGAAAAGAAAGGGCAGCAGTCAGTTCAAAGAGAGCGACTCTTAATAACAAAAGTAGGAAAGCTAGCCCAAACACACCTGCACTCAGTTAGGCCTGCTCACCCTCAAGAGCAATTACCACCAGCCACTAGTGTGGCCAGCTGAGAGGCTGCTGCAGGGACCAGTCACCCGTCAGTCAGCGTTGACATCTCCTGTGTCCTGTGATAGCATGGCTCTACCTCCCAGAGAGGAAGGCTCAGGCTTCCCTCTGTAGGCGAACTGTCTCAGATGGGCCCAGAGATGGCTGACTTTAAGAAACCTGAGCAGACTCGCCTCCTACAGAGGTGTTTCTGTTGGTCTGTCTGGTGGGCACTGAATGCTTCTAAGCTAGTACACAGTCTGGAACGGCCTGGGATCTGACACATGCATCATCGGTACCAATACCCTCTTCACTGTCACCGTCATCAAGCCTAGGACGGCATGTCTACCCGGTCCTAGTCACTTTGCTCATGTCATTGTGTTATCTTGGACTCCTCAGAGCAGCTCATGAAATAAATGCTAACGTCTTCACTCGACAGAGCCAGAAACCAAAACTCATGGCCAAAGCCCCACACTGCAGCTGCTGGTGGGGTGGACCTCTCACGGCGCCACAGTGGTGACAGTGACAGGGACCATCTGGAGGCAACAGTCCATTCTCTACAAAGCTGGGTAGGCCACAGGACAGTTCCCCGTGGAGGCCATCTGCATGCCACCAAGAGTGCTGGCAGCCCACAAGTCCGCTCTAGCCACCCTGGCCATACCCGCCTGTATCAGGAGCCACCCTCGGCTCCCTCTGGCTGCTGAACATGCAGTCAGCCCAGACACAAACCTGCTCTAGTCCGCCTGATACCACAGAATCAGCTAGATGCTTGGCAAAACTGGAAAAACAGAACTTGGTCATCAGCCACCACCAGTGCTGGGTTTGAATCCTGGCTATCTCATATATGACTTTTGTTAAGTACAGGTAAAGTTACCCAGCTCCTGCCTCTCCACTTCCTAATCCAGACAATGGGGGTAATATCGCCCTTGAAGAGTTAGTAGAGGGACTAGGTAAGAGCAACGGGATGAGTCCCATAGGGGTCTTAACACGCTTCCTCAAGCACAACAGATATGAAACAAACGGATAGAAAGAAGGAAAGAGAGAGAGGAAGAAAGAAAGAGAGGGAGAAAAAGAGAGAAGAAAAGAGAGAGGAAGGAGAGAGAGAGAGAGAGAGAGAGAGAGAGAGAGAGAGAGAGAGAGAGAGGGAAATAGAACAATTAGATCAACTCTGAGCCCTTCTTACATCATCAAATCCATGAACCAGACTAGTCTGACAGCCCAAAATCCCAAACCTGTAATTTTAGCCAAAGAAAGACACTTCCAGGTCTCAGATCTCTCTTCCCTAAAGGAGGGATGCTGCCGCCATCCACCCACTATTTAACAGAGGGTGTGTGCTGCTGGGGTGTGAGGAAAATATTTAGAAAGCTTCCAAGTGGGGCTGCGTGGGATGGGATTAGAGTTGCCATCTAACTCTGACTCCGCCCATCTAACCCAGATGTTCTGGTTCTGGCTAAGGTGGGCCTGGCCTTGAGGAAGCTCATAGAACTGAGAAGCCAAGCCGATCCAGGAAGCAGCCTTTCCCCCTGGCAGGCACCTTCAGAGACCCTGCCACACAGCAAAGCTGCCTGCATCCTCGCTGGAATCTGCACACCACAGCCTAGCCTGGACTAGTATGTGCGTCATCACTGAGGCCCCGGCCTTCTTCATAAACTCAAGCCAAGTCCAAAATGGGACGTGGCAGTCAGAACACTAATCTAATGGAGGGAACTGATGCACACATTGCTGCGTGACTTGGTGGAAACCTTTGCAAGAGCCCACGGCTGCTGCACGAGGCGCTGCACAAGGCTGCCTCAAGGGGTGCTCAGGTTTCCACAACACTGCCTTGGACCTACGGGGGCTGGAACACAGCAAAGAGATACTTGCGGGGACACTCAGAGGAGAAGACACATGTGAACATGGCCATGAGGTCCTTGTTTCACTGTGAGGTGTCAGTGTCTTAAAGGAGGACACCCAGGGTGACAGAGGAAGAATAGAGGGGACACATGGTCGAGTGGAGAGTCAAGGAAGGATTTCTCAAGGAAGGACATTTGTACTGAGAAGTGAATCAGGTCAAGGTAGGGAGTGGGACAAATGGCAGGCAGCGGAACGCCCGAGGAGGGTGACAGGCACTGCTTTGCGGAGCCCAGCCAGGTCCATTACTATGTGGTGGGATGAGGGAACAGGCTGGGCACACTGAGCAAATATGTGGTTCTCTGCCCTCAGGCACCCAAGGTAAGAAAATGCCACACGTGGGCCCAGGAGAGCTGCAGAGTGGTCTGTGGACATATCACAGAGACCTTCTGGCTGGGAAAGGGGCACAAATGAACACCCCTAAGCAGTGACTGACGGCTTCAGGGATGCCATGAGAACCCATTGTAGACTCCCAACAAGCTGCTGCACACCCCAGGCTTCTTTCACCAGATGAAACAGCTCTGGCCCGCACATCTGCCTCTGCTATTTTTGCCCATGGGCTTTGCCTGATACTAAATATTACCACCTAGCTCGCGGCTCACTGTGAATGGCACTTCCATAGCCTTGTCTATAATAATTAACTGTCTTGAGGTCTTTTATGTCTCAGCGTTGATGGGAGTGACAGGGGCTGTCAGAAGTGATGAACAAGCCGAGCAGGTTTGGTCAAGCAGTGGCAGGACTAGAGCCAGCAGGGAAGCCTGACAGTGCTGGACAGCATTTCTCCCAGCGTGCTCCACTTTGACTGCTGTTCTGTGAGAAAGGGACTCCCAGGTCGAGTTAGTTTAGGGCACACTTCCTGAAAGGGTGTTGAATGGCCTTCCTGGCTTTGGACCTTCTGAGCCCCTCCTGTGTGCAGACAGCACTGAACCCCAGCCCCCAGCCCCTGCAGGCCCCACACTCTCCACTGCAAGAGTAAGAGCGATTGCATAGCAGAGTCTGGTGATACAAGTCTATAACCTCAGCCACTCTCTGGAGACTGAGACAGGAACATTTCTGGTCAAGGCCAGCCTGAACTACTTAGTGGTACGTCTCTAAACCAATCAAACAAACAAACAATGAACCCAAAGGATCTGGTGTAGAGGGGAGTATATCTCAGTGGTAAGCACTGCCCGGCATATACAAGGCCTGGGCTCAATCCCCAGTGGCACAAAGAGAAAGAATAATGCATCCTACTGCCGCTCATAACAAACGCTCATAATCAACTTCTGCCGAACGGTAGAGGTGTGCTCTCACAGTTTGGAGGGCAGAAATTCCTAATTAAGGGGTTTGGCAGGGTCCTGCTCCCTCCGGAGGCTCTGAGAAGGGTTTCTGTCTTGTCCCTTCCAGGCCTGCAGTGGTGTCCAGCAGCCAGTGACATTCCTCCGTATTTGTTGACATCACTCTCGTCCCTGCCTTCACCTTCCCCAAGTCTGGTCTTCACAGGGCCTGTTGACAGCCCATCCTAGTCCAGTGTCACCTCACCTTAACTTGGCTATACCTGCGCATATCCCATTCCAAATATGATCACAAGTCCCAGGGGTCAGGACCTGGACATCTGTTTTGGGGAAATAGGGGTGTTATTAAGCCCACTATGGATTAGAGAGGCATAGTAAGTAGGAAGAACCAGAGGGCTCAGCAGAGAAGACTGTGAAGCCAGGATCTGTCTCTGTAACTTTGGAGGGAATTTCCTGAAGGTTCTCCAGGCTCGTCTTTGGTGTCTGTGTGCAGAAATCCTAACACCGAACATGGAGGGTAGCTGTACAATCTGAGCTTGCAAAGTCCACATAAAGTCAGAGCCTAGGGTCCCAGTAAGTGCAATGGGATACAGTCAGATTAGTTTTTCGGATAAAAATAATTATCCCTTTTCTGTGTTGATGCTAAACTTCCCGAAGCGGGGCCGGGCAACATATAAACAACGTCTTCCCCTCCTTCTCGGATCCCAGTAACTGACTGAGGTAAAAGCCTACTGAAGTTCACCCCAGGGAACCCATGAGTTTATCAGGGTTAAGAGCAGAGCGGTTACAAGCTGCCACACTAGGTCTGCACCCTGCATGGGTGATAGCTCCCCATGGTGACACAGACAGAGCCCCTACCCTAGTCCTTCCAGAGTCCCATATACTCTAGCCCATCTCCAAAACCCTGAGACAGTGTGCAGTTAAGACAGAATTGCATACAACTGGCTGGGAGAAGGCTGGGTATGCAGGCGGCCAGGGGCCCATGACCCTCCCCTTCCTTCTATGGGAGGAGGAAAACAGCCAACAGGCTCAGCTCTAATGATTTGGGGGGGGGCAGGTCCAGGTGAACTTCTGAAGATGGTGACCATTTGTCTCCAAGGACAGTCCTCAAGAGCGTGGGACACAGGTGGGCAGGAACGAGGCTGTCATTTCCATCTTGCTGGGTCTGATCTTGAGTGCATCTGAGGGAATCTCCCAATAGCCCATCTGGCCAGATGTGTAGCAGCCGTAGACCAGGTAAGATCTACGGGAGAACATCAAATATGGGCTGTCTGTCCATCTATGTCAGTTCAGATACCATCATTAGACATCAGACAAGTTACCAAGAGTTTTGGGAGTCTGTTTTCTTCTCAGTGTAGGAATGGCATTTCCTCACTGAGATCCCTGAGGGTTAATATGAGGAACAAAGTAAAAACCCAGACAGGAGCTTTGTGGTGGGCAATTCCATGTCCAAAGTGCATGTGTGGAACAGGTTATTCTGTCCCTCGGTGTACTGCTCCCAGTGGGTCACCAAGTCCCTACTTCAGGCTTTCTTTGGGGACAAGGTGTGTGAGAACAAGACAGATCCTCCCTAACTGTCAAGACGCTGAGCCTCAGCTTGGGATCCCATGAGGAGCCCTCCTCAGCCTGTATAGCCTTGACTTGCGGTGACAGAGATGGTCCCAGGTAGGAGGCAGTGCAGTGGGCAACCAGGCCAGGCACCCAGAAGCAGTCACTGGGAGGTCTTGACTGGAGTCAGATGACCAAGTGCTAACACAGGTGACTCTGCCCATCTCTGCCAGGGCTGGGAACACATAGGTGTGGGGGAGGGGTGGGTCCCCAGGTGATCATAGTGCAGGTGCAGAGGAGAGCATCCCATCACAAACCTGCATGCAGGACAGGGCCCCAGCAGAAACTACTTTAAAGGCAGGAATGTGAGTTCCCTGGGGCCTGGCTCCTGTGATTTATGAGGCTTGGGATGCCTCAGCCTGCACCAAACCTACCTCAAAAGCTAGAAATAGGGGCAGGTCTGGCCTCCAGGCTATGAAGCAAATGCAGAAACACAGGTACTATGTGCAGGTGTGTCCCCAGAGCCCCAGAGAAGGGGGAGTTGGCACAGACCCATGTGCACCGTGCCTAAGGGACTTCAGAACTCCTTCCCATACGGCCTGTGCTTCTACCTGTTTCCATACCCGCATGGGGGGACAAACATCTGTGCCAGCAAAGAAAACATTTCCAGCCAGGGACCCCCACATCAGACAAAGGGTGAAGCCTTAGAAGGCCTCAGGAGAGTGTGTGTTGGGCTTGAGGACAACAGGCATGAGTGTCAGCTCGCTGCTGTGGCCTGAGGCAGGCTACTCCCCTCTGCTGCTCTCCATGGCCCTACTCAGTGTCTACTGCTCGGTGCATCCTTGCAACACGGAGGTTCATATTCCAGCCAATTCCATTTCCCAAGTACCTGCTGGACACGTGACAAACACTGGTGGAGGCCCCAAGATCACAAAGCGAGAGCCAAAGAGACAATTATTGTGTATGGGTCCTTGGGCCCGGAGAGTTCCCTCCTGTTCTGCCTTAACTGCTCATGGCTTTGCAATCCCCAAAGGCAGGGTCTCTAATTCCTCATGAGACAAAAGGAGGTCTCTGTGGGTCCCACTCCACTAGGTGCCTGTGAGTGTTGCAGAAACCCCTGCTCACGCAGCTGGCTGCCATGCTTGCACACACAGCTTCCAGTGTTGGCTACTGACACTGGTTTTCAAAAGTCGTAGTTTGTGTAAAATGAAAGCTCAGACCTCAGATGTTGCTGAGAACTAACAACTATGTCCCCTGAATAGCCACCCCCAGAGACAGCTAGCAATGTTAACCACTTGCAACAACCGTAGAAAGCCCCCTGGAGACCTTTCCAGTCAAGCTCAGGTCCTGGTTTGCTTCTCTATTGCGGCAATAAACATGACCGAAAACAACTTGGAGAGGAAAGGATGCTTTTGCCTTACACGTAACAGTCTGCCATGGCAGGAACTCAAGCAGGAACCTAGAGGTCGGAAGTGAAGCAGAGACCACGGAAAAAGGTTGCTTACTGGCTCACTGCCCTGGCTGGCTCAGCCCAGGCCCACCTGCCTAGAAAGAACACCACTCACATGGGCTGGACCCTCCTACATCAATTAGCAATCAAGAAAACGAAGCACAGGCCAGTGTGATGAGGATAATTCCTTAACGGAGGCTTCCCTCTCCCCAGGTGTCAGCTGACAGCAAAGATTAGCCCTCACACTGCCTGCTTGTCCAGAGTCCCTTGCTCTTCTGAGTCCCAGCACAAAGGCCAACTGTACCAAGTAGCGTCCCCCATCCCCAGCCCGACCCCATTCTTCTGCTGCCTGGAGTTTTGGTCTGTTTTTTAAGGTTTATTCATATTGTTGTAGGTATTTTTAGCTTGTTCTTCTCCCTTAGTGCATAGGATCTTACTAAATATTTTATTTATTCTGTTCCTGTTGGTGACCATTTGATTTATCTCTAGTTTGGGGCTGTTATAAGTAAGTTCACTATAAACACCCCTGTAAATATTTTTTTACAGGCACATACTCTCACATCTCTTTTAGTAATAATTAGGATGGAATCACAGGGCCATATTATAGACAGAATACGTTATACAAAATATATTTTCAATAAAAATTAAACTATATATTAAACAAGGAATTCCTGCATTATTTACTTCTCTGTTGCTGTGATAAAATACCATTACAAAAGCAACTTCCCAGAGCACTGATCTGAGCTTACGATTCCAGAGGGCTAAGAGCCCACCGTGGCAGGGAGACAAGGCAGCAAACAGCAGGCATGATGGCCAGAGCAGGGAGCTGAGCGCTCCCATCCTCAACCACAAGCAGGAAACAGAGAGTGGGGGGAGACTTAAAACTCTCTAAGCCTGCCCCAGTGCCATGCTTCCTCCAGCAAGGCCAGGCCGCCTCCTAAGCCTCCCCACATGGTACCCACCAAGTGCTCAGATGTCCAAGACGACGGAGGACATTCTCACTGCAACCACTACGTGGCCAAACTGCTTTTGAAAACTATCCTACCATTTTACAACCTCACCAGCAAGACATCTGAGTGCTAGTGGTTGCACACCCCAGCACTGCATATGACTAGTCCCTTGGTTTTCAGTCACCCTGTGTCACCTCAGTGTTGAACGCCGGTCACCAGCCACTGACAGGCCAAACATCTCTCCTGTGGCTGTGGTCACTTACACGCCTGCTTTTGTGGGGCCTGGGTTTTCCTTTGTAAACTTGGCTTGTTTGCCTTTCAGTGTTAATCTCTCTGTAGAAGTCTTCATTTTGCCTATGACTAGACCAGTCTGCCTCTAGGCGTGAGGAACTGCCTAAATCATGTACTGGAGTCAGTACAAAGGCCCTAAGGAAGAAGCCAGGCCTCAGGCCCCAGCTCACAGCACAAGTGCCTCAGAGATTTTTCTAGCTGTGTGTGGCTGGCAATGCATTCATGTTCTTGTAGAGTCTTTCAGTTTGTGCTTTTTGTGTGTTGCCCAAGAGAGCTTTGCTCCCCCCCGGGGCTGGGAAACTAGTGTAGGATTTTGCTTGTTTTCTGGAAGCTTTTTTGTTTCCAGGCTTTATATTCAGACTTATGATCCACTTGCATTGCTATTTTTTAAATTGTGGTGGTTGTCTGGTGCCATAAACACCAAGGTAACACCCTGGTTCTTTGCAAGATTAGACCCGACTTGAACCTCAGGCTAAAGACATCATTTCAGTCCCAAGAAAGGCCTTTTGTCATGGCTTTGACCCATCCACAGAGATACCATTGACTGACTACAGGCCGCACGCGGTTGGTTTCACAACCACTAGTCAAACAAAATGTTTCCTCCCCTTCTGGATCCCCCACAGGAATACCAAAATTCCAGGTATATTCACAAAGTCTGATGACCACTGATAGCCCAGGAAGCCACAGCATCTCAGTCCAGACTTAGCATAACCACTAGGAGGAGACGTTGAAGATTCTGGGAACTCCAGTCCCCAAAGTAGTTGCTTTCCAGGTCCCCTAAGCTGACAGCTGGGAAGAAAATGTGATCTATTCCACTAGATACTGCCAGCTCCAAGAACATCAAGGCCTGACGCAGAAGCGCTCAGAACAGCAGGTGTGGGGACACACTGGTGTGGACAGAGACAGTATAAGGATGTGAGGTGGGCTTCTCATGATCCGGAAGCTGTGGTTCTGAGAACAAATGCTGCCAGCCCAGCCTGGTACCTAGAGGTCTACAAGTCATGTTCCTGCCACTCACAGAACACTTGGAGATGGCTTTCCTGGCCCAGGGCTGATCCATGTCCCAGGGAGGGGAGGCCTTGCCTATACCTCAGCACCCTGAGATCCCTGCTGACTCTGCTTGCACACTGATACACCCCTTGTTACCCACTCATAAGACAGGGACCAAACACTGGAATCCTGGCGCTGCTGCTCGGGACTCCCAGATGAGCAGGGCTTGGTGGCTCTCACACAGGTTCCAACTCAAGAGAGAACAGGATATCATGGCTAGTGAGCTGAGCCTAGGCATTCTGACTGCAGAGACAAGAGACAGCCCAAGGCCAGTGGTCCAGAGGGTCCTGGCTACGCCCTCAGTGGCCTGAACACAAAGTGT
This sequence comes from Arvicola amphibius, assembly GCF_903992535.2. Classification (NCBI taxonomy): domain Eukaryota; kingdom Metazoa; phylum Chordata; class Mammalia; order Rodentia; family Cricetidae; genus Arvicola; species Arvicola amphibius. The sequence continues at coordinate 152,618,101 of NC_052052.2, read as the reverse complement.
TCAGGTCTCAGATGGACTCCAACTTAAAACATGGTGAGCGCCACTTGATATGGAGCAGGAGCGCTAGCTGAGTCAAGCTGGGCCACACTGCAGAGGGGATGGCCTTGTGTCACCTCCTTCCTCAGAGGAAGCATTACCTTAGGTGACCTGTGACATTCTGGGTTCATCTGTGACTTACGAGTTTTGAAAAAGCCAAGTTTCTCCTTGCTGCGCCTCTTTCAAGAGAGTCATCTGAGCATCACTTATAACTCAAATAATTCTGAGTGTCAATTGTGTGTCTTTAATGAGCCCAGAAATTTTCATAATTATCTATTTTTTCCAAAGACATAATTATAGGTTAGAGTACATGCTACAGACAAGACATTTAAATAGAGCTTTTCACACACTTAGGCATTCTGCTTCTCCTTTCAAAAAAACATTTTGAAGAGGGTTTCCAATTATCCTTCCCTTGCTTTTCTTTCTTCCCCTGAGGTAAACACTGGGAGGTAAGACAATAATTGTCTCCAGGCAATGAGTGCCCCGTGCCTGGGGAGTGTACCCAGCCTAACCCTGCTCCTCCAATTCAGATCCATCTCCCCTAGGTCTGCATGGAGCACAGAGGTGGGTGGCAGAGGTTGCCTAGAGCTCTGTCTTGTATGGAAGTCGGGGTTAGACCCCAAGCACTCTGGGAGTCTCTGGTGAGCACAAGGGAAGGAATAAACTAGTCTCTGACTGGTACCAGGGTCAGAGCTATACCCAGTGACAACCCAAGACCTCATTAGCTCTGTGGCATGAGTTAGAACAGGTAGGTGGAGGGGCCTGGCTAAGACAGGCCAGCGAGACTGCCAGCATGTCCTTCTGGCTGAGACAGGTGTTTGGCCCGACCTTACAGAGACCCCTGCAACTCTCTCCTGGAGTGACAGAATGTTGGTCTCCCCCTATTTCTAGAGTTGTTAGGCATGTGTTTACTAACGAACCCAATAACCCATGTCCTGGGGAGACATTTGGGGAAGAAGCAAACACATGCAGCCAGCTTCAGAGAGCCGGCGCCCAGAGACCTCTGTTCCCGGCTGGGGTCCAAGAGGAAACACAGCAACCTCCAGCACAGGCAGTGGGAAGAAGATGCCAGCACAGCTGCCCAAGGTGGGGGGCTGGCCAGAGAGAGGCCCTGTGGGTGGAGGGTGTCCAGTCATGTCCGGCAGAGGCTCGGGGAAAAGTGCAAGGCAGTTCAGGCAAGACTTTGACATAGCAGTCGCAGAAAGTCCATGCCCTTGACAGCCCAGCACCCCACAAAGCATGCTGGGAAAGAAAAGGAGCCTCTGGTCCAGGAGTCCGACCAAAGACCTTTTCATAATTGCTCGCCAACTGACAGCAGCCTCTTGGCCTTTGTGCAGACTGAAAGTCTTACCCTCTTGTAGGTCTTGCGTTCTTGGGAAAGACAGGGTCTGATGACAAGCAGAGAAAAGGTGTCAGATGATTTCAGATATGTCAGAACAGAGTGGTTCTGTGGGGACAGCATCTGTGTGGAGGGACCTTTGACCCGCATGTGACATCAGCATCTCTCCCATAAGACTTTAAGGCAGAGGGACAGGCTGGTGCAAAGCAGGGCTCCGTGGAACAGAAAAATGCCAACCGTGAAGGTGGCCACACTCCGCTGGACAGCTGTGTACCCCTCCTTCTGAGAACGTGGAATTTCATAGCGAGGGGCCCAGGAAACCTCTGGGGAGTTCAGTTCTGACCCATTCTCCTGTCTGAGCAAAGATACAGCTGAGCAAGGGTAGTGGGGGGACTCTGGCTCTTAATATTGTTCATAGCTGTCTCTGGCAGCCTTTAAATCTCTAAATACATAGCGAGTGTCCTGGCAGATGAGCGGGCCTTATCCTCAGAGACCAAGACAAAGGCCATTCGGACAGTTTCTACCTCTGCAGACTCCCCCACCCCGCCTGTGTGGGTGGGCACATCTGTGTACTCAGTGGTTCAATAAAAGGCCTCCACACAGCACACCAGGCTGCCCTGGAGACGCGGTACGTTTCATCCAACTGCCAAGCGTCTCCTTGAAAGTCTCCCCTGCCTTGGTGAGGGGCCAGCCAGTTGCTCCTGCCCTCTGTTATGGCTGTCTGGCTTCCTGAGACACACTGTCCGGGAACAGACAGCCCTGGCAAGCTGCAAAGGTGAGCTGGTGGCCTGGGGCTCACCAGTCCCACTCCAAACAGCCTTTCAAGTATATCTCCTCAACCATTTGGGGAGGAAATGTTTTTCTGGAATGTTCTGTCCAGATGACCCAGGAAATGATCAGGACAAAGGGTCCAAGAGGCTTATTGCTTTTCTGGGAAGCTAGGAGGCCATCTCCCCACACACCCTCCCCATACTGCAAGGAGCAGAGAGACCAGAGGCCTCATTCAGGCTGCTCCTGGGCAGCTCTTACTTCCTTAGCTCTCAGGATAACACACCTGTGCTCAGCTTTGGCATCCAGGTCCTTTACTCAAAAGTAACAACTGTGAAAACAGTGTTAAGGGGACTTTAGGGTATACCCTGGCTCAAAAGGCGAGAGTGATTGATCGGTGATGTCTGACTGTACAAGAGAGTGATTGATTGGTGATGTCTGACTGTACAAGAGAGTGATTGATTGGTGATGTCTGACTGTACAAGAGAGTGATTGATTGGTGATGTCTGACTATAACATGGCATAGGATTGGGAGGCCTGTGTTTCAGTCTTTAACCCATTTTATCCCATGCTGGTACATTGGGGTACATCAGAGAGAGGCCTTTCTCTTCTCTGTAACTGGATCTCTCAAAGTGGCCTGTTAGGTGACTGCAAACTAGTTCCTATATGCTGTTCATCTCACCTCAGTGCAAGGCTAACAAGGATAAGAACTGTCTGGTACTTCTGAGGCTTAATTCCTTGCTTTGCTGTAAAATTTCCTGTTTGCATGGCAACTAAAACAGGCTTCAAACCCAGAATCCTCTGAGGCAGGTATTCCCACAGTAAACAGGACAGCTTAAGATTCCTATCAATAAACCAACTTAAGGGGTAGGCATTTTAATTAAATATAAAGTTTGAACTCTTAAACAAACAAAAAATAAACACTTCAAGTTATTATCATTCCCCTCAAAAATCAAACCAGGAAAAGGCAGGCTGATTGAAGGGACTGGAGAAAATACATCCCAAACACGTACCTACTTTTGAAATTCAAGATGATTTAGTTTGAGCATTTTGTTTTGGGATAAGGCCTCACTCTGTAGCCCCGGTGAGCCTTGAACTGGTGGCGATTCTCCTACCTTAGTCTCCCTGGAGCTGGGGTTCCAGGTGTGCGCCACGATCTCTGGCATGATTTGAGCACTGACTTAACTGGCATGAGGGTCCACTTTTAAAGGAGGTAGGAGGACAGGAGTTTGATTTTGGCTTCACAGCCAGGGTAGCTGGGCTGTATGAGACCCTGTCTCCAGAAGGGCAATTTAAAGGTATCTGGAAGGCTGTTACTCTGGGGCCTTGCATTCTAACGCGAAACTCCAGTCTTCGGCTGCAGACAGGCAGAGGCAGGTCCAGCTCACTTGAAAACAATCTGCATCTCTGTTGACTGGCAGGCTTAATTAGCAGTCACTGCCACGTTCTATTTTAATTGTCAGATTATCAGCAAAGACGGTGGGTGGCTGTATAGCATGCAAATGTGGCATGAGAAACTGCCCCAGATATTTTCCACAGATTTAGACCTGGGGAGAGGACTGAAAGCACCCTGGGTAGCCACATCTGTGCTTCATGTCTCCTCAGACTTTGCCCTAGGCCTCCTTTGCTTCTGAATAAGTAACCCTTCGGAAGGAATTCCTGAAGGTGAAAAAGGTCCATCAGCCCGACTGAATTTTTGGTGCCTATTTTTCTGTTTGAACGATACAGGTATTCTAAACTCATTCACAGAAAACTCAGTCAGGTAAGGTAGGTCCATGTTTATAATCCCAGGACTCAAGAAGCCGAGGCAGGAGGATGCTGTGAGTTTAAGACTAGCCTGGAAATATATAATGAGTTCCAGGTCAGCCTAGACAGTAAAGGAAAGAAAAAGGAAAGAAGAAAGGGAGGGAGGGGGAAGGAGGGAAGAAGGAGGGAAGCTGGTGGCTTACACACCCACTCTCATGGCACATCTTATGCCCAGGACACAGGGTCTCCTCGCTGGCTGCTCTGGAATGAACCTATTGCCAGAGCAAGAGCTACCCTGAGCTGTCACCTACCTTTCCCCCCAGGACTCTTCAGTTTGAATAGTGTGGTTTGGGTGGCTCTTGGGAGGTCTTTATACCATGCCCATCTCCAATACTTCCTAAGGCCCCTCCAGGCTGCGGCAGGATGGATGGGAAGTGAGCAAGTAGCCAAGCTGGGACCCTGCATGGGTCTGTGTCCTTGTCCTAGGCTCAGGGGGACATTCGTCCCATCACACACCCAAACCACATCTAGCCCCCAGGGGTGGGAGTCTGAAGCCACCCACTGCTCAGCTGTGAGCATGATGCCCAAAGCCAACACTCTCAGTTCTGTCTGAGTTTGCGAAGCTGTCGGACAGAAAATACCCCCAGAAAACATCAGAGAATGCATAGAACAGAGCAGCTGTTCTCTTCACAACCCCCTTTAACCAAGAAAATCTTAGACGGCCCTGGTTATACAGGCATATAAAATTGGGAGAAAAATAAAACATTTGCTGATAATAAATCACAAAGAAAAATGTAAGCAATTGCTTAATATATAAATACTTGATGAATGGCAAGATTTTATATATATATATGAATGTATGTATGTATACACACAGACACACACACACATATATATTAATAAGATGCATTTTTCCTAAGGAATTAAATCTTGGCCAAATATTTAACACTGTCAGACCAAGCACTTCTGCTCTTCTCTGAGCTGCTCAGAATGTTTGTTTTATTCTCATCGATGCCAAGAACTCTGCCTTACATAAACAGCTACTACAAAATGACGGACATTTGGAAGTATGTAAGGGCCAGCTTAGGGTTTTTCTGAAACTCCCAATCCCAAGTCAAATTTCATTTAATGATCTTTTTCAGTGAAACTCAAGTCAGAAACTCAAAGAGCAACTTTTAAAGTAAAAGATCCTAACAAGGGGGCTGGAGAGATGGCTCAGTGGTTAAGAGCATTGCCTGCTCTTCCAAAGGTCCTGAGTTCAATTCCTGGCAACCACATGGTGGCTCACAACCATCTGTAATGAGGTCTGGTGCCCTCTTCTGACCTGTAGACATACACACAGACAGACTATTGTAAACATAATAAATAAATAATAGTTTTTAAAAAAAGATTCTAACAAGGACTGGAGAGATGGCTCAGTGATTAAGAGCACTGGCTGCTCTTCTAAAAGACCTGAGCTCAATTCCCAGCACCCACATGGCAGCTCACGACCATCTATAATGGGATCCAACGCTTTCTTGTGAACCGCAGGCATGCATGCAGACAGAATCCTCGTATACATAAAATAGATAAATGAATCTTAAAAAAATTCCTAACAACACCATCCAAAGGTAGACTAATTTGATACCTGTATAAGAAATAAATTGTTATGGTTGATTTTCAGTGTGGGGTACACTTAGGGTTTATCTAGTTTCAGAAGAGCAGGAGGCACCAGGCCCCTCTGCCCTAGCTGGTGTCTGGCACCTGCTCTCCACATTGACAGTCTGAATATGCCAAGGTTGTCTACTGTGTTGCTAGAGCAGGGGCAGGAAAGGGGGCAGTCTTAGGCCCCAAATTATTCATTAGGTAAGGCTTTGTGTCCTAAACCAATAAGATCAGGAATTTGCAGCAAGTCCTGCCCTATGGGAGGAGGTCAGGGATATCTCACAATGTGGGGAGGGACTTTCAAAGTCACTGTCTCAGCCCAAATCAGCAAAGCAGTTTTTGCTTTTTCTCTATGCTGGTGGCCTTTTCTGCAGGATGATATGTTAAAACTGCTTCATGTTGGGCATGGTGGTGCACGCCTTTAATTCCAGTACTCTGGGGTAGAGGCAGAAGATTCTCTGTGAGATAGAGGCCAGCCTGGTCTACAGAGTGAGTTCTAAGACAGCCGAGACATAGGGAGAATCTATGTCAAAAACCTTGGCGCCCCATGCACACAAAAAATATTAATACTTTATTTTCACTTATTTGTTACCTTATTTTTCATACTTACATTCTGAGGAATGAAGATAGGAAAAGACTTATTTTTCCTATAACTAAATTTATGAAAACCTGGAGGTATATTTTAAAATCTCAATTCATATCACACAACAGTATGAGTCTGTTTCTGTCAGCATCTCCTGGCTTCTGTAGCACACCGACATGCACAGTCAAGGTGAACCTGCTGTGTGTGCGAGAGGCTGTGGTGATGTCTCCCGACGTAACACGCGTGAACACTGACAGAAACATTCTTTATGCATTGGGAGCTTTAGCTGCTGTGTGACTAAAACCCTTTAACTATCATCAATTCTGTTATCGTCCCCACACTCAGTTATCTGTCCCCACATGAGATTGTGACCCTCAGCTTGAGAAGCTAGACTTTAGGTCAGCCTGTCTGGGCTTGCTTGGGCCTTTCTTCATTTCTATAGCAGGAATCACATGCCTTAGGACACTCCAGGCCTGGGCAAAGAAGCAGGCAGAGGCACAGATCCCTCCCTCCAGTGTGACATCTCTCAGGATTGAACTAGAGCAACCCCAGGTTCCCCACGTCCTCTGCCCTACTGAAGCCCAAATCTAGTGCTGGGTACCGGGTAAGACTCTCAGGCAAGCAAACCTGGTAGAATTCAGCTTTGGGTGAGGAGCCCTCTGTCTCACGTGGCTCCTCTTCGGAGCCGTAGCCTCTGAGCCATAGGGATATCTATGAGTATAATTTACGAGCCATGTTTCCACTGGATTCGGCCTTTTAACCTCAGGAGCACTTAATTGCCTTCTCCAGTTTTCCTTTAATAACCAGCGCTGCTCTTGCCAATTTTGGCTGAACTGAGAAACACTGACTGGTGACAGGAAATGGGGAGCTCATTATTTGATACTTGATACAGCCTGTGCCAAATCCTTCACTCGTTCATTTCATTCATTCGCTGCAGCGTCTTTTCCTATGGAAATCTGTGTCACAGCAGAAGCTGCAAGCTGGAGCTGTCCGTAAGCCTGTGTTTTGAGAATGCCTGCCCCTAATTCTTGAGCCTAAGTCCCACAATGACTTGTTATTCTTAAACTCTTCCAAAGTAGTCCAGCCCCTCTTCAGGGGCTTACAGCCCCGGCCCCTCCCTCTAAAGCAAGCACAGCCTAAGGTGTAGACATCTGGTTCCTGTTTCTGGATTCAAAATTGATCTGCTGGGTGATTCTTGGCAAGTCACTTAACCTCTCTGAGCTTAAATTCCCCTAATCCTGGCTCACCAGACACCTCTCATGAGGAGGGGCTGGTGGCCATTAATGAACAGGTGTTTGGGGGAGGGATGCTGAATCCCAGGGAAAGAGGGGACTAAAATGGGGCCAAAGCTGGGGGCCCCGAAGGCATAGCCCAGCAGTAGCTAAGCCTTGCATAACTCAAGCTGAAGTGGAGAGTCATTTCTTGAGCTACTCTTGTTTTAGGCCTATGCAGTCTTGTGTGTTTAGAGTCTCTGCAGTACACTGGCTTCCAGGTAGCCTTCCTCAAGTCACCTGGCCTCATTTTGACTCTGTCCTATGAAGTGTTCCCCAGCTCTGGGTGCTCCTCATCCCTCTGTGGAGCTCCAGACTGTTCCAACATAGATGATTCCTGTCCTTCTACGTGGTCCTCTCCTGCTTCTGCATTAGCCTTGGGACTTTGCTACCACTGCCTCATTCTTGCAGCTAAGGAACAAGGCACAGACACTTCTATGGTGACCCGTCTGATCAGCGTTTTGGCGGAAACTTCCTGGTGCTAGAGCACAAAGCACAGCTCCCAAGACACCTCTCCATCCACAAGTCCAGACAGGTGGTCAGCAGAGGAGACTGAATGAAAGGTCCCTCCCCCAGCACTCCTGGGCTCCTCCCATCACTCTTCTGCTGCAAGAATAGCAGTCAGGTCTTAAAACTTGGTCATTGACAGAAGCCAGGCCAGAGGGGACTGGATGGAGATAATGCCAATTAGAATAAAACACATCTTCCCCTTTAATGGCCTAGCTGGCAGCTCTTGCCCCGTTGTAGGGTACAATCCTGCACAGAGAGAGCAGCCTTCCCTCTTATCTACAGAGAGATGAGCCTTCACCGAGGAGGACGTGGAGTTTAAGTTTGCATGGCTGCCTCGGACGCTTTGGCAGTTCGGCTCTGTTCCATTTGTGAGTATGTATGCTGCCACCAGGGGCTGGTACTACTGAGAACAAAGCTCAGTTGACCAATTCCCTTGTCCTCTCCCACAACCATGAGCAAGCAGCAAAGGGGGTGGGCACAACAGCTTCTCTCAGGGTTGCAGCTGGTGGAGATGGAAGTGGAGGTGGGTGGTTGAGGTAGAGACGGAAATGGAGAGAGATGGTTGTGCACTATACTTAACACCACTGTCCTACATACTTAAAATAGTTAATATGGTAATTTTGTAGTATGTGGGTTTTATGCAATTAAAAATAGGGAGGAGTCTTGAAGTAGTTATCAGGAAATCTATACACAAATAGCCCCACTCAGGGTAAAAGCAGATATCCAACCAGGGACCTGCAATAAAAACTGAAAGGAGAAGAATCATTAACAAAAGCAAAGCAGATACCATCTTATACAAGACCAACTGGGGCTACACAGAGCAATGTCCTCCCAGAATCAAAACCTCAGGAGGAAATGTTGGTTTATAATGGCAAACCAGGATCATCACGGAACTGGGACTTGTATCCATGGTGCTGTTTACCAAAGGAGAGCAACATTAAAAATAAAACTACGCAAGATGATGCAGAGGGATTGAAGCTCCCTAGCAGTGCTGCGGGGGTGTCACCGGTACAGCCATCGTGGGAAACATGGTGGTGGGTGTTCAGATCACTAGAGACATAGCTGTCATATGATCCAGACATGCCACACACTAAGTGTGTGTTCAAAGGAATCAAACTCTGTGTGTCAAGGAGACATCTGAGGGGCGAAGGATATGACACAATTGCCTAGTACAGAAGAGGACCTTGGTTTGCCCAAAAATATGGACTCAACTGAGACTTCTATTGACTAATAAATGATCAATAAACTGTTGTACATGTGAGCAAAAGAATATTAGTCTGTCACAAAAAGAATAGCATCCAATCATCACAAGGGTAAAACTGGAAGATACTATACTCAATGAAATAAGTCACAGAAATCAAAATATTGTAGAACCAGCAAGATGGCTCAGTAGGTGAAAGCCCGGGCCTCTAAACCCAAGGACCTGAGTTTGATAACTGGCACCTACATGGTGGGGAGAATCAACTCCCACGAGTTCTGACCTCTCCATGCCATGACACATGCAAACATACACACACACACACGCACAACACATGCACACACGCACTCTTTTAATGTAAAGAGATGTGAAGGCACAGGCTGCTCACAGAAGCCTAACAGGTCTCTCCCACCACCCAGCAGCATAAACCTCTGCAGAGGGACATCCCAGGTCAGGGCTCTGAAGCCAGAGGTCATGGCCATCCACTACCTGGCTGCTGACAATGCAAAAAAGATGTTGTTGTCTTTTCTTTCTTGTCTATTTCTAAAGCCAGAGGGACATTCGGGGTCAAGCCAGATTGTGAACAAGAAAGGGTTCCTGCAGGATTTCTCTCTCTGGGCAATCCACAGGGATGTTTCTAAAATCCGAAATGAGGGAGGAACCTTGGCCTTCAGGGAAACCCACATTTCCATCACAGAGGGATGGAAAGTATGGGCTGGAAGGTCTTCTGGCCATGAGCGCCGAGAGATGACAGGACTGACCCTCCCATCAGGCCAGTTTCTGGGAAGATACTGGAACCCTGACCCTACCCCGCCTGCTGCTGCTGACCACCCAGCCCGTCAGCACATACTTGGCAGGTAAGTGTCTTCCGGAGTTTCTTCCAAACCAGAATTGCTGCCTTCGCAACCGGCCAAGCCTTTGCTTCTGGAAATTTCTTCCTAGATTGAAATGTTCCAAGAGCAGAATTTCTCAAAATTGCTCAGTCATCAAGAATGCTAGTTGGCCAAGGCGAGGTTGGGCGTGGAAGTACTTCCTGGCTTCTCAGGGTGGAGGGTTGGGGGACAGTAAACGCCAATTCCGGTCCTGACCACACGTAAAATGTCTTTACGAAGCTTGACTCTTCAGTTGCTAAAGCCTGCCTTGTTCCCAGACCGCTGGGCCCCTGCCTCCTTTGCGCTCCATGCCTTGGCCAGCGCTGATCCCATACTGATCCCTCACCCAGTACTGTCTCCATTCCTGCTCAGCTGATAGTGATGTGCGCTATCACGGCTAGGCCTGCAGAGCCCGGACACTGATCCCGTGAATGCAAGTAGTGTCAGCAGTGTGGGGATTTCTTGGTCCACCCTTCAAGGGCTTCCTCAAAAGGATGTCAGTTCTTAGGAGCAGCCGCAACCAAGCAGTGACCAGACTTTGTCTCTCTCTGCCTCCTCCCACTCAATCATAAAGGGATTTCAAAGTAGCAGCGTGGGTAACTAGTGATCACAATAATCATCCTTAGCAAGATCGGCATGCTGCATCTCACCATGAGATGGTGGGTAGACTCACATGTTTCATATGAAGGACTGTGTTGGGACAAACCTTGTTTAGATACCCTAACCCATGCTCCAGTCTGCATTACTTCAGTCTGTCGTAGAAAGAGACATTTACTGGGCCATTTTGAGGACCACAGAATATTTTTAACCGTAGAAAAATTTTCATTGGTACCCACATTTATCTCCCATGATTGATAAATGGAAACTATAGCTTAGTGGAGTTTCTTGTTCACACATAGATATGCATACAAATATGGCCATCATGCATGTACATACATAAAGAAACACACATGCAATTCCCCTACCTCATCCTTGACCAAGTCAGAAAATACCAAAAGATTACATTGACAGTGAGTGAGACCAGAAACGATGGAGTAACAGAATTAGACTTCAGCTGAGAGCTGATCACGGGTGCCTGGACCTGGGACCAGGAAGAACCTACAGCCAGCCAGGACAGAGCTACAAGTAGCTCTTGCTTCTACAAATCAGAGTCAAAGAGCCTTCTGCAGGGTACCAGGAAAAGGAAGGCACAAAAGAATTAACATGGCCCTAAGGACGTTGAGTTCCAGAACAAAGTTTAAGGATAAAGGAGTACAGCACTCTCACCCAGTGCCTGGTGTCCTGAGATGGTCTGCATATCATCAAGGGTCAAAATTCAGTCAACACCAACAAACCCAGACATGATGCAGGTGGCAGAACTGGTAGACAAAGAGACTTTTCCCAGAACTTTTCCCTGTGCTCCAGAAGGGGCAGGGAGGTGCAGAATGATAAGAGGAGACATGCACGATGCCAAGATGGCCCACACTGAACTTCTAGATGAAAACTACAGTCTTTAATGAATAGACATGCTGGATAAGGCCAACAGAAAAGGCCCCGCAGGGCAAGGGTTGTAACTTGCCTATGTGTGCCAGGCCTAAGTTCATTCTCTAGTACTGGAAAGAGGTGCAAAAAGAAAGACTAGTGAACTTGAAGACACACTCACCGAAAGTGTCGAGAGAAAAACAGGGGAAAGGAACTGGGGAAAAGGGCAGCAAGCAGAAAGCTGTGAGGTGGCTTTAGGGGTTGAAGACAGCAAAACAAAACAAACAAAAGACAAAATCCAAAAACACTTGAAGATAATATTTTAAATTACCTGAACTGTACGATAAATTCATTTATAAATTCACTTTAATCCTTACCGAAATCCCCCCCCCCCCAAAAAAAAAAAAATTTCCGGGGTAGGAATTGTCAAGTCAAATACACATTGAAAACTTTGAAAAATCACAATACTGGAAGATTTACGCCACCTAATTTCAAGATGTAATTGTACACCAATCAGGCAGATAGAGACGCACCAAGGAGTGAAGAACAAAAATCCAAACACAGACCTCCATAGTACTACTGATTATTTTGGATAAAATGAAGGAAGCCCTGCCACAGGTCACATGACAACAACCAGACAGCTACAGGTAAAACAACAGCAAAACCATGCCAACCTCACACCAGGAACACGAGTTAATTCGAAACAGACCCAAAAGCAAGAGCTAACACCATGAAATGCATGGAAGACAATCTCAGAAAGCGCTGAACGACTCTGGGCTTGGAGAGCACTACTAAACACAACACAAAGAACATAAGCCATTTCTATAATTGGACTTCATCGACATTTAAAACATTTGCTCGCTAACAGATCTCCTCAAGGAACTAAAATAGGCAATCTTCAAATTTAAAAACAATGCAAAACATCTGACTTCCACATAGAAAATATAAAGAATTCTTGGAATGTTGTAATAAAAAGAGAATCCAGCTTCAAATAAGGATGGGTTTAAGCCAACATTTCACTAAAGAAACGCCAAACCCATGACAATATACGGACATTGTCAGTCATTAGGGAAACAGAAGTTGAAATCACAATGGGCTGTCACTCTGCCAGCATGGCTAGAGTAACTGGTGACACCCCCGTGCACTCCAGGTGGGAGATGGTGGTGAGGCGCAGGACCCTGAACCCAGCTGAGCAGCTGACAACACCCCCATGTACCTTAGGTGGGAGATGATGGTGAGGCGCAGGACCCTGAACCCAGCTGAGCAGCTGACAACACCCCCATGTACCTCAGGTGGGAGATGATGGTGAGGCGCAGGACCCTGAACCACAATGGAGCAGTTCCTTTGGAACTCAGAACTAATGGTTTCATCCAAAGAGAAACAAAGACCCATTTCCACAAAAAGACCTTCCCCACAGAGTTTGTGGTGGTTTGAATAAAACTGGACCCACAGGCCCACAGGGAGTGGTAGGATGAAGAGGTGAGGTCTTGTTGGAAGAAGTGTGTAGCAGCCATCTCTTCTTGCTGCCTGCAGATCTGGATATAGAACTCTCAGCTCCATCTCCAGCACCAAGTCTGCCCATGTGCCACTGATGGACTACAGCTCTCAAACTGTAAGCCAGCCCCAATTAAATGTTTTCCTTTATAAGAGTTGCCATGGTCCTGGTGTCCCTTCACAGCAATAAAATCCTATCTAAGACAGTGTTCATCACAGTTTTATCTGTAGTAGCCCCATGTTGGAAATAACCCAAACGCCCATCAACAGGCAAATTAATGAGCATTGTAGAGCAGCCACATAATGGACTATGACTCAAAAGGAACAGCTCCAGGTAGGTGTGACAGCATGGGTGATGTCAGTTATGCTGAAAGAAGCCAGGTCAACAAAGATATGTCCTGAATGATTCCATTTACTAATCATTCTAGAAAATCCAAATTTGTCTCTAGAGACAGAGACCAGCTGATCATCTGCCTGGGAGCAATAAGGTGGAGGAAATAATTACAAGGCCCTGAAAGAACTTTGGGGCAGAAAGAGTATAATTGCTATCTTTTAAAAAATATTTATTATCTATTTACTTGTGCATTTGTATGTATATGTGTGTGCGTGAGTTTATATGGACTACTTCACGTAGACGTCCACTGAGATTAGCAGAGGGTGCAGGATCCCCTGGGACTGGAGTCACAGGCAGTTGTGAGTTGCTTGAGGTGCATGTTGAGAACAGAACCCAGGCCGTCTGCAAGAGCCGTGAGAGCTCTTCTCCACTGAGCCATCTCTCCAGCACTATGTCTGTTATCTTGTTTGTTAGTTGTGGTTTGCATTGAATTCACACCAGAATTCATCAAACCACATACCCCAAGTGTGAGTATTTAGTGCACATCTGCCCCAGCGAAGTTGTAAGTAATGGTAACTTTTGCAAAGCCACAAGAAATAAAGGATAAGATGGGATGTCCACTCACAGAACACCTGCCGGGATCCGATGGGCCACCCTCGCTTTCCCATATCACAGTGCTCCAACAGGACCGTGGCGAGTCTCACCGGTTAGCAGCTGGATCGGTGACCTTAACACTTCAGAACCTGACACCTGAAACAAGACCTCAGGCTGCAGCAGCGGTGGCCACGGTCCCACACTCTGATGGGGAGAGGCTCTTCCTGTCATTTAGTCTGCTGAGTGACAGAAAATAATGTGAGAAAGAAATAAAAGGAAATAAATACAAGAAAAGGCTAAGCGGCGTGTCTCAGGCGCTGCTGACAGTCGTACACATACTGCTGGGCTTAGGAGGAGTTCAACACGGTCAGCATCTCGCTTGCTCATTCCAGGCCCCGAGCCCATATGACACCCCCCAGCCCGCATGCATCCACAGCCCTGAGAACCCCTCTTCCTTCACAGTCTCGTCTCTCCCCTGGCACATCTCCAGAGGGGGCTGTGATTGGGTTACGTACGCGTTTCCAAGCCTGCAACTTCCTTTTGCTCATAAATCAGTGCTTACACACTCAGTTTCTCCTTCTCGGTCTTCAGTATTAATAGCCCCAAGTCCTGGGAGCATTCGAGAACTGTTCCAATTTTGGTTTGAAAATCAATTTAGAAGCTAGTGGTTGGCTTTGTTCAGACTTCTGATCCCCCTGGGAAGGCTACTTCCTACAAACTGACCAAGCCAGGGCCAAGGGGCTTCTCCAGAAACTTCGCTCCCAGTGTTTTCCTTTCACTCTGCCTCAAAAATGTTAATTTGGAGGAGAAGAAAAGAGTTCACGCCAGAGTAGGTCAAATTTCATTACAAAAACAAAGGGGTAAATATAAAATTCAGTTGTCTGCTCAGACTGCTACGCCTCTCAATGTTTGTTTTAGAAACATCTTTCTCCTAAATTAGTTCTGCTTCCTCCATAGGCTGCTGGCCTCCTGCGGGGAAAGGGAAGCAGTGTGTCAGGTCTCAGCAACCGCTGACAAGGTGGGGCTCCCCAGCAGGTGGGGGCAGAGAATGTTGGCTAATGGGTCGAGGGTCTGCCCCCAGCACCAGCCAGCTGGGGTGTGCTTCAAAGGCAAAGGAAACAAAGGGGCCCTTGGATGGAGGACAGAAGAATAGGTCTCACCTACACAAAGCACTCACGTGAAAGTCAGGAAAGGGCAACATAGCTGGCTTGCTACAGAGCCTCAGTACAGGGAGTAGGGGTTAGCAGTGAATCCACTGGTACCACATTGACAGCCTCCCAGCTCCAGCCCAGAGCTGACCTGACATCCTCTGCTGGTCCCAGGCTTGTCTGTACAACACTCTCACGTTGTGAGCTTGACATCCTATTTCCTGTCCTTAGCCCCTAACACCCTCACTATACCTTCTGACTTCAGGGTCAGGACTTCATCTTGCTCTATATAGTTGGTTGGGACCAGCCGTGTGGGCACCCATGCCATGCATCCCCTGATTGAGCCTCAAGCCAGCTCCTATTGCCTTGGCTACATGATCCCTGCCACCTCCCACAAACAGGGACTTGGATACAGCAGGGTAGACTGGTATTTTCCTGCAGCTCCCCAAAACTCCCTGCAGTTTCCACTCAGAGCTACTCAGCAATTCAAGAGGTGGATAAAGACCCAAATCTGGGGAGGGAGGTTGTTAATCTATTCATTAGGGAGAAGCAGTGTGTCTTTTGAACCTGATATGTCTAATTGTGGAAGGGACAAAGGCTGACAGTTACAAAGAGAGGTAAAGAACCATCTTCTCCTGTGACATCGGGGTTCTGGGTGACTGAGGGCACCCAGCATCCCCTCCTAGCTGCCTGAGTGGGAATACGATCCACACTGAGACACGTGATGACGGTAGGAAGCTTACATCATCGCTAAGGGCTGTGCATGCTCAGCTGGATCAGCTCTAAGCAGCGAGAACGTAGCGGATTTTAGCTCCATCCTAAAAGTGAGGGAACTGGGAATGATGGGTGGTTTGTTTGGAGTGAGCCTGTCAGAAAGGTGCAGAGATAAAACTCTATTCCACAGATGGCAAGACCTATACTCTTTTACCCAGCACCAGGTCCAGCCTGGCTTTCCCGTTGACAGCAGCCGAGCCAGGGCACTGACTTGGGCAGCCTCAAGCCTCAAGCCCTATGCAAGAACAGAAGAGAGCTTGAACAGCAGGTCATCTGCCCCCATCCCTCAGGAGCTATGCTGGTGAATCTTTGTGCTACTATATAACCAGTCAACAGGGATGGGGGCGGGGCGGGCTGGCTCTGATGATAGTTCCTTAAACAAACGAGAAAGGTAACTCTTGAGGAAGCCAAATGACCCCGGAGTTGCAGGGTGCTACAACATAGCCATAGCAAAGCTGACTCCAATCTAGCCAGAAGTAAAGCCCTGAGTCCAACATGGATGAACAACTCATGAGCAAAACCTTTTACAACATTTACTACCTACCCTAGAGAGGGTGATCACAAGCTGCTGGGACATCCGGCACTCTCACCAGGGAAGGAAGTTTACAGAGTGTCCATGGGCTCCATGTCTAGGCTTAGGCTTACCAGCATGGAGTCCACAGATCTCTCATTACTAAGAGGAGTTAGTAATGTCTTTCTCCCCAGAACTTGGAGCGCTAGCATCCAGGGACACAGACTCTGGGAGACACTTGGATGAACACAGGAACCTTCTGCACGGTACTGTTAATGAGAGCTCTGAGCTCTGAGACTCCCTGCTGGTCAGCATCCTACCAAGGGCTGGGCAGGCTGGGCCAGTACAAAGGCAAGCCAATGTTCCCAAAAACTGGAACCCCTGGAAGTAGCCCTAGTTAGTGCCAGTGATAGGTATGGTATTAAATATCCCCAGCTCCTTCATGCTAAGATATAATAATTCTGAGTTACGGCCTATATTGCCCTCCTGAAGTCCCTAGGAGAATTCACAACTTGATACCCATAGGGCAGCTGCCTGACTGTGTACCTTTTTTGATCCCTTTTCTATGTCTATTCTTGACGGGCACTTCCTGAGTTAAGCTCCCACAGTACTGCATGAGCTTGATTCCACGCCTCAGAACCAGCTCAGGCCCTACAAAGACACTCTTTCCACTCCCAACACCCCCAGACATCTCTTTTGTGCCTCTGGTCTAGGATGCAGGGCAAACATTGAGAGCACAGACTGTGCAAATGGCAGGCCTTGATTGGTACCTCAAATAGGATCCTTCTAAGTTGTTATTCTGGAACACGAACCTGCCTCTCACAGCCTTGGTCATGGCAATGAGAAAGTAAAGCACAGTTTGACATGTCGGATGGATATGACAAGGACTTAGCAGAGCACCAAACTCATACTGAATGTTCACTCAAGGATGGTCGCTCTCCCTTCCGGAGTTAGGACATCTTTGAAGTGATATGCCACAAGTACTTCCTTCCTGCCTTCCATGGAGAGCCTCTCCCAGGGTTGCTGTTCCCTGTGGTCCTGTTGCAGGGACTCACAGTGTTTGATCTTTGAGCTACCTATTTGTTCCTGCATGAAAGCAAGGGGCGACACTAACTGCCCTGCGTGTCCAGCTTAGAGACAGAGCCCCTGAGGCACTCCCCTGCCTCTTCAACTTCTTCAGCAACTGCTTGCTTCCCTGGGCAGGCTTTCACTAACCAGAGCAATCAGGTTTTGTGTCCTGGGCTCTGAGCTCACCTTCCACATGCCCATGTCTGTCTTCTCCTAGACGGGGATTCCCACTGCCTCGAGGATGGTGCTGTGTCCCTCTACATCAGGGACATTTAGTAAACTGATGTCAACTGGCTGATAAGGGTATGTCAGCAATGGCAGTTGACACCTGAATTCATGTCACTCACACATAGCCAGGGTTAGACCAGGCTGATTTTAAAGAGAAGACATTTGAGACTTTGGAAGACAGCAGATTGTCACCACTGTACCTTTGCTTAATTAGATCTATATCATGGCTTCAGCTTACATTTTACTTGGCTGTGTATATAAATTAGCTCATACGCCATTTTCAAATCACAAGTCAGTCTATAGGCTCTTGAGTTCTGTTCATTAAACCATTATGATGAAACCTCTGGCTCCTTGAAAGCACCGATATTTATTAGCTGAGACTTTAAACACATGATTAGGCGTGAACTCATCCATGACTCATGACTGCTGTGCAGGGTTAAGACACCACAGAGTGAGTCTGGAGTCATCTTGGTCTTGGGCAGCTCTGCCATTGACTCTTGCACTGCATGCAGTCAGTGCACTCCAGCTTGCAGAGAGCGCTGTCTTCATACCCCAGCCTGCAGAGGGTGCTGTCTTCATATCCCAGCCTGCAGAGGGCGCTGTCTTCATACCCCAGCCTGCAGAGGGCGCTGTCTTCATACCCCAGCCTGCGGAGGGCGCTGTCTTCATACCCCAGGGTCTTTTTTTTTCCATAAGAAAGAAGACACTCACTGCTTTATTTTTCTCTCTCACCCTCATTGGGGAGGACTCTGTCTTGTTTGTCTCTCTGTCCTCCTTTGGGCCTCGTCCTTCTCTCTCATAGTCTTCCTATGTTCATATCTTATAAATGTACTATCATGTTTATATTTAAGTCTAGATTATACATATGAGAAAAAACAGACATTTGTCTTTCTGAGTCTGCCTCATTTCATTTAACGTAATGATCTTCAGTTCCATCTATTTTCTAGAAAGTGGTATAATTTCATTTCTCTGTATAGTTGAATGAAATTCCATTGTGCACATCTATTAGGGTGATGGTTTGAGTGAGAATGGGCCCAAAGGCTCGTATATTTGAATACTTGGTCTCTGGTTGGTGAAACTGTTTGGGAAGGATTAAGAGTTGTGGCCTTGAAAGAAGAGGTGTGTCACTCGGGTGAGCTTTGAGGTTTCAAAAGATTCATGCTATTCCCAGTGTGCTCTCTGCCTCCTGCTTGTGGTTTGGGATGTGAACTCTCAGTTGTTCCTGCTGCCCTGCCACGGGTTTGCTCTACCATCACGGACTTTAGCCCTCTGGAACTGTAAGCCCAGTAGCATGCTTTCCTTTGTAAGTTGCTCTGGTCATGGTGTCTTATCCCAGCAGCCACATTACCTTAGCTAGTCATTTGTTCATGGGCTCTTCAGTATCTTAGCTGTTGTGAATAATGCAGCACGCTTGGATCTGCAAATCTCTCTGCTCAGGTTACCCTTTGATCCAGTTTCAGCCACGTTCTGGCAGAACATCTGTCTTAGCTAGGGTTTGTATTGCTGCAAGGAAACACCATGACTCAAGCAACTTGAGGAAGAAGGGATTATTTGGCTTAAACTTTCACAACAATGCTCATCCTTGGAGCAAGTCAGGCCAGGATCCTGGAAGCAGGATATGATGGAGAGGCCATGGAGGGGTGCTGCTTACTGACTTGCTCCCATGACTTTGTTCATCCTGCATTCTTTTTTCTTTTTTTATTTATATTTACTGATTTTAAAAGTTTCTGTAAGTTTTTGCTTTACTTTTTGCCATGCACCACGGCCCCCGTCTGCACTCTATGCACTAGAACCCAGGTCGCGAGCCTTGGGCAAGGGGCTGGAGGTTGAGAATACACACGCAGAGACAGACCGACACACAGACCTTCCAACACTGGTACCAAAAGCCCCTCTTTAGTAGCACCATAGAGGCTAAAATAACCTGCAGTCAATGGCCAACAGGTGAAAATCCTATCCTCTGATCCTCTAGGTAAAGCACAGCTTTTAGTAACTTCAATTAGAAGGCTCTAGACAGGGAAGAGCAGCTGAAGGCCAGGACTCATTAGTTCCAACAACTTATTTTCAGGATTTGGTTTTAAATGCACTCACTTTTTTTTTTAAAAAAAACTTATTAACTTTTATTGAGCTCTACATTTTTCTCTGTTCCTCTCCCTACTTCTCCCCTCCCCTTCAATCTTCTCCCAAGGTCCCCATGCTTAAGAAAATTCTAGGGGGTTAGAGAGATGCTCAGCAGTTAAGAGCACTGGCTGCTCTTCCAGAGGTCCTGAGTCCTGGCGTGTCCCAGGAATAAGCTGACATCACTAACCCAGCATGGGCGTGTCCCAGGGAAACGGCTCACATCATTATGCTCAGTTCTACCTATTTCCCCAATCCTCATCTCTTGCACACTCAGCAATCCTAGAGTATGCTTTTATTGCTTTTTAATTTGAAACAGTTTTACTAGTGTGTGCCGATTGTTCAGAGTAATGGGTTTCATTATTGATATTTTCATATATGAATGTAATATACTATGCTCATATTGACTCCTGTGCTGACTAGTTTTATGTCAACTTGACACAAGCTAGAATCATCAGAGAGGAAGGAGCCTCAACCGAGAAAATGCCTCCATAAGATCAGGCTATTAGGCATTTTCTGAATTAGTGACTGGCATGGTAGGGCCCAGCTCATTGTAGGTGGTACCACTCTGGGCTGGTGGTCCTGGGTTCTATAAGAAAGCAGGCTGGACAAGCCATGAAGAGCAAGCCAGTAAGCAGCACCCTCCATGGCCTCTGCATCAGCTCCTGCCTCCGGGTTCCTGCTCTGCTTGAGTTCCTGTCCTGACTTCCTTCACTAATGAACAGTGCTGTGGGAGTGTAAGCCAAATAAACCCTTTCCTCCCTGATGTCCTTTTGGTCACTGTGTTTTATCTTAGCAATAGCAACCCTAAACAAGACAAACACCATTTTATCCCCCATACCCTCTCCTTCATCCCCTTTCATATCCCTAACTGTTCCCCCTCTACATCCAGGCCCCTTCCACCCTCTGGACGCCACACACGCGACAGTGACATGTAAGACTTGTCTGGGTTGAGCCTGGCTTACTTCTCTTTACACAATGAAACCCAGTTCTCTCTATTTGTTCTCTAAACAACATAATTTCTTTCTTCATTGTTGAATAAATCTTCACAATCCATGTACAGTACCTTGTCCTGATCCATTCATAGGATGATGAACAGCCAGAGGTAAACATATTTTGGCAATGCGGCTACCACTCTGATAAACATGGAGTGCTTCTGCAGTGTACTGACGTTGATTCCTTGGGGTCTGTACCCAGAAGTCATTTAGCTGAATCATACTATAGCACTAGCTCTAGCTTTGTTTTTTATATTTATTTTCTATATAGTTTAAGCTATGATTTCCATACTCATTGCGCTAATGTTGAGCCCTGCCATCAACGCCAAACCCTATGCTTTCTATAATTTGCACCCCCGAGTCAAGAGTGGAATGACCTAGGCAAGAACTTTGTGTGGAGAACCAGTACGACTCTGGAGCTCTGGTTTTCACCACGGTGAGATTTTTGTCTCCTGGGGACCCATCTGGCAATATCTGGGGGACATTCAGAGTAGGGGCTAGCTAGGAATGCTGCTCACAGAACACAGGGAAGCCACAGAGAAGAATCTGACTCAAATGTCAGTAATGCTAAGCCCGAGAGAACTTGCTATAGATGCAGAGGCTATCTGAGAAATTGCCAAAAGTTCAGCCCAGCCTGACTATAGAAAGCACACAAGGAACCAAGGCTCAAAAAAAAAAAAAAAAAAAAAAAACCTGGAAGTTAAATGAAGGCAAAATCTTGGATTTGAATTTTATTTAGTGGGAAGTGAGCAATCAGAAGAAAGTTGCTAAAGACAGAGAGGTCCCAAGGGCTGACTCTTCAGGTCTCTGGCCTATGTGACTACTCAACTTGGCTAAGACACAGTGCATAGGAAGAGAGACATGGTGAAGCATGTTCCATTGTGGACATGTGCGCGTTCCTGTGTTCCTGGGAACAGACAGCAAGCTGCCCTGCTCACAAAGCAATGGAGAATGTGGGATGATCGCTAGCAGTCAGTGTCTCGCTGGAAGCCAGCACCGTGGGATCCCACAGCCATCATGGGGATTTCCAGGGGCAAGGGGGCTAAAATCCATAGGAATTTGGAAGACATCCAGATGAAAGATCTTGCAAAAGCAGGGATGGAAGAGGTGCCCCAGGACTGAGGAGGAGCTAGCGGCATTACAGAGGACACACTGGCAACGGAACCAGGAGGCCAGTGAAAAGATACAAGATAGTGGTGAGAGTGGAGAGGAGGAGGGTTGAGGCAGCTCAGCATGTTCTTCCAGAGAGCGTTTGGATTTGAACTCAGGTCTGCTGGCCACAGGCTCAGGGCTTCTCCTGCTTCCTATCACAGGATCACACAGACCTGTGGACAGAGTCCGTGCTTGGACACAGAAGGCTGGATGCAGTTGCTCCTGCACAGACAAGGGATGACAATGTACAGCCACCAGAACAGGAGTCTGGTGTCACACGGAAGCTTTCTTCTTTTTTTTCCAACATGAACTACAGGCCCCCGGGACTGCTTTGCATGCTTCTGCAGCGGCTTTACATTAAGCAAATAAATACTGCTTAACCTTCTCTGGGAAGCTCAAAGCCTGAAGCTTGATGCTTACCGTGGTGCCAAGCCAGAGGTGAGCTGAGCTGGACCAGTGCAGATCTGGGCCCGTGCTCCTGCAAACCTCATTTCCTGAGATGCAGGTGGTCAGAGAAGAATCAGAAAAGATGTTCAACCATCCCACTGGCCAGAAAAACACAGTTTAAAGTAAGCGCAAGACATTCTCTTCCTCCAGGAGCCTGGCAAGAATGAAGAGTGGTACCAGGGGCGGGGGTGGAGGGGGGAGGCAGGTGATGAGGTGGGCCGGTGGTAGCGAGGATGGGGAGCAGGTGGACCATGTGCATCACTACACGAAGCAGAGCATGGAAGCCATGCTCTTTGGAGGCCATCACTTGTGGGAAGTGCACATAACAACCCTCTGCTCTAGCATTCCCTCTTCCAGGCATTCATCTCAGAGTATATTCACTACAGCTCAGAGAGATAAAAAAAAAAAAAAAACCTACGGAGAACTGACTTCATCAGCAGAACATAACTCAGAAGCGTGATGGGTATTCGTGGGGTGTAGCTATGAAGAACAATGAAACAAAAAGCCCTATGTGAATAAGAGACAACATCTAGGATATATTAAGTTGCAAAAGAAAAGGCGAACTGAGGCAGAGAGACACGGTATATAGTGTGACTCTCGTTTGTCAGACACTAGACACTAGTATCTCCCAGTGTGACTCAAGAGGTTCACACCAGTCAGGTGGCAGAGGCTGTTCCTTCTTAGCAGGGGGAAGGGGAGGAGAATCGGGGTCTCCGGTCACACATCAAAATGCTGTCTGCATTTTATAAGACGTATGCTCCTTGTAAGATTTCATGCCAGAAGATGGCCTTTCAACTGTCATGGACCAAACGAGCTGCACACTCAGGACTTGGGAACCATGGGAATATGGGGCAAGCAAACTCTGGGATGGCACACTGGGAGACTGTTGCCACAGCATGGCTGCCCTTCCCATGGTGACCACATCTGCACGCTCACCCATTCCCTTGGAGGCTGATCACCAGCTTCAGTCTCGGGACCGCTGGGATGGCCAAGGGTCTGAACCCCAAAGCTCAGGTTCAGAGCTCTGGGCTCTAAGCAACATAACTGCAGGTGTGTGGTAGGAAGACAAAGGCAATGCTTTCTCATGCCGCTAGAGCCCAGCACTCCAGAGTCCTTGCTACTCATAATGTGAACAAGACCCACATAACTGACAAACCATTTTATACCGAGAAGCACTGTTTCTGACACCTTAGGCCTAGTACTTTGGTTAGTCCATGACACCCTTCTCAGCTATCTCCATTATTATCACCCCAATCTTACATATGAAGAATCTACGGCACAGATTAAATATCTTAGATCATGCAGCCAATCATTTTGGTCGGGAGGATTCATACCCCAGGCAATTTGCATCTGCACACTGCACATTGGTCACCAGAAAACAACAATGATTAGGGGGAAAAAAAGTTCAGATTGCCAGAAGGCCTAGGCTGCCAATGACAAATGAAGTCTCCAAGGTTGGAATGACAGAACCACATCCTGCAAGAGTATAGAAATGACAATCACAGTACTGGTTGTTGCTACAGACAGAGGAGTGGGCGTGAGCCCCATGGTGACTTGAGGGCATCATCGCCCTCGTCCTGGTGGGGAGACCTTGCTATGGTTTCCAGGATGTTAGAAGGGAAAACTGAGTAGCCTGCACAGGGGACACCTCCGGGGTATACATTACAACCACACAGGAATCTCAAAAGAGTTTTAATTTTTAAAAAGGCATTCTCCATAGTTAAGTCCCTAAATGCAGGACCCTGCTGGGTGAGCCAAAGTTAAATTTCATACATATGGACCACAAGTGTATTCTGATTAAAACATGCACAATTAAAGCCAGAGGAATGAGTGGAGGCCCCAGTACCAATCGTAACCATGGACCAAAGCCACTTGCGTTTCTATACTTAACTGACCTTAGTTCCAGAACCTTACTTTCAAAACACACACACACACACACACACACACACACACACACACCACTTACCTCCTATGAACACAATATGTCTGTAAGCCTTTAGAAAGAAAGGATCTCATTAGGCAATAGAGACAGAAGCCTCCAAGGGCAGACACACACATCCTCAGCTTGGAGCAGCAGCAAAGCATCCTGGCCGGTGGTGACTTTAAGAGCAAAGAGTCAAACCTGGATCCCACTCCCTGCAGAACATCTTGGGAAGGTAATTACCCTGTTTAAGAAACAGCACTAGGGACCAGCATCCACTGTCAGCTTCAAACACAGGACAGGGCTTCACCTGGGTGTGGAGATGTGTGCAAGCTGTGCTTCTGAGCAGTAAGTTTGCAAGATCTACCATGTAGTCTCAGCAGGGGACCTCGACCCTTCAGCTTCTCCTCAATGACTGAATGCCAACAAGGCACAACAACACGCTCTCAGCGTCTGGATCTCTACACATCATCTGCCCCAGGTCATCCGCTCATACTCTATGTACTCTTTCCACCAACTTGCTTCTGGTCCTTCCACCTCCATGGCTTTAATTTTCTTCTTATCACCTCGAAAGAGAACAGGGCAGAGCTGGGGTGTGTGACCAGCCATGTCTGTTACTGTTTTTGAGCGTGTGTACCTGATATGTAACTGTAGGTGGAATTTTCTGTCCCACTGGTCAGCTCCCAAATAACCACACAGCGACTTATTATTAATTATATATGTTTGTCCAATAGGTTAGGCTTATTACTAACCAACTCTTACAACTAAAATTAACCCATTTTTTTTTTAATCTGTATTCTACCACATAGCTCAGTACCTTTCTTTGGTATGGCATGCTCATCCTTCTTCTTCCTGTGTCTCCTGGTGACGCCTCCATTCTTCATCCCAGATCTCTCTCTCCCTCTGCAAGTCCCACGTCTTCTTTCCACCTAGCTACTGGCCATTTAGGTCTTCATTAAACCAATGAGAACAACACATCCTCACAGTGTACAAAAGGATTATTCTGCAACATGTGACAGCCACTCAATGAACATTTGCTGGAAGAGAAATGATCTAAGATGAGCCTCTCAGACTGCAACCTCTCTCTGGTATCTTTGCTCACTGGCCACAGCTTGTATGGTTCATTGGCCATTGTGCAGAAATTCTGGAACCAGAGTCCTGGAACCTCATTTCTTCTCAGCCTGTGCTTTTCCTGTGGACACTGAAGTTCATGGAGCAGGAACGGACACACGGTCAGGATGAAGTTCAGACATGCTCGACTGGTCTTAAATATCTCTTCAAGGCCTCTGTGAGACCAGAGGTCTTTGATAAAATCCATCACTGAAGAGTAGAACAGGCAGCCAGATGTGAAGTTTTTCTGCCAAAAGTGGTAGAGAGATCATGAATAACAGGCCAAGGCTGGAACTTTCTGGAAAGACTCTAGATCACACAGGCTAATGGCAGCCAGAATCTGTCTCAAAAAATTACCAATAAAAAAGCAAGAGTTTGCATTTCATAAATTCTCAACTTTCACAAGTCTTATACTTCTCTATTAGCATTCAGAAATGCCTCTCATCACATCAGGGTCTCAGATCATTCCCCACAGGGGAAGTAATAGGAAATCCATGCCTTTGGATATCAACTCTAAAACCTAACTGGCCAGAGTCATCTGCAAGATAACATAACTTTGCTTAGGACAAGGCAGTGGCCCCTGCAGCTGCTCTAAGCCTTGCCTGCCCAACACACAGCCTCTGAAAAGGGTACCCAGTGCTGTGCGTGTTCTCTGGGTGTGTCCAGTGAGGCACCTTCTGGGTGGCCTCTCTGGGTGTGCACTGAGCACAGTGATGCTGGCCCTTCCAGAGAGCAGGTGGCTGTGACAAGGGACAGGAAAGCTGCTGCCCTGACAAGAGGGCAGACCTCAGCACTTACGGCTACACTCACAAAGCATCACAAACCGCATGGCTAAAGACAAGAGAAACTTACTGCCTCACTCTGCTAAAGGCTAGAAGACTGAAATCAAGTATCTGTGGGGCCTTGAACCCTCTGAGGCCTGGAAGGAATAGCTGTGTCTCCTCCCAGCTTCTGATGGTTTACTGCCAATAGCAAGCTCTGTCCTCAGCATCACACAGCCTTCTCCCTGCATGTCTCGGTGACTCCTCATACAAGGACATCAGGAAAAGTGGCCTGCCCTATGCAGTATGACCTCTTCATGTAACCAATTGCTGCCTCGGTGACTCTGTTCCGGATAAGATGCATTCTGAGGGGCTACGAGTTAGGATTCTAAAGTGTCTGCTTTGGAGGGTATCCAATACATCATCACAGTGAGAAGTGGTCCTAGGATCTAGGAGTTGGTCATGGCCCATTGCGGGAAAGGCAGCAGACATCCAAGAAAAGCTGCAGAGAGGCTGAGAACAGGACCAAGGGCAATCATGTCCCAGGCACCAAAACAGCAACCTCTTCACCACAGACCTTGAGGTCTTGGACAAAGACAGAGACAGGGTAGCCAGTGTGAACAGCACCAGCATGCCTTCCCCAGTGGTCTAGCCAGGGCAAGTCTGGAAGCTTCCACAGTCCGGCATGAAAGGAGGTCAGAGCAGGAGGCCAGTATCAATTCTTGCAACACTAAGATTGGCCTTAAAGCCAAGCTTATTCTGGTTTAGAGCGAATTAGTGTACACAGGAAGTGCAAAGCCTGGTGCAGGGCTGCAGGTTTATGGTGGTAATAAACATGTGCCCCTGCTTAAGGTCACACTTTTATTTCTATGAACTGCACAGGACCAGCCCTCAGGATCTTGAAGACATGAGCCAACGTGGCAAATGGGATTAAATGTGAGAGAAAGAGGCCAAGTCTGCATGCCTGCTGGGAATGCTGATAAACCCGGAGAAAACAGAGTTAGTCCGGATCTCCCCTCCCCCCAGAAAAAAAACTCCCCATGGAGAAAGAATATTAATAAAATAAAACTCCAGAATTTGATCCCGGAGCAATAATAGGACCCCTGTGCCAAACTTCACAGGCACACAGAGGATGTGCAGAGCCGAGTGATCTGTGGACAGCCGTTCTCAGGGGAGCTCTGGAGAGCTCACAGTGTTCAGGCCAAAAAGCCCTGGAAACCGGGTCCTGTGGAAAACGCAGACTAGCTTTATGAATTGCACATGTGGCCACAGAGCCAGCTCTGCAGCACAGACTGAAAGGATCTGCATGGAAATCTGTCCCCGTGCTGAAGACCACCAGGACTGATGCAAAAGCAAACCAGGGGTCCTAAAAACTCACCCAGCCTCAAAGCGCTTTCTTGGCAAACTCAGGAAAGATAGAATTCAGCTGAGACCTGATGGGATTAGACGGGAAAGACAAAAATGTTACTTGCCTTTGCTGGAGGGGACCTGCCTGGAGAAGGTGCCCCAGGGAGAGCAATAGGCCCTTTCGGAGTTACTTCATTTGTCTGTTCTTTCCCGTCTCCCATCTTGAACATGGGTCAGCATGCCTATCTCAAGAGTCTTGTGGCGATGAAAGGCTTTCACATAGGGAGATGCTAGGCAGGGCCTAGCTTGTCAGAAGGGGTGGTCGGTAATATGTCCTCACCTGTAGCAAGTACTCCAGCCCAGCTGAAACCCAGGACCCACCCCTCCGCCCTGCCCCCAAATTCAATTTTACTTTCATATCTCGGATTCCCTTCCCGTTTCGTCTCCCAACAACCTATGCGCAATCTGGAGCGCTTCCCACTGGCTGTCACGGGATCTAAGAGCAGGAAAGGCCCTCCAAGGTCCCTCAGCTTCCGCCTCTGCCCCAAGGCAGAGCTCTGTTCACACCGACTCCGACAGATGGACGTCATTTTAACACAGGAAATATTTATTGTGCATCCAGGCTGGGCCAAGCCCTGTCCTCAGGACTTCTAGGAGTACACAGAGGAGTGGGGACGGCTGAGCTCCTGCTGTCCACTGGGGGATGGAGCTAGGTGTGTGTATACACACACACACAACACACACACACACACACAAACACAGTAACTTAAGGTATCTTCAGGTTCACCATGAAATGCAGAAAGAGCCTCTTCCGTTGGCGCCTCTACAAGCTTCTACATGTATCAGGTCCAAATTCTTGTGACAAAGCTCCCATCTTCCATCCCGTTGCAGTCACAAGAGTTCTGAGCAGAGAATGCTTTTGCCTTGCATAGTAGAGTAGCATCGGGAAGGCTTAGCTATAGTTGTGAGCCTACACCGTGTAAGATTGGAACTCTTCTATGGGATGTTGACTTAAGCCGTCAACCAGCAATGGATGCATGATAACTGATTCCCCCACAGCCATCACGTGCTACCAGGAAGTCAAGACCATTACCACCCTCACAGCTCCAGCCCTTCGGCCCTTCTGTCTCTGGTGAGTCAGAAGACATTCACGCTTATCCTATTCCTTCCCCCGCGCTGGCTTTCACCACCGCCTGCAAGAGGCTGCAGCTCTCTGATAGCTGTTGCCTTTAAGAAACAGAGGCTTTACCTGGCAGGCCCAGGCCAGCACTGCCTCTAGCCATGTCACTGTCATCCTAAATGTCCAGTATCATCAAAGCTTCCCACCCCCAAGAGAACAAAGTCAGGTGTTGCTGCAGAATTCCCAAACAACCCAAGTCCTTGGGCTGAAGCTTTCTAAGGTAACATCCCCTTCTGCAGGCAGGCAATACACCTCATCCACTGACTTAGACCCTCACTGCCTCCAGTTCCTATGCCACGCAGGGATGTTCATGGTGAATGGAGGCTAGCCAGCCTTCTAGGCACCTCTCTGTCCTTCCCGAGGCTCCTCACTGACCTTTTGTTAAAAATTATATTGGCAAACTGCCATTGCTGGTTAAGCTTGTTGCAAGTAGATTCTGAGGGCAAGGTGGGACCTTGTGTTCTACATTCCAGTGTATTTATTTCAAATATTCTCCATAACACTTTTTCCTGAGACAGGTTGGCCCCCTAACTCTGTGCCAAGGGAAAAGAGAACAAAAAACATCTAAGGGTGTTAAAAACATTTGTCCTTGAGGACAGCTAGAAGGGAGTCCATTTCCAATAGGCACTACTAGTTAAGGTACTATTGTTTATCCTGTGATATCAAAATGCCTGCAGTGGGAATAGGAAGATAGAAGTTGGGCTGTGGGAAGCTCCTTCGTGGAGACAGTGCTGTGCCCTGCCCAGATCTCTCATGCATGACAGTCCAGCTGGCCTCCCCAATGCCTGGCATTTGTCCAGCTGCTATTTGCCACTGGTTCTTTTGTCTGGAAGCCACACCCCAAGGACGCACGACTCTGTCCAGGACTCAGAATGGTGGCCTCAAAAATTCCCCAGCTAATCTCTACTGGATGCTGGAAGTTCAGGGTTTGATGATCTAACCTTAGCTGTTCTCATAATCGGACTACCCAGTCATCCCTGCTGGATGCTGGAAGCTCTGGATTTGATGATGCTTTGCTGTCTACCTCCCACTTCCTTCTGCTCCTTACCATTCAGTCTTTCATGGTTGCTTGCTGTGTGCTTCAGAAACTCATTCGGAACCAAAAGCACAGCCATTGGAGGCCATTCTCCAGACTAAACAGGACACATATCCTCTGCAGCAAAGATGCAAAGACACACTGTCCCCTCACCTGTGACTGTCCTGACTGCCACCGCCAATGTGGATGTTTTCCTTCTCTCATTGCTATTCTGTATTTCTCCCATGCTCAGTCAGAGGGGGTGGGGCTTCTATCTGGTGAAATGGCCCAAACCTTCATCTTTGACGGCTCTGAGTTCTTAGCTATCCTGCCTGTGGTTTTGTTCTGTTTTGCTCTCTTTTTATATTTTTACTGATTCTTCAACAATTTCACATCATGAACCCCATAACACTCATTTCCCAGACTTCCACACCCATCCCCACCCTTGTGACCTACCCTCTCCCCCCCAAAAAAATTAAAATAAAATTTTTAAAAAGTAAAATTCTTTTAAAAATCGAATTTGTGTTATCTATATACTCCCTGGAACACGGTCAAGCTCCAGTGGCCCAGCCCTTAAATAGAACCAAGTCTTTCCCCTCCTGCACCCCCACCAGAAGCCATCAATTGTGGAGAGCTAACTGCAGCATCCTTACCACCCTTTTCAAAAGTTCTCGTTGATGGTTTCCTGTTTAGGTTGTTACTTGGGGTGGGGTGAGGGTGGGGGGTTGTCACAGAATCTTTCCATGTCCCTCTTTGTCAACTGCATATTTGCAGCCTTCTCAATATCACTTCAAAAGCAGCCTCCTTGTTCTTCACAGTCAGAGGTAGAATGGATCCTGGGCTTCCACATGTTTCCTAGCGATAGTACAGACCATGAACATGGCCTCCTTGCTGAAGAAGCACCCTGAACCAGAAAAGGCCCTCCAAAGCAGTCTGGACCATGGACATCAACTTGGTCTCAGGTCAGTCATGTCCAAACGGCCTTCAGAGGCAGCAAAGCCCTCAGACATCAACATGGCTTCAGGCTGCAGCACAGATCACAGACATCCAAATGGACTTCAGTGTCAACACGGGCCACGGACATCAACACAGATCCCAGCCACGGTAGTAACGTGGGCCCAGACATGACCCTCGGGAGCAGCAGGGACCCAGATATAACCATGGCCTCAGGGTGTTGGGATTAATGAGTCCTGGCCTTCAGTTTCTTTTCCCTCCTAGAACCTTCTGATATAAGTTACTAGAAGCTGTGCCTAGTTAGAGGATCAGAGGATCACCTGTTGACCATTAACTGCAGTGTATTTAAGTCTACATGGTGTTGATAAAGATGGGCTTTCTGAACCAGCGTTGGGAGCTGCGTGTGTTAGTCTATCTCTGCGTCTGAGTTTTCAGCCTCCAGCCCCTTTCCCGAAGTTCAGTAACTGGGTAATAGTGCACCAAGCACAGACACAGGGGTGTGGTGCATGGCAATTGGAGGTCCCCACCGAGATATCAGGAAAGGGAACGCTGAGAGACTGCCCTTGGAGGCCCCTCCAAGAGAGGTAAGCAGACAGCATCGTTCCTAGCCGACGGAGACATATTGAGGAGAAAAGATGGGAGGTATCTTTTCTTGGTTCAGAAAAGAGTCGGACGATAGGGAAGAGTTTGATGATTTAGAGCTAGTGGAGGAGAGTGAGGAGGATTCATCAGAAGAAGAGGAGGAGATCATACGTAAGGAATTAAAAGATCTCTTTAAAAAGCTGAGAAAATGTAGAGTAAAAAAAAAGATTCACATCCAACTCCCTCGGCCCCACCGGCTTATAATAATGAAGGTTGGTGTTCTCAGTTGAGTAAGGGCTCTGACACGGAACAAAACAAGGGAGTTTGTTTCTGTCCTGTACACATGGTTGCACCGGTGATGGAGGTGCCAGACACCAACAACCCAGGACAAATAATTCGCCAACATTTTGCAACAAAATTTAAAGAAATGAAACAATTAAAGGAAGCTGTAGCTGTATTTGGGGCTCAAGCACCCTTCACGTTGGCCATAGTAGAATCTTTCTCTGATATGAATTTAACAGCAAGTAATTGACAGCAATTATGCCATGCTGTCTTATCTGGGGGAGATTATCTCCTATGGCGAGGGGAATATCAGGAAAATTGTAAGCAAACGGCCCAATTAAATGCTCTAGCAGGTCAAGATCAACGTAATTTAGATATGTTAACTGGGGCTGGGATCTATGCTGATTTGCAGCAACAAATTCTGTATAATCCAGGAGTATTCGCCCAAATAGCTGCAGCTGCCACTAAAGCTTGGAAGGCCCTACCTAACAAAGCAGCTGGGGATCAATTATCAAAAGTTCTACAAGGACCATCTGAACCATTCCAAGACTATGTAGATAGACTGTTACAAGTAGCAGGTAGATTGTTTGGAGATGAGACAACAGCCATGCCTATGATAAAACAATTTGTATTTGAAAATTCCAATAGATATTGTAAGGAAGCGATACACCCTCACAAAACAAAGAGTTTAAATGAATATATCAGGATATGCAGAGAGATAGATGGGAATTTCATTCAAGGCCAGGTTATAGCAGCAGCTATTCAACCTCAGAGAAACATAAGAGGACTGGAAGAGAGGGCCGGAGGCCGTAATTGTTTTAATTGCGGAACTCCTGGTCATTTTCGAAAGGCATGCCCACAGCTGATAATGAAGGGAAGGAGGAAACCTGGCTTGTGCCCTAAATGCAGAAGGGGAGCACATTGGGCTAAAGCCTGTTTCTCTAAAACAGATATAGATAGGAAACCTCTGCCACGTACCATTAATCAACAGCAGGGAAACTGGCAGAGGGCCCTGCTCCAGGGCTCCCAAACCTCAGTGTATAGAGCAATGACTGCGGGACCACAGGGACAGTACCCCAGCAGAGGCCATGTCCAATTCCTTCTGCAGAGAAATTCTTTCGTATTGCAGACCTTGTCAGAGCCACACCAGGGAGCTCAGGATTGGAGCTCTGGAAGAGCAGGCAATGCTCTTAACCATTTGACGCCCGTGTCTTGTATGTTATTGTTGCCCAGTTTCAGGATATCTGCTCACAGCAGTCTGAAGTGAGACAGCAACCAGACAACCATAACTCCTGAAGGGGGCACTTTGGGTCTTTCAAAGCTTCACACAGAATGTTTGCCCCCCAATCTTCTAGGACATTTGACCCCAGGTCAAGCAGAGAGAGGTGTTTGTTGCACGAAAGGGCTTCGTTGAGATGGCCACAGACAATGAAGGTGAGAGAGCAATATGACATCAGTTTCTCCAGGACGCAGCTCGGATGCCTCAGGATCTCACACAGTAGCTTCGCTCCTTTGTTCTTCAAGGGGTTTCCAACCAATGAGAGACGCTTCAGCTTGCAGTAGGTTAGGGATACTAGACCCTGAGAAACTACCACAGCATTTCCTTTTGGAGATCCGTCTGTAAAAACTGTTTGAGCTCCCACTAGAGGTCTAGGTTTTACTATTTGTGGAAAAATAACAGGATGATTTTTAAAGAAACTTAACAATGAATGTTGGGGATAATGGCTATCAATTATTGCATCAGTTGATAACATAGAGTCCAATCATCATTATATTGCTGTAAATGTAACAACTGATCTTTATCATAGGGAAGTACAATTTTGTCTGGAAATTTGCCAAAGGTTTGTATACTCATTTTCCTAGCTTTCCAAAGTAATTGCAGAACTAACTCATAATATGGCATAACAACACGAGAAGGAGAAATAGGCATATGTACCCACATGATAGGCCCAGATTGCCAAAAAACTCCAGTTGGTGCAGAATGAGATGTTAACACTAATAATTGTATAGGCTTATCATAATATACACTTTGTAAATGCACCCATTCTATACTCTGCATAAGCATTTTTAGGGCTCTTTTGGCTTCTGGAGTAAGTATTGGGGGGATGAGGTGTCAGGTCACCATCCCATAGCATACCATTAATCAACAGCAGGGAAACTGGCAGAGGGCCATGCTCCAGGGCCCCAAAACCTCAGTGTATGGAGCAATGACTGCGGGACCGCAGGACCGGTACCCCAGCAGAGGCCATGTCCAATTCCTTCCGCAGAGAAATCCTTTCGCACACCAGGGAGCTCAGGATTGGACCTCTGTGCCTCTGCCAGAGCAGTCTTAACTCCAAAACTGGGAATGCAAGCACTCCCTACAGGAGTATATGGGCCCCTACCACCGGGTACCATGGGACTTATATTAGGCAGAAGCAGTACCCTTTTAAAGGGGATCCAAATACATCCTGGGGTAGTAGAAGCAAACTATCAAGAGGAGATAAGTTATGACATCTGTCCAACAGGAGGTGGTAGTAATTCTCAAGGTGAGCGGATAGCACAATTAGTGTTGATTCCCAACAAGGTTACCAATAATAAACGAGCCCATGGCAATCAAGAGTTTGGATCACCTGGAACAGCTGCTTTTTGGGTGGCACAGTTAAAAGAACAGCCCCAACTTAAAATAACTATAGAGGGAAAGGCTTTGATGGTATTTTAGATTCTGGGGCAGATGTATCAGTTTTGTTCTTAAAATATTGGCCAAAGGCATGGCCCTTGGAAGAAGGTACTGTAAGGCTGCAGGGAATAGGTCAAACAACTCCTCAAAAAAGTTCAAAAATATTGAAATGGCATGATGAAGGACATGAGAGTTTTTTCCAGCCATATGTATTTCCTGGCCTGCCTGTCAGTCTATGGGGACGTGATCTCTTAGCAGAGATGGGGGTAGTCTTAACAACACAACCTACAAAGGTGTCCCCCATGAAAGCCACCTCAGTGATGAAAGCTATGGATGGCTCGCCTGTTATTGGCTAGGGTGAGAGGAGCCCCTGTTGGCTAGGGTGAGAGGAGCCCCTGTTGGCTAGGGTGAGAGGAACCCCTGTTGGCTAGGGTGAGAGGAACCCCTGTTGGCTAGGGTGAGAGGAGCTGTTTGTGTTTTTCCTCCAGGAATGGACAAGCCCATTTGGGTACCAGAGCGATATGTTCAGGCTGTGGAAAATGATGAGAAATGATCCTGTGATGAGCCTGAGAATGACACCTGTGATTCTCTTGATGAGCCTCCTGGTGAGTCCCAATCAAGCAGAAAGCTCTGTGAAGCCTGGTAAAGAACCCCCTTGTATTGGTCAGTGAGCCAAACTAGTTCTTTGTATTCATCTTTCTATTCCCCAAACTATACTGCTGGAACTGCTTTAAGCAATATGGTGATAGAACAGGCTTCTATTAATCAAATCTTTTCTTTTGTGAATGGTTTATGTTTTGTTACATATTTTGGGCTATGAATATTATTTTAAAGGAATTCTATACAAGTGAGTGTAGTTCCTATCTTTCTTTTTTGGAATATTTTCCTGAGAGCCCAGGCACTGTTTTACTTTCTTTCTTTTTTCTTTTCATTTTTGTAGTATGGAATAGCATCTTTTGGGGAAAGGAAATTCTTGGTTGTTCTTTCAGAAATTGTGGCCTGAGCGACTGCTGGTATGACCACTCCAGTGCTGCCTTGTTGGTTCAGGTACCAGCCATCATACCACTGCCAATCAACAAAAAAGCTAAGCAGACTGAGATGACCCTGTATCGAGAGAAACGAGATTCTGGAGAGAGAGCCGCAGTGATTGCTGTCATCGCGGTGTCTGCTGCTGCAGCCATGGATGCAAGACAATGGCACAAACATCGTTGGTGTTGGACACCGTGGATAAACTGGCGAGACAAGTCAACGATGCTCTTCCCAGACTCAGAATGCCCTGAGTGTCCACATTAAATCTGGACTTTCGAATTTAAATCAAGAGACTGCCCTATTGTAGGAGCAGGTGGACTTATGGCTAGTACAACAAATGTCTTGTTCATTATTCCATTTGTATGACGTCCGTTAATATTGCTAATGCCTCTTATGTGGTGAAACAACTCAATGGTTACTTAAATAGCCCTAGAAATGTTACAATTAGCACACCAGATTGTACTGTTTAGCCAAAGGGTTGGTTGAATGTCATAGCTCAAATGGGAGGCTGGGTCCAGTGGTGATTGGGGAACCTATTGCTGGCAATCAATGCCTGTTGCCATGGGCATTCATTTCTGAATTCTGTGTAAGATCAGACAACCCATGAGAATGCAGCATATGGTCACTTAGCAAGTCCTTCTGACCCTGTTGGCCAGTAAGGTTTGGTTGCAAATACTGCACCAACAATGAAGACTCCTCCATAGACGGGCAACTTCTACAGAAGAGGGCCCACCTAAGACAGGGAAGGGGCCTCCCAAAGACAGGTAAGGGTTTACTCTTCTGAGATGACCTAAGACAGGAGGGCTTTATAAAAAATTTAGCGGGGAGATATTAGGATTAATGAGTCCTGGCCTTCAGTTTCTTTTCCCTCCTAGAACCTTCTGATATAAGTTACTAGAAGCTGTGCCTAGTTAGAGGATCAGAGGATCACTTGTTGACCATTAACTGCAGTGTGTTTAAGTCTACATGGTGTTAATAAAGATGGGCTTTCTGAACCAGCATTGGGAGCTGCGTGTGTCAGTCTATCTCTGCGTCTGAGTTTTCAACCTCCAGCCCCTGGGTAACTGGGTAATAGCGCACCGAGCGCAGACACGGGGGGCGCGGGGCATGGCATCGGGGGCAGCACGGGCCAAACAGATCCCTGGTGATGGCACATCCCTGGTGACGGCACATCCCTGATGACGGCACATCCCTGATAGCACACTCCCAATGATGGCACATCCCTGAAAAACTACCCTGGCATGGATAACAACCTCCCGAATGCCTCACACATGGAGTCTCTTCAGTTACCCATAACCTCCTACGGTCACAGATTCTAACGAGGCTTACTGGGATTGCACCGCCTGTGGCAGCAGACGGTGCCTAGGAAGACTCAGTAACACAGGATGTGCTTATGTGCAGCACCGGAGGGAGGACTAAAAGAAGCTGGTTCCCAAGGAGGAGCATTCCACTGGGAAACATCCAGAAACAATGCCTGGGGACTGGAAGCGATGCTAGCTACTGGGAGCTGCAGGAGCTCAATCACTTCCTCTCTGCTGAATGGGACATTGGGGAAGTGTCCCTGAAGGAGCCCAGCATGGCTGGAACTGCAGGCATTGGGGGAGTGTCCCTGAAGATGCCCAGCATGGCCGAAATCATGAGCTCTGGGGCCTGGACCTTGGAGAAAGCATGTCCTGATCAGGCTCACAGAAAATGCAAACAGGCAAACCCTCTTTCTTTCCATGTGCCAGCTGGCAAGGGAAAACATTTGCAAAGCCTACCTCTGCCATGAAGTAGACCAATAAGGGTGGATTTAAGTGCTGCATTGCAATAAAGTGATGACAGGCATGGGGAAGGAGCTGTCCTAGGAGATGACATCAGAGGCTAGGCAGGGAGCACACCAACCATGGGGAGATGACGTCAGAGGCTAGGCAGGGAGCACACCAACCATGGGGAGATGACATCAGAGGCTAGGCAGGGAGCACACCAACCATGGGGAGATGATGTCAGAGGCTAGGCAGAGAGCACACCAACACATGGGAGGTGACATCAGAGGCTAGGCAGAGAGCACGCCAACACATGGGAGGTGACATCAGAGGCTAGGCAAGGAGCACACCAACACATGGGGAGATGACGTCAGGTTTGGCAGGGAACACACCAACATACAGCAGCACAATATTGTTCAACTAAAGCCCAGCAAGTAAAAAACTGTTGATCAAAAGACAGGACCAGCACAATCAGGAAAAGGTGCCTGTGGGAGGCAGAAAATACACTTTCTTCCTGCTACCAATAAGACAAGTCTAACCTAAAAATAGGGGCTGGATATTCTTGGTTCTATTTGACTCTGAGCAAAGCACCCTTCATGAACTTTCCCATGAGCCTGGCGTTAAGGTGAACACTTCCCTTCATTTGGCAGAACCCTGGCCAAGGCCAGGCTAATCACAACTGTTGACAGCCAGAGCTATGCGGGAGGCTATGCTTTACTGGATCATCCCTTGTCCTAAAGACATTCAACTCCAAGGCCATCCTGTCCTGATGACCCTGGCTGGTTGCTGAGAACTTTGTCTGGAGGTCCCCTCCTACCCATAAGCATCAATCACTAACCCTGAGCAGCAGTGCTGGCCTCCTAGATGCTGCCATGGTATCCCAGCCTTGCGATTAAGAAATCACACATTCATGTGCTGAGGATGGAAAAGCGAGGGAGGGGAACTGGTCCTTCACCAAACTTGGGTCTGCCATAACCAGGGTCTCTCTGACCTCTGCTTTTGGTAGGCTAGACTTTGAGAAAGAGAAACAGAGAAGCAAACAGCTGCTATGAGATCTGCAGGATTTGAGGCTGAGGAAAAGATTGGTCACATCCGGTCCCTGAACTCTCAGACCTACACTGTCTCCAAGTTGTGGCCATGATTTCATAACATCTCGGTTCAGGGTCACAAAGCGAACACTGTCTTGGTCAAGAACATTTCGAGAGCTGCAGAGCCTTCTCCAGGAACCTTGAGGCCCTATATAACCTGCTCATAAATGCTCTCTTGACCTTTTCCCTCCATCCCCTCCTAATAAGTCCAATTCTAGTCCCTGTTAGATGGCCATGATCCTTCCCACACCATGGACCACATACTGGGTAGCAAGGACCAGCAGCATAGGGGACTGACACAGGAACTCACAAGTTGAGAACGTAAGTCTCAGCAATCCGACAAGGCTCGGAAGAGCTGCTGGCCCTGGAGCTGGGTCTCAAGCAGGGAGGTCTGGAGGATGGGCAGGGCTTCTGCAGGTGCCTCTGCAGTCCTTGTGAGAAGAGTAGCATCTTGGCTTCCTCCTCCTCAGCATCACAGCCCCTGCCTTGAGCCCCCTATCCCCTCCTCCCACCCCACTTCTCCCCTTGGTTTCTCTCCTGACCTCCAAGGACAAAGGTCATTTTGTCACCGGGTAAGGACCCCTATGGAGAAACTCCTGCCCACTCTCTTCTCAAACAGTTATGGGCTGGTGGAACAAAGAGACGGCAGGGAGGCCAAGTGGGCACATTTGGAAGACATGAATAACTACAGAGACGATGTTGAGAATGGCCCCTGTCAGGAGGAGCGCAGGAAGTGGGTGGAAGTGGGAAGGACTCTATTAATTCCCTACAGCCTCAAATGAGTCATGATTTTCAATTTCCTACCAAGTGTCTGGCATTAGCTGCCTGGATGCCATGCTTCAGTCATGGCGAAGGCTCTGGTGGGCACATATGGCATCCTATGCCCACACAGCCATCCTAACTCCAAAGGCCACAGGCAGAGCTGCCCAGTACACAGTCCATTATTACGACGTTCTGGTCCAGTCCCTGAGCTTTAGACCTCTGCCATGCAGCTGTGTGGCCTGGGATCACTCTCAGTATCGCTGCTCTCATACTCAGCACACTAGGTCCTAAGCCCTGCAGGCTCAGAACAAAGCCATCTTCTCACTGGCCCATTCTCATTAGGCTCACACCACCTCTTCATCCTTGATTCTCCCACCCATGCTGTCACCGAGCTTCAGCCACCCTCAAGTCAGATGCCAGCACTGTCTCCATCAACACTGGCACAGGCATGGGCAGAAGCTCTGTAGACTCGTGTTCGGCTCCTAAGGGTCCCCAGCCTGCTGAGTCCACACTGATCGTGACACCAATCTCTTCAGCTGTATTATCCGTCCAAGAGCAGCCTCCATAGCCAGTGGCTCCCATGGAGTCCAGAGCTATACCCTCAGAGAGAGGAGCGATTACAGGCTGGAGTTTGCCTCTGGGGTCTATGGTCCATTTTCCCAGAGTCTGTCTGGTCTCGGAAACCAATGCTCAGGATTTTGGAGCTTCAACAAGCTTTCCAAGTTGGCAAGAAGGAAAGAAACTACAAGGCCCTCTCAAGAGAAGCTGAAAGTCTGGACCACAAACTTTTAGGCCTTTGTTATGGCAGAGACGAGAAGAAGTATCTGTGTCCAGCAGTTGTTTCCCTCCCTAGGCAGCCTGGGATGAAGCCCCCAGTTCCAGCTTCTACCTATGCGAGCCTTCTTGGTGTTTTTATTATGCTCCTCTGGGCTCCAGCAAGCTCTAGCAGAAAGGGCTCTACTGAGCACTGTTTACATTCTTGCCGTTTTTGCCTGTGTTTAGACTTGTGAAAAAACACATTTCAAACATTTACAAGCAATCATAGGCCCTTGTGGATTTCACATAAACTCTTCTATAAACGAGTGAACTTCAGAGTCTCTAACTCCACAAGAATCATAAACCCTTAAAGCTGTAGGCCCATGAAGATTCTCTGCTCCAACATTCTTGTTTCATGACCAGATAAACCCAGGCTCAGGAGGGCAGAGCCCTGCCTAGGTACAATGGTGTTAGGGACAGAGCTGATTGAATTCCAGACCAGGTGCAAAACATTGGAGCCCACGAACTTTACCAGCATGTGGTTCTGGTTTTAAAAGAACTGATTTGAGGTTTTGAAATATTAATGTGCCTAGGATTTTGGCGGAGGAATGTGTGTTAAGTGGACATGCTTGGCTGACAGCCATGCCCCAGCGCCAGGCAGGCTGTTGCCTGACGAGAATGCCCTGAGACTTGATGTGTGGGGTACAGTATCCCAGAATCACTGGCTTGCAGCATGGCTCCAGGGGAAGCCATATTGTCTACCAGCGGCTGCTGTAATGGGGGATTTCAGACAACCTGGCTTCAGGAGAGTCTGGATGAAGCCAGGAATGAAGATCCCTGCAGAGGCCTCCCACCTCAGCCCCAGATGGTACCATGAAAAACGCTCCACAATGAGCCAGGAAGGCACCAAGCAGACCCTAAGCCCTCTGGGCCAACACCTTCCCCTCTACCACAACAGGCCTAGGCAGGAAATTAAGCAAAACTCTTTCTGAACTTCCACGGAGGAATTTCCTGGAGGGTCCTGGAGGCCATGCGCCACGGAATCAGGTTACAACAAAAGCGCCAGGCCCTGGGGTCCCTGCACCTGCTCTGCAGAGCACCTTGTAATCCAACACTGGCCTGGGATGGCAGGCCTCAGGAAGCCAGGAGATGCCTTCTTAACTGAGGACGCACAGGGACCTCCCAGTTCTACCCATCTCTGCATCTCAAAACCAGGAGGCCCCTCTGCACATGCCCTAGGCTGCGTCCTTTCTAAAGCTGAGAAGCTGCTGATCAGGAAGCAAGATGATGGCTACTGTGGCCCTAACAGTCTCCCCAGACCCAAAGCCTTAGGCACGACATCTTACAACAGTCACTGATGATATCCCTACACCCTGGTCTGTGTCAAGACTTCAGGCTCAGCAGTATACGAGAAGTCAGATCACAGTAACCTGCTACATGGTGGGATGCTAGCAGGAAGGCCAATAAGATCCACATAAAACCTAGCTAATACAACATACCAACACTGATTCCTCAATCGCTCTCTCTCTCTCTCCCTGCCTCCCTCCAAGGAGCCCAGGCTGCCCTGTTATTGAAATAATGCCTTCTCGGTAAGAAATCACTCTGCACACTTAGAAATTAATAAAGGAAAATTCTATACTAGAGGGGAAAAAAAAAGAAAGAAAAAGGAAAGTGCATGGCCGACTGGGGCTAATGGACAAGGAAAAGCCAGCCTTGGATAGATTTCACTAACGTTTGCACACCTTAGGCTTCTGCATTTTACACACATCATTTTACACACATCCTTCCAGGCCCCGGCCTGGTTCTACTTCGAACAATTTAAACAGAGCCAGGAGCCTGCAAGTCTGGCCACGTGGGCAGATAGGAAACTTCCACAGCAAAGATATCGTCAGAATTATCTTAAGGATTATGCTCTCCCTGATAAAGGCACAGGGGACTATGGTAGATGGGATGTCAGGGGCAGTTGTGACCCTGCACTGCCCCCTTGAGCTGCCCAAGGAGGCACATTTAGAGAATGGGCCTAATAACTGGGCGGTCCTGATGAACAAAAATTGACATTTTAGCACTGTAAACGTTGCTTGTCCCCAACAGGCCTGGTTAGCACACTACTTACCTTGGGGATTTAGGAGGCAGCTAACACCCCTAGCTAGCTTCTAGTTTATGTGATTTAATGTCCTCTAAGCTAAAGGCTTAGCAAATGCTTGATAGATGTATTCTCTTTCTTTCACATCTGCCCGCATCCCCAGTCCTTCAGCCTCAGTCTCCAAGCATCGGGATCATAACTCTGTACCATCTGTGCATGGGAGTATGATGTGTGGGGAGGTCAGAGGGTAACTTCCAGGGACCAGTTCTCTCCTACTGTGGGTCCTGGGGTCAAACTCAGGTTGTCAGGTTTGTGCAGTAAGCACTGAGAGCTGCTGAGCCATTCTGCTGGCCCCATGCCTGGCTTTCTTAAGTCTTTTTAAGCTGCAAAATCTCATTTTCAAAGTCATTTATTTCCAGATTTTTGTGAGGCATTGCTGGCAAATGAAAACTGTATTTAAGATGTGCAAAGTGATGATATTATTCACATAGGCTATGAAATGATTGTCACATCAAACCAATTCGTCACCTCACAGATACTGCATTGGATGTGTGTGTATGTATATATGTATATGTGTATATGCAATATGCTGTATATGTGTATGTGAGTGTAATGTGGGCATATGCTGCATGCATGTGTTGTATGTATATAGGTGTAATATATATGTGTGTGTGTGTGTGTGTATGTATGCTGTATTACATGTTGTGTCCGCATGTGTGCTACATTGTATGTGTATGTTATGTGTATTTGTGTGTATGTGTGTATGTGCATTTATGCATATGCATTTATGTGGGTGCACGTATTGTGTGCCTATGTACATGTATATATGCATATGTATTATGTGCATATGCATATGTGTATATGTATTTGTACATGAGTGCATGTGTGCGAGAGAGATAAGACTACTTAAGATCACTTACTCATCAAGTTTTCCAGAGCTTGCTCATCACACAACTGAAACTTACACCCTTTCAGCAACATTTCATCACGCAGAATTTGCCTGCTGTGCCTGGCTTGTTTCACTTAGCACCACGTCCTCTGAGTGCACCTGTCCCGACTGCTGTGAACATGGGAGTGCACATGACTGTTGTGAACACAGGAGTGCATGTCTCTCTCCAGACTGAGCTATGGGTAGACGTCAGAGCTGTATCTATTACCCCGACTGCTGCGAACACGGGGGTGCACGTCTCTCCCCAGACTAAGGTGTCTTCTCGGGATATGTAGTTGTGGAAATGTGTCAGCATGAGGAGGAACTGGGTGCGGGGCAGATGGGAACTGGGGGCCATTTCCTTGCAACTGCCATGCCCATCTAAAGTTATTCCACAAGAGCACACGGACTGAGCAAGCAACCTCCAGTTGCACACGTGTTTTCTAACGATCACCAGACTGATATGAAGTAGCACTCCTCCACAGGACGGGGACTACGGTCAGAAGCTCCGCTTTACAGACAAGAGAACTGAAGCCACCACTACAGACACTCAGAGTCCAGGAAGGCAGCAGCTATCAGGCGGGAGGCAGCTGTCCTGACACCACAGGGCAC
This sequence comes from Arvicola amphibius, assembly GCF_903992535.2. Lineage (NCBI taxonomy): Eukaryota > Metazoa > Chordata > Mammalia > Rodentia > Cricetidae > Arvicola > Arvicola amphibius. Next base: position 152,574,999 of record NC_052052.2, on the reverse strand, counting down.
GGAGGGGCTCCTAGATCAGAGTGCTGAGTGGAGATCCAGTCAGTTTGTCATGAGGTCCTGAAACACAACCCTAACTGGGCACTTCTTCCATGTGCCCTGACCTGGAGAACACAGCTGCCACCCTCCCCTGTAGCCGGCAGATCCTTTGTGGTGTGTGTGGGGGGGTGTAAATTCCTGCTTATTCCTACCTCAAGGGGTCTCAGACTATCATCCTGAGAGGCTTACCAAGAAGGATTCTCTCCTCCCCCTGCTCATGAGTTTGTTTTTATCAAGACTCAAAAACCACCCTAGCACTCTTTCTTCGGCAAGTGGAGGCGGGCCCCACCCTGTGCAGCCTGTCACACCCACCAGGACAAATCTCTCTGCTTTCCCTCAGCCCCTCCTGACCTGAGCTTTCAGCCTGGAGACCTGTCTGGGTTATAGGAGAACAGGAGAGACCCCTTCTCATGTCCCTCTCCTCTCCCTCCCACCTCGTTCAAGCACAGAGATGGAGAACGGGCTGCAGCTCTGAATCCTCTCTTTTGAATGTCCTTGCTCTATGACGTTCATGACTGTGTGGCCGCTGCTGCCCAAGATGAACTGATACGGGACAGATATACTTGGCACAGAGGAAGAAGAGGTCCTACGTGTGACTCAGTGGTCTCTGTTCCCACTTGTCACCGCCACGGAGATCAGGCTGCCGTCCCTTCTGTAAACTCTTGGCTGAGAGAAATCATGAAGGACTAGGCAAAGGTCATGACAATGCTGGGTGAATCTAAACTCACACGACATAAAAGCTACACACCTCGGGCTTTGTTCTCAATGGCTGATGTATCTAGTTAGAAAAAAAGAAACAATCCTTTCCTCATTTCACACCCCTTCCCCAGGTTTGAGCCACTTCCTAACGTCCAGTGAACATGGCCACAGCTGAGGCGCTCCGGGGTATTTCGCGCTCAGTGAATAATTACGTGAACAAAATAACACAACGCGGTTGCCAACAGCTATTAAACCTGTGAAAAATGACAACAGAAAGCTCAGTTGACTGGCTATCAGGGGCCCTCATAGAAAGGAGGAAGCCAGCTGTGGCTTCACATCTGTAAACTCCAAATGCACCCAGAAGAAGCAAACAACCAAAAGGGAAACTGTCCGTGCATCCTGAAACTCCGCACAGCCTCAGTACTCCTGTTGCCCATTGATTGGATGGAAGCTGGTTTCATTGTTGGTGCGTGCCTGAGCAGAGCAAAGGCACTCTGCAGGCTACTTTAGGACGAAGAGAGGTGGGGGATGATCAAGAATACGTAGCCCCCAGCCTCCGATACCGAGGTTCTCCTCCACGACCCAGCAGGAAAGTCAGAAGTGGTGGCCATGCAGGCAGTGGTTGAAGTTTATTCCTGACAGGTGAAGTCAGAGTCAATCAACTCACACAAGGAGCTTGGCTTTGCAATCCATAGACCTGGCCCTGACCCCCAGCTTCACCACATTTGCTAAGTGCTCTTCAAGAGAAGGCCTGGCCCAGCGGAGTTTCAGTTTTTTTAAAGCTGCTCTGCAGGGCTATGGCAAAGACCAGAGACGCTGTGTGCAAGCCTCTGGGATGGTAATCGTTACACAGACACACAGAACAGACACTGACTGCATCACGAATGTTAGCGGGTGGCCCAGACAGGCTAGGGACTTGGACACCTGGGGCTTATCAGGCCTCTCTAGCAATCACATCGCACTTGGATGACATCCATCACTGCTCCAGATCCTCGTAGCTCTCACAGTCTGCCCACTCTGGAGTCTGGCATTCCAGCATGTCAGATGTCCCGCGTCAACTTACACCTACTTCTCCCCCAGATGCCAGGTTCCCACATCGGGCTCCTCAGTCAGAAGCTGCCTCTGCTAAGTCCTGACACAGCCAGTCCTGCGCTGAAGCTGGTCTTGATGCTGAGGACTTCTTTTTCCATCTCTCACTTGTTGAGTTCTGTTTGTTTTCAGAAGCCTGTCAGAACACATTGACCTTCCACAACACAGTAATGAAATATCAATCCGTTTGCCTTTTCCATCTCTGTCTTACCCAGCTCCGTGACCTTAGTTTCTGCATCTGGAAAATGGAACAATAATCCTAGTGTCAAATAGATGAGATGGAAGGGTTGGGAGGATTAAATGAGATTATGCAGATGAAATTATCTGGCCCACAATAGTCTAGAAAATGCTTGTTACTGCCCTAGAACTTGTGTGACTTAGTGACTTGCCTGCCTACTAATTAGAAAGTTCCCAAAAACCTGGATGATCCCACAGAAATTACATGTCTTGTCATGACCAATAATCCTGTAAATAGTGACTGAATAGGCTTGGACCTTCTGTTGGGAGGTCAGCCTCAAAGGTGAGCTGCTGTTTGTCCTGACCTCTCTGACAGTGCTGAGGGGTAGCAGAGGGCATGTCACCCCTCTTTGAGCACGCCCCAAAAGCAAGGCCCAGAGAGGCAGGCTGTAAGAGGAAAGGGTCTTCCATGTAGAAATGATGCCACCCAGCCTACCAGTCCTTGAGAGGCATACTATCCCAGGCTCCCGCCTTCCTCCTGTACCCTAGACCAGAAGATTCCTTCCACAGCAGCAGCTGAGTCCTGGGAGGAGGTGGTCACTGTGGAAGAGCCTGGAAACTGCGGCTCTTCCTCTTCCTGCAAGTCTAGCCCCACAGTAGGCGGGGCCACAGATGCACCAGGACCCGGGCCTCCTCACTCAGGCTGCAGCTGTTCTCAACTTCTCCCCACTGCCCATCAGGAAACAACTCAGAAGCATAATTGAGCAGCTGCGCTGTAAAAAGAACCCCGTTCAGAATGAGACATCGTGTCGGACAAGAACGTGCTGAAGTCTTGTGACGGGGAGTGACACCCGTGACAGGGCTGGGCCCACTCAGCAAGCCCAGAATTCTGACCATTCCCTGTGCACCTCCCCCTGCTTGTGTCTACGGGGTCAGCACAGGCCATCCTCTCCCTCGATTCCCTTTCAGAGGCCACGGCTCTGTATTCTTGGGGTCCATGGGTCCTCCGACCCCTTGCACTGTTCAATGTACTCATCAGAACCCATATCTGAACCAGAACCTACCAACGAGCTTTCATCCCATCTGTGGTCTGCCTTTTGCCTGGACCCGCTCTCTACGGCATTTTAGGAGACTGTAGCCTTGTGTGACCAGATCCCTCCTGCACACGTGGTGCTTTGAATTCTAGCACAGAATGCAGCATGACATTTCCCTTGGACTCCTCTTCCAAGCCAACAGAGTAAGGGCCATTTCCCAAAAAACAACACATTATTAACAAATGAATATGAGCCAAGAAAACAATGCAGCCAGCATATTTAGTCCACAGAGCTTGTCTAGAATGCAAACGGCAAATAGATTTAATGCGTAAGGCTCTTTGGGGAAAGTTTCAGCCCTCTTCCATCTATCCAGCAGAGCCAAGCGAGCCACCCAAGTGAGGCTGCTCACTGGTCGAGGGCTGCTCCACACGGGACAGTGCCAGATCCCCAGGAGCAAGAGGTCTCATTCTAGAACCCTGGTAAGGTCCTTCATCCCACCCACGGGCCAGACACACTCCTTCATCCTATGGTCTGCCTTTGTCTTGAGAGTGGCCATGGTCAACAGCATCCAAGAAGCCTCCCTGCGACCAAGGGCTGGTACCCACAGGAGAAAACCAAATGCCACCGTGACAGCCTCAATTAACACAGGGCAGAATTGGCCCCTAAGTACAAGAAGGTCCAAACCAACTTTGATTTATGAAAACCAAGCAAAGTTTCCACAAGTCTGGCGTGTCTACAGCATCGGAGAAAAGCCTTAATTATACTGCCTGTGCTCATTAAGTAGATAAGATCTTAGCAGAGGCAAGCTATGTTTTGTCTTCAGGAAAAAAATGTAAATCCATCTGGCTCCATATTTTACAGTAGTCATCAATATCCTAAGGCCATGTGAAATGCCCTGGGTTTTCATCTTCCTGAGGTTTGGGGGCGGAACTGAAGTGAAGCATCAACAAGAGAGCTCTGAGGCTGACGGCATGTTGCTGGCGATGATGTATTGGAGAATTCCTGTCTCCCTGGAACCCCAGAGCACAACAAGTCCCACTAAGACTAGACCAGATAATAAAGCATGCAAAGCCAGAGGAAGAAACAGCCCTCAAGTTTACCACAGAAGGGTCTCCTGCTACCCAACCAACGGAAGTAGCCAGCATTGATGAGAACTCGCCGTGACAGCAGCAGCGGTCCCACAGGCCTGGGAGACCCTGTCACTCAGTTCAAATGAAAGTCCTCTGAGACACTGCGCTCTACGGAGGACACCACAGTGTAGGCCCAGTAAGCCCCTCCTCTCATCCTCAGGACTCAGGGGAATAGTCACCTGCATGAACCCTCAGAGTACCTACCATATGGAAATTACCCTCAATTTCTATATCTCCTAAAATCTGTTTCTCCATGTCACTGTTTCTCAAATCCTAATTCTAAATCCAACTGCCAACTTGACACCTCCAAAGCAGGCTTCAGGGCAATCGGTTTTGTGTATGGCCTTATAATGATGCTAAGTTTATTTAATTCTAGTAATTCCCCCATGGGTTCTATAGGATTTTCGTGTACGACATTACATTGCTTGCAAAAAGAGACGGTTCTGTATTACTTCCATTTGTATGCCTTTAGTTCCTTTCTCTTGACTTACCTTACCGTATAAGACCACTAGCACTGAGCTGAATAGACATGCAAGCATGGACAACCTTGTCTTCTTTCTGATCTTAAAATGAAGGAATCTAAGTAATTCCTTATTTTAGATATTTGTACTTTACACGCTATAAAACAACCCAAATGTAAATGCTAAAATCATGCTAAATCTGCTTTTCTTTTAAGTCCTTAAACACACTGGCTCATCTATGAGCACAATTTTTTCTTCCTTGAGTCGCTGTCTTGTTTTGCTGTTTCTTGCTATGTCTGGCAAATTTTACTGTATTCCTGACAGGATCCCTATCTTCTAGGAATCTAAATAATATTGTCATCCTTTAAATGGCACCGCCACCGGCTCTCAAAAACAGCTAAATTCACAATGTGCACCTGTAATCTTGCTGAGCTTAATTCTATTCTTGTTGAAGCTTTTTTCCCCTTAGTCCCAGGATATGGCTCTTACTCTAAGACCTGGCCCTTACTCTTAAGACATGATCTTTCCATTATATTTACTGAATGTTTCAGACGCTCACTCTGATTCTGCTTTGACCATCTTCTAATTCTCTGAGATCTTCAGATATTTCTGCTGGCTTCCAAACCAAGACATCCACTTGCTTTAAGGAATCTCACCCTACTCAAAAAAACACCCCATCCCTCAGTCAAGGACCATGAGGATTTAAATCCCTGCAGTTTCCTTCTCCCTAAGGGCCCACTTCATGGCATCTTCACACTCTGACTTCCGGCTTATCTGTGCAGTCTGGTTTGCTGTGATGTGTTCCCGTGAATAAGAAGCTTCCTGAGCAGCACGTGAGAATAGGGAGAGGAGAAGTTTTCATGGATGGCATCACCCTGCCTGGGCTGTGGCTCTTGATGTACAAAAATAACTTGATTTTCATGGTCTTGGGATCATCACACTAAGTTGGTAGTTAACAGCAGCCTTGCCAAATAACTTTTGCCTAAAGGAGCATCCTGAAAGGAATTTTTATACCTGTTAGTGTGTGAGTCCCCCATTTTCTCAATTCTAGCTAGTTGTTTGATCTGATATCTTGGCTATGTGGCTGATGCTGTTTAAGATGTTTGAGTCTTTGCCAATCTAGTTTAAAACTGCCAATCCAGCTGAAGTACCTAATCATTGCTGTTAAAAGAAAATGAAAGATGGTACTGGCATAAGAACAGACACATGGATCAATGGAATCGAATAGAAGACCCAAATGTAAACCCACACACCTATGGACACCTGATTTTTAACAAAGAAGCCAAAATTTATAAAATGAAAAAAAGAAAGCATATTCAACAAATGATCCTGGTCTAACTGTATGTCAGCATGCAGAAGAATGCAAATAGATACATATCTATCACACTGCAAAAAAAAACTCAAGTCCAAGCAGATCAAAGACCTCAATATAAATCCAGATATACTTAAACCTGATAGAAGAGAAAGTGAGAAGTAATCTTGAACACCTCAGCACAGGAGACAACTTCCTCAGCAGAACACCAATATAACATAGACACCAGGATTGACAATTAATAAATGGAACCTCTTGAAACCGAAAAGCTTCTGTAAGGCAAAGGACAGTAAGACAAAACAGCAGCCTACAGAATGGGAAAAGAGCTCCACCAACCCCACATCTGACAGAGGGCTGATTTCCAAAATATATAAAGAACTCAAGAAACTAGACCTTAATGAACAAAATAACCCAATTAAAAAATGGAGCACAAATCTAAACAGAATTCTCAACACAAGAATCTCAAATGGCTGAGAAACACTTAAAGAGACATTCAACATACTTAGCCATCTGGGAAATACAAATCAAATGACTTAGATTCCATCTTACTCTTGTCAGAATGGCTAAGATCAAAAACACTGATGGCAGCTTATGTTGGAGAGGATGTGGAGTAAGGGGAACTCTCTTCCACTGCTGGTGGGAGTGCAAACTTGTACAGCCACTTTAAAATCAATACGGTGATTTTTCAGAAAATTGGGAATCAATCTACCTCAAAACTCAGTGATATCACTCTTGGGCATATATTCAAAGGATGCTCCATCATACCACAAAGACACTTGCTCAACTATGTTCATAGTTATATTATTCATAATAGCCAGGACCTGGAAACAACTTAGATGTCCCTTTACTGAGGAATGGATTTTTTAAAAAGTGGTACATTTACACAATGGAGTATTACTCAGCTGTTAAAAACAAGAGCACCAGGAAATTTAAGGACAAAGGAATGAAACTAGAAAAAAATCATCCTGAGTGAGGTAACCCATTTCAATAAAGACAAGCATGGTCTGTACTCACTCATAAGTGGGTATTAAAGGATAACTATGCCACAATCCACAGACCCAGAGAAGCTAGGTAACAATGAGAGCTCATGGGGAGGGGACACCCAGGTCTCCTTGGGAAGGGGAAATAGAAGAGATTTCATGTGTGGACTGAGGGTAGGTAGAGATGGGAACCTGAGCAGTCAAGTTGGGGGACACGGAGGGGGAGAATGCTGAGGGGGACTGTTGAGGGGCATTTCAGGGTCAGGCAGAAGCTTGGCACAGGAATCTCCCGGGGGCCAAAGCTGGGACCCCAGCTTAGACTCCTAGCAATTGTGGGTAAGTAGCCTGAACTGGCTATCTCCTGTGACCAGATTGGTGCCTGGCTCAATTGTTATCAGAGAGCTATCATCCAGCACCTGATGGAAACAGATATAGAGACCCATAACCAAATATTAGGCAGAGTTTGGGAATCCTGTGGAGGAGGAAGAGAAAGGAGTGTTGGAGCCAGAGGGATCAAGGACTCCACAGAAAGGCTCACACAATCAACTAACCTGGACTCATAGGGGCTCACAGAGACTGAACAGACAACCAGGGAGCCCTACTTCTCATACGGGGTCACTTTGTCCAGCCTTAATACGTGGGGAGGTACTCAGTCTTACTACAACGTGATATACCATGTTTTATTGATACTCATAGGAGACATGCCCTTTCTCGGATGGAGGGGACAGAGGTGGGAGGAGGAGAAGGAAGGAGAGGGGCTGGGAGGGAAAGGTGGTGGGGGAAGCTGCAGCCGGGATGTAAAATAAATAGGTGATTTTTAGAAAAAAAATAAATTTTCAGCCAGGTGGTGGTGGCGCACACCTTTAATCCCAATACTCAGGAGGCAGAGACAGGAGGATCTCTGTGAGTTCAAGGCCAGTCTGGTCTACAAGAGCTAGTTTCAGGACAGGCACCAAAGTTAAAGAGAAACCTTGTTTAAAAAAAAGAATAAATTTTCATGGAAGCTGAAAAAGAAGAATATCAAAGACTGTGAGGAGGTCAACATACAAATTTGAAAGTGTGTTTCATGGTTTTAAGAGCACAGCCTTTGGCTTTCTGAACAAGAGGCGGAGGAATCCCATCAGTTACTTACAGAGAGTCGAGACAAGGGTCTGGAGCCCATGGGAAATGAACAATGTGTGCAGGCTGTATTTCCTTAAATCCAAGGACATTTGAGCCTAAGACTTGCCACTGTGGACATCTCAGTTAAACAAGGCCATGATGGTAATATCCACTGTAACATCTGTTTTTTTTTTTTTTTTTTGATTTTTCGAGACAGGGTTTCTCTGCGGCTTTGGAGCCTGTCCTGGAACTAGCTCTTGTAGACCAGGCTGGTCTCGAACTCACAGAGATCCGCCTGCCTCTGCCTCCCGAGTGCTGGGATTAAAGGCGTGCGCCACCACCGCCCGGCTCCACTGTAACATCTGAAATCAATCACATGACTATTGTTCCAGAATTCATCAGCGTACCACCCTTATAAACACGCGATTGGCAGAACAACTTATCAAGAGCACACAGCCCTGTAGCAAAATGTCACAGCTTCAGGCACCTGTGGCAAACCTCTGTGTTCAGGTCCAGTAGAGTCCAGGTCCCTCAGGGTCTTCACAATCTCCAGGCCTGGCTTTACTAAGAGCTGCTCAAAAATGAAGCGCCCCGGTCTGCCCCAGCCACCACTAGCTACTTTTAAACAAGATTTCCATGGTTTGATTTGTTTGTTCACTAAGGAGTGAATAGGATTTTCTCTAAAATATTTGGTTGTCTTGTAAGAAAATAAAGGATTTTTGTCCACATACCCAGTGACAACTATTTGCTTCACTGACTTTCATGCCTCTGGTCAGTGCTTCAATGACCAAATGTAATGTATGATTTAAAATACATTACAAATATCAATCACATTTAACAGGCACGCTCAAAAGGCATAAGTCTGATAATTGAAGTGACAAAATACACAGCTAAGAATGAGTTTTCACATATAAACATGGCGACAACATTGGCTCCATGGCTGCCAGCAATTGCGTAACACCAGTAATCTCAGGTGTCCTGCTCTGTCGCTTCCCTTATTGCTTTGAGATGAGGCTTCTCAATGAATCTGGAGGTCGGATGGCCAGTGAGTTCCACATTTCCTCTCATCTCTGCTCCCCACAGCGCCAGAATCATGGGCACACGAGTGGGCACACTGAGCTTCTTATGCTGGTGCTGGTCACCATGGGTACACATCAAACACCCTTACCCACTGAGTCACCCCTTTAGCCCTATTGTACAAGAAAGGGCACAGGTGGGATTAACTCACTTTGTGCCCACTCCAAATCCAAACGACTACCAAACAAATGTCAGCTGGCACAAGAGCCGTGAGTAATTGCGTTTAATAGAAATTGGGTGTTGGTGGGTTTTTTCCTAGGGTCATTATTTTTACTCTGTGTGTATAAGTGCTTGGCCTGCATGCGTCCATCTACTCAGTACATGCAATGCCCTCAATGCTCAGGTACTGAAGTCACGGGCAGTTGTGAGCTGCCCTGTGGGTGCCAGGAACCAAACCCTGGTCCTCTGCGAGAGGAGAAAGTGCTCTTAACTGCTGAGCCCTCTCTCCACCCCGAGAAACTGGTTTTTAAAGCTTTTTGCTCCAGCTTGACTCCTAACAGACACCCTCTCTTCGCTCATCACTAAGGCATAACAGAGCCTGACCTCTTTTTGTCGGCCCATGGGAAGTGGCCCACACTCCAGCGGGAGCTCTCCCACACGGCCTTGGGTTGGCAAGCCACGGCACACGTGTTTCTCCATGTAGGGACATGGTATTGCTCAACCTCAGGGGTAACAGGCGTTGAAAACTGGAGCACGGCCCATCATCTTGGCTACTGTGTGCGCAGTGCCTTTGGAGCACAGTTCCAGGGCGAGAGCTCTGGGTCTCGTCCACTCTACACGCTGAGCTATTGATCGGATTAACAGTGGCACTGGTGACTCGCCAAGCTGTCGCTGAGACGTAGGCTGATTCCTGCAGACGTGTATGCTATGCCAGAAGCCGCCCAGAACTCTGCTGGGAATTTGGTTTCTGCTCTGAGAAGTCAGTCACGGTAACTGGTCCATTTCTGTACTGCAAGGACTAGGGACAGAAAGGCTACAATCATGGCAGCTGTCTACAGAGGATTTGCCACCACAGCGTAAAAGTTCATGTCATCTCTGACCACCTAGTCAGAAGTGACCTTTCCACAGAAACGTCAAAGCAGTCTCAGCCATGGAACAAGTCACTTAGGTCACTGGCCAGCTGGGTCTCTCCCTCCCTAAACTAAGTCCCTTAAGAGCTGAGACTGCCTCATTCAGTTCATCCCAGTGTCCAGCCCAGGGCTTCCACAATGTGGATGTCGCGTGTGCTTGCTGGAGGTTGTCAGAAACACAAAGTGCTGATGGAGTGACCTTGAAGTGGCTGATCTAGAGGTGAATAGAATATCACTATCCAAGACTGGTCAAAAATAATTATTCTCATGGGCATGGAGAGAGGGCTCAGCAGTTAGGAGACTGGCTGCTGTTCCAGAAAACCAAGGTTCAATTCCCAGTACCCACATGGTATCTCACAACCATCTAGAACTCCAGTCCCAGGAATCCAATTCCCTCTTTCTGGCCTGTGAACACACCAGACATGCAAGTGGTGCACAGACATACATGCAGGCAAATATTCACAACATAGAAAATAAAAAGCACAAACAAAACAAATTATTATTGTCATTGTACTAGAATTGTTCACCCGTGGTCTTAAAGTCCTCTTGGGTCCCATAAACATCCATAGATATAGGAACTAGAAATGGCAGTTGAAATTTTTCTTTTCAAAAGTTCAGCTGAATATGAAAGAACGACAGATTTAGATTTGCTATAATTTTCTAAAATATTTGCTTAGGGATAGACAAATTTGTGCTCTTGAATGACAAAATCCAAGAGGCCCACAATAGAAAGACGGGTGAATGGAATGAGTCACAAAAAGGGTGTGGCTCTCCCGCCTCTGAGATGCTCCATAAGAGACAGCATCCGGTCCTTCACTTCTCATGAGAGCTACCCGTGACTGTCTGTTCCCAGCCTCACTTGGAAACACTGATAGCCTTAAATCAGTCACCTGGCAAAATACAAACAAAATTTTGATCTTTCCCCCAGACAGTCAGCCATTCAGCATTTGCCAGCATGCCCTGGATTGAAGATCCAGGGGCTGACATAAAAGGAATCTGCACATAGATCCTGCACTGAAACACTTCTCGGTCAGGGGCCCCTTTGAGCCTCCTCCAACAACAAGGGTTTATAAAACACCTCTGGTCCCTCTTGAAGAGAAAAGCTCCAAACCTGAGCTTGCTGCATTTTGGCACCACCCACTTCACAGGGCTGACCACCTCACCCACTGAAGCTCTCGGGTGTAATTAGCTGGAGGTCACATTCTCTGACGCTGACGCGGCCATTACCACCAGCTCAGCTTATTGACCCCTGCTCAATAAATCCAGCCTCAGAAGCTGGCTTGGAGAATTCAGCTTAAGAGTTGACAGCCTTCTTGGAATTGGGTTCTGATCTGGACAATGAGAGCTTCCCACGAGCTCCCCTACAGGGAAGGAGCAGCCTAGATACTCTGCGCCTGCACCAGGTAGTAATCAGTTATCCACAGCTCCCCCGTTAGGGGTGGAAGCTAATGAGACCCATCCCCCTCCATGCTAGAATGCTGCCTGACTTGGTCTTGTGCAGTAGTTACTATGAGCTTATGAAGACAGACTCTGCCATGTCCAGAAGACATTAATTCTCTATGGTCCTGCCCAACCTCTGGCCATTGACAGTCTCTGAATTTTGATCAGTTTGAGCTTCTGCCTTAACCACTGTCCAATGCACAGAGAAACTTCTCTGATGGGGTCTGAGAGCTGCATTTATTTCTGTTCGTCCCCTTTGGCAATCACCAGGTTGCACAAGGGACTCTTTGCCAGCATTGTCACACCCAGCCCAGACGTTAAGAGTAGCAGTCATAGCCCCAATGAAGAAGAAGCATGATCCAAGCACAAAGAACACTGCCATTACTCAGATGATGCTAGAGTTGGTCCCTCCATCATCTTGTGAATGAAGATAACAGGCTATGGAAGGGTAGAGCCATGGGCAGGGTGCCCCACAGAATCATGGGAGCCGCAGAAGGCACCTGGCTTTCCCCTATTCTAACTTGGGCTCAAAAAAGAACATCTCAAACTCTGGGAAGGAACTATTTTCCCCATTGCTGAGTGAATCAGAAGCCACACAGGGAATATGGCAGGCACTCTGCAACCTAAGACATAGATTGTCTTAGGTTCCTTGTTATTTTTAGTTCCTTGTACAGCTTACAGTGTTTGTGTAGATACTGGAGCTGAACAATCAAAAGTATCCACTGCCTCACTACTGCAGATCAAGATAATCTTCCTTCTCTCCCTTAATCTTCTTAGATTAGAACTCTAAATCCAGAGGTCTTGGCGTTTGTAACTGATTCCAAGCTTGGCTCCACGGGAGCAGATTTGTTTGTGCAAATCAAATACTCTCGTTCTGTTACCCTCACCTCTACTAATCTGTCTTAGTCAGCATGGGCTGCCTTAGCCAAACATCATAGACATTTATTTTCTCAAAGTAACAGAGACTGGAGGTCCAAGATCAGAAAGTTAGAACTATTCGAGAGATTGTTCTTCTCCGTTCTAGATGGCCATCTTTGGGTGTGATCCCAGGGCTTTTCTTAGCCTGTGCACATGGAGTAGGGGTAGAGAGATGTGGGGACAGAAAATTAAAGGCTGTCAATCCTACTGAATCAGGATTCCATTCTTCTCATACCTTTAACCTTAATTATATTCCAAAATCCCAGATACAGCCACACTGGGAGACACTGGGAGCCAAGTTCTCAATACAAGCATGTGGAGGTGGGGCCTGAATTGGTCCTCAGGAGCATCTGTGAAAAGTTCCACTATGCCTCAAAGTCCACAGTTCTTCCAGCCCAGGGAATCTTCCTGGGGGGGGGGGGGGGATGTCTGTGATTAGACTGAATAACCCACTTACCAGAAACCTGTAAAAATCATCTCCATCCATAACCCCCCCCCAGGAGCACCATTAAACCGCGGGGATAATTACCCATCTGAGTCCTGCAGGCCTCCCACACAACCTGAAGCCATCGCCAGTTGTCACAACAGATCATCTCGTGAACCCTGACAGCCAGCCCTAGGAGCAGGAAGATTGCTCATTCTCCTCACCCTGCCAGGGTTTCAGAAAGAACTCAGCTCAAAATAGATGCTATTGAAGCGGGAGACACAGGAGGAGGCACACACATAGCCTATCAATACCTTCTCACGGGCCCCTCCTCACCCTCCAGTCCTATTGCCTGTGAGAGCCACCGCTGGAAGCTTTCTAATCCAAGACCATTAAGTATTCGTGGGGCTGGCAGCTGCAGATAGAAACGGAGTTGGCTCACTCCCTTTCAAATTAGTATAATAACATTAGCTGGGAAATGATGATTTTAAAAAAAGTTCAGAATATTGGTTTGAATTTTCTTCCCACCCATCTGTTGAGGCCATTCCCTCTGCCTACCACCATGTTTCTCTTGTGGTTTGGAGACCCTGGTTGCTCACTGATATGTTCCCGGGGAGAAGCTCAAGTCAACTTTGACTTTGTGCTCCCATTCTGCTTCCAATCTGGAAACTTCATTTTTCTTTATTTGGCCTTTCAGTCAGTCCCTCCAAATACCCCGACACACAGACAGACAGACAGACAGACAGACACACACACACACACACACACACAAACACACACTCACACACACACTAAAAAGCCCTCTGAGTTTTACATCCTAGGTATCCTTGAATTTGTCTCTCCAGCATTCTGTCTTTCCTTCTCTCAGTGCAGGGACCAGTACTTTACCTGGGGAACATGGCTGCTTCCCTAACAGGTCTCCTGCCTGCAGGTTCTCCATCAGGCAGCCCATTCTCCACATGGAGGCCTGAGTCACCCTCTTTAGATGTCACACGTCTTTCCCCAGTCCTGCAGGAAAGCTTGATTGCTCCCATGAGCCTCCAGATACAGCCACGTACGGCCACATGGCAGACAGAGCTCGCTGGCCTGGTCTTCTGCTAACTATGGTGTGACCATGGTCTGGGCCTCCAATGCTTGCTGAAAAAGACCACCAAGCTTCATGAGATGCCACTGAAGTCTAACACCCCTCTTAATCCTAACCTTGGCCGAGAATCATACAGGTAGATCTGATGAGGTACCATATGCAGGCCGGGGTTTCTAGCAAAGACACAACTGCCGTGTCTCAAAGAGTCCCTCACCCCCACCCACCTCCCCCGCCTCAGTTTGACTCTATGTGTCCCTTTGCCTATCCATGTTTAGATAAAGAGCAAAAATACCACACACACAACACTCTGCCCAGTGAACGTCACATGGAGGAATGGACTGGGAAACTCGTCGTGTGGCTGCCCTTCTTACAGGGCTAAACTGAAGCCTCCTCAGAGCACAGCGCGCTACATGACTCATCCCAGAGACGGTCTCCTCTCCAGAGCAGCCCCGCTCAGTTCAGCCGCGATTACGGTTGTCGTCTTACACAACAGGGGAACCATTCTGACAGTTATGCTGATCCGAGGAGACGAAGGGGGACAAGGCAAGCAGGACAGATTAGTTCTGGAAAATTAGGCATTTGCTGGGTCACCGTGGAGCCTTCAGCTTTGACTTTGGCCTCCCACAGCAGTAAGTCGGCCTGAAACCTTTCTAAAATAAGAACCATTACGGCACTGGTTACAAAGAACCATTCTTGAGCTGCCAGACAGATAGGAGCTCTGTGGAGATGGAGGTTACAAAACACCTTCAGCGTGAAAGTCACAGACCCCACCAGAGGCAGCCAGAGCCTTATGTGGGGAAGCTTCACTAGCAGTCCGCTTCCCCATTCATTGGCCATGCCTTCCTAAATAAACAGGGCCCTCAATCCACGGAGAACCCCGTCAGTACAGCAGACCACTGGGTCACCTCATAGACAGGAAAAGAAAAACTGGCCAAGACCTGATCGGAGGCTTCATGCAGGAAGCTCAGCACCGATCCTGGGAGCCAAAGGCACACAGCCCTCCAGCCTCACGTCTTCTATCTGGTCTTTTGTGGGTAGACTCCACAACAGTGCAGAGGTGGTGCTGCCACCTTCAGGCCAGGCCCAGCCAGCGCCAAGCTTGCTAGGTGATAAAATGGTTGCTCAGTCTACCCTTCCTGGTCCCCTCTTACTCTGCAGGCCCAGAGGGCAGAGAAACGTCTAACTTCTGAGACTCCAACAACTGGCTGTGCAGTAGTCCCTTGGCTGCTGCTGTGCTAAGACACCAGAGCCAAAAGAATTATGGAAGAAAGCTGGTTCGGGCCTATGGTTCCCGAGGGAGGAGAGTCCATTGTGCTGGGGAAGTATGGCAGCAAGCAGCAGGCACGGAGGCAGGAACAGGAAGCTGAGAGCTCACACCCTCAACCACAAGCATGGAGAACAGAGAGTGAACCGAAGGAATGTGGGGCAAGATGAAAACCACCAAAGCCCGCCCCCCAGTGATGGACTTCCTCCAGCAAAGCCGCATGTCCTAAACCTCCATCAAATGCCACCAACAACCGGGGACCAAGTGTTCAAAACCCAGGAGCCTATGAGGGACATCTCGCATTTAAGCCAACGTGGGTTCTAACTTGGAATCCTGAGCTCTGGACGGTCAAGTTGAGGCTCTGCCTAGGGTTCCTACTGCTTTGTTACCCTTGAGAACGTGCCTCGCTGTGGGATTTTTCTCCAGGGATTCCTCCTGAGCCAGGCAAGCCTGTGTATCTGCAGGGACTGGCTGGGCTCCAGAGAACCTTCTGGTTTCAACAGACTAAACATAAAAAGATCAACGGTTGCCTCCCGTCAACCTCAGCAACCCGCAACATTCTAGTGAGTCATCTGTTCCTTGGAGTGGGCATGCTCCTTCCCCATCTTCAGAATGGACAAATCCCCTGGTAGAAGTGAAGGCCATTATCCACTGGGCTCCCAGAAAGACCACTCATGTGGGTAAACCAATCAGATCCTGAGTCCCTTGGGACCATGCCTGGTGCACCTTGCCTGGTCCCCCTGGACCATTCTCATAGCACCGTAGGACTTCCCACTGCCAAGTCCCTAAAACTCTTTAGAGTTTTTCTGAACTAGTGGGGCCTGCCCAGCTCATGACAGAGAAGGCCAGAAGGCCAGGCAGTTAAAAGATGAACCTATGGTTGGGAGCTCCCTTAACCCGGTGTGACAAGTCAGGACTCCTATCTCCTGTCCTCAGGAATTCTCAAGTCAAAGCATCACCCAAGAAGCTGACCTACTGGATGGCATATCCTGCATCAGCTTTCTTTCTATCCCTCTTTTCATTTGATGCTACACCCCACCCTCCATGTCTCTCAGGACAGAAGCTTGATACGTCTCTGTGACTCCCAAGTCCCAGACCTTCCAAATACTGACACTATCCTGCCCACTCTGCCCCTGGTTATCCCTCAGGAGGCAGACAGGGAAGCAGTGAGACTCCACAGAATCCTGTCTTTGAGAGCCCATATTGCCTGAGGCAACAGCTTGACCACAGGTGCTGAGCTCTTGGCATTTCATGCCTGGCCTCTGCATTCAGAGTCCAACCCAGGTGTTTGGCTGACTATCCAATCCAGAAGGTTTTTTTCTTTTCTATCCAATCCAGGAGTGATTTTTTTCTTTCTTTCTTGTGGCTGAGCTGCCACAAATCTGTTCTAATGTCAGGGATTCTGGCTCTGGGTACCCCTTGGGTTCACTGCAGCCTTCATGTTCCACAGAATGATTCCATCACCCAAAGCAAGTCTGGAAGTGTGGAACGTCTTCCCTTGGAAGTCAGGGTTGAATGTTTGATCTAATTCTGGGGTCCTTGTGCAGAGAGGCCTTGTGCAGCATAATTAACCTAGCCCCAGCTGCAGCCTCCTGGCCCCACGAGTAGACATGGCCCCCATGAGTGAACATATATTGTTGTCTTCACACATGTGCTCATCTGGATTTGGGTGGCCTCGGGGGACCGAGGCATGCAAGATGAAATCCCACAAATCTCCATTATTAAATCCACAATACATTTGAAATCCCATCCTCCATCTTCGTCACGAGGCCTCTGACATCCCTCCAAAGTGAGAAGGGGGCGGGAAGACATGGAGAAGGAAGGCAATGGGACGGAAGAGGGAGGGGCCTCCCTGTTATTTGTCCCATACCCCTCAGCCTCCTTTCTGTCCTCTTTCTGGAGCCGCCCCAGCAAAGACTGTCCCGGGGCCTAGCATTCAGTGACAGGTGTAAATCTGCTCAACTCCACTGATCCTGGTCCTGTGTCCCCAGGCTGCCTTGAGTTCACTTAGCCCCTAAGAGCCCACTATTGTGGTCTGGCATTCTCCTTGGCCCACAGCCCTTCTTCCCCTTCTCTCTGGGTTCCTCACACCTCGATGCCAAGCTAGACCAGGACCAGGGCAATCTGTGTGTGCCTGTGGGAAGAGGATGACCAGCCAGGCCCTGAAAACGCTGTGGCAATAGCAGTGATGGGAAGGTGGATGAGGAGGACCTTGTCCATCAGAACCTGTGATTAAGTTCACCTCTCAGGAGGGACCCAAGGCCTCCTGTTCTGGACCCAAGAACTTTGCTGGCTTTTATCGCCTGCTCTTTTCTCCCCTGACTCCCAGGGACACTCACTGCTCACACATTATGTAGTCCCAGGGTTCTTGCCCCTGCCTTTTCTGTCCTCCCGTGTGGCTCTTCTCCCTGGAGAAACCCTGCCTTCAGGAGCTTTGCCGTGTCTCATTTCTACGAGTCCTCTCCCACCTCACGCTTACTCAGACCCTAAAGCTGCCCTAACTGGCTAAGTCCCCCTATGTCTCCCTGTCTGCTCGAGCGCTGGTCCTGAATATGGTACAGGGAAAAGCTCTCAGCATGTGGTTCATCACGCTGACCCCACAGACAACACCACAGGAGGCACTGTGGGCCAGGCTGGGCAACACTTACACCTCACACGAAGAGCCACCACCTCACTTCATCAGCGCTTAGCCACCTGATCAGGATGGGCATTTCCCATCTGAGCCGTCAGCCACGGACATAAAAAGGAAAAAAAAAAACTCCTCTCTCATCAGCCAAGGAAAGCTACTCATCATTTTCTACACACACACACACACACACACACACACACACACACACAAACACACACACACACAGTCAAACAAGCTTCAGAAAAAGCACAAAATTAGGAAATTATGATCCGGCCTCCTCCAGATTTGGACCAAGATAAGTGCTCCTCTACGTTGCATTTCAGAAACCCCATGAGGAAATCAAGGAAACACTGGCTTAAAGGAAAGGTGGGCACAGAACAGCACTTCCAGAGCGGCCACTGCTACACCACTGTCAGGACAGGCTCCTACCACACAACCATCACCAAGCTGTAACTTCTTGTACATGTTTCTTCATGACTTCGTGTCCTTCTTTCAGGGTACTTTATGTTTCCCGATCTTCCGTTATCTAAGAGTGAAATCATGGGCATTTCAAAAGACCTGGCTGCATTTAATCTGTATAAAGCCACAGCACGCTAGGTCTGCCGACCTCTTGATGCTGGGGTTGAAATGTCAACATTCTACTCAGCTGCATCAGGAACCACGCACAGTGGTCACAGCCCCCAGGATGACTCATGGACCCTGCCCAGTGGCCCCTAAAGGCCCAGCCAAGGAAATTCCTGTGAGCAAAATTTACAGATGCTGGAAGGCAGGGCAGTAAGTTAAAGCCAGGCTTTGTGCTCATTTCGGGGAAGAACCACACCCACCATAGAAGAACCTCACACCCACTGCCTCCATCCTCAAAGAACCCCTACAATGAAGAGAATTGGCACAGGGGGTCCTTTCACACATGCCCAAGAGCTGCAGGCGCTACTGAAGGTGGGCTGGGAAACATGCCACCTCCTCATGGGATGCCTGGAACAGAAGTCACAGCAACAGCTGAAGCGCCCCTAACAGTCATGATGACAGTGTGCCTTCCCTGAAGTCCTGCTACACAAGTGCTGGGCACACTTGGTACAGCACCTGGCACTTAGTGTTAAGCATGGATAACCTTTGCCAAGCCTGAGAAAGAAAAGAAAGGGGGAGGGGGAGTCATAGTAATTCTAACTATGGGTGCTTCCACTAAATCTCACACGGATGGGAAGGAACTCTGACTTAAGCCTCACATAGTCCCTCAGGGTAGTTATAACCAAAGGGAACCTGTTTGTAGAAAGAGGGCCTGAGGCCCGGCCTGCTGAAGCAATTTCCTTGGCTGGGCCCTTAGGAGCTGCCGGGCAGGGTCCGTGAGTTATCCTGAGAGCTGTGACCACTATGCGTGGTCCCAGATCCAGCAGAGTAGAATGTTGACATTTCAACCCTCAGCATCAAGAGGTTGGCAGAGCAAACTGGGGCTACCACACAGTGGCTTTGTACTGCTTACATGCAGCCAAGTCTTTTGAAATGGCCATGGTTTCAGATAGCCCATGATAGCTTCTAGATCCTTGAGTGGCCTACTGCTTTTCCAAGCCTGAGACTAGCCTTCTACAGCCACAGCCATGCTAGTTACCCAGGGAGACACTAGTTTTCTTTCAGAGTGGCTGACACCCCACTCCCAGGCAAAAAGCCAACAGAGAAGCAGCAGGCTTCAGCTGACCTACCAGCTATCCTAGGCCAATGCACTTCTAGGATCCTGCATGAGGTAGAGGTCTGGTAGGGAAGAGGCGAGAAATCTTAGCGGGAGACTGAATTAATCAACTCCAGGACTTCCCAATAGCAAGCTCTTGATGCTAAAAAGGCTTTTGCCTTTCAAAGCAATGGAGCCAAGAAGGGCTGTCCAGGCACCATACACCGTTGCCATGGCAACATGTGGATAGGCAGCTAATACAATGCTGCAGGAACCTTGGATACATGTCTTTGTGCTGGGTCCAAGGAATCTTCAGTACAGGGGGACTCAAGAGGGTTCTGGTGTCTCTGAGAAGCCCTGGTGCCCTCTATCCCACCCATGGCCCGTGCTCCCTCCTCACTCCCCCCTCAGCCTTCCCATCTGTCCTCATGGCTCCTGGACAGTCACCCAACCTGATTGTTTCCACTTTACTGGGCTACGTATCAAGTCCAAGGCTACCTTCTTACCCATTATCATCACCTTTAAGTAAACCTCATGCCAAAAATCCCTTGCCCAGTCTCATCTTTTCATTATCTTCTGACACTTTTCTCACTATAAATGTTTGTACATGGTGCAGTCAGAAAGCCTGAAGAGGAGAGTATAAAAATCGCCCAAGCCAGGCGCCCAGACACAACGCTGCACTCACAGGCTGCTGTCACTTCTTTGCTTCTTCCACCACGTTTCTGTCTCTGATTATCTTTTATTTTAAAAAAAATGAATCATGTTATCCATAGCTTGTATCGTGGAGTTTTCAGTTAGTCTATAGTGAGCATTCTCTTGTGTCATTTGGTGAAAGGATTCCTCAGAAACATGACTGCTAATGACAACGCCATCCGTCATGGGAATGGGCCATGACATAGCTAACTCTTACCACATTGTTGGAAATTTCATCTGCTTCCAATTTTTCCCTATTAAAATAATGCAACAATGGAATACCTAAATATCTGAGCCTATGTGCAGATCCACATTTCGGAGAGAAATTTGCAGAAATTCAATTGTTTGGCCCTCACTATGGCTATTTTTCAGATTCTTACTAAAAAGCATTTTAGAAAACTGGTCCAGTATGTTTACTCGACACCTGAATATCAAAGTGGCCATTTGGCTGTATCCTCCTCATGCCTGAACCCTGTAATACTTAAAGCTTTTCCCTCGCGAGTTATGGAAAATGATACACTGTTTTACTGTGACTTTTTTTAACTTCAGTGAAGTTTGGTATTTTCCTCTTCTACATTTTCTTCTGTGGTTTGATTGTTCATACATGTCCTTTGACCTTTCTGTTATTATGTTTAACTATAAAAGCCATAAAGAAAAAGTGCATAGACATTGTCTTCACATTGTCTTCAGGCTCCAGGACAGCAACTCTGACGCTCACCCTCTCACCCATCTGGAACACATTTGGATGAATCTTATTTAGCAAGAGTTCCCATACTCTAAAAAACTGTGCCCCCTCCATCCCACACCCTAACTGGAGCATAGGGATTTCATAAGTGCCTCCCCTAGAGGTTGTAAAGCCTTTGGACGCAGCTTGATAAGCACTGATACAAAGAAAACTATGTTTTTCAGTGATAATGAATTGTCCGGTGTGTTTACTAAGTGACTGTCGCCAGTTGCTGTGAAATGGGAATAACACACCGCTTCCCTGTATCTAGTTAGATCTATGCTTAAGTTTCATTCTCTTCTGTCAGTTTTTCAAGTTAGCAAGACCTTAGACTACACACACACACATCTGTACACAAATGCCCCTGCATCTCTCATTCTGGTCTTTATGTTAAAGACTTCCTTTGTGACTCCGTGTATGCTGGTGGGTTGGTGTGTGTGTGTGTGTGTTGCATGGGAGTGCAACAGAAGCCAAAGATTATAAACAGAAACCACTTGTTCGTTCTAGTTGCCCAGGCCTGGATAATCACACAGAAACTATATTAATTACAACATTGCTTGGCCTACTAGCTCAGGCTACTTATTGACTAACTCTTATATCTTAAATTAACCCACTTCTATTAATTTGTGTATTGCCACAAGGTTGTGGCCTGGTAAGGTTTTCTGACTTCTTTTTCCTTCAGCAGCTACATGGCTTCTCCTTGACTCTCCCTACTCTCTATATATATCTTTTCGAGCCTGACTATATTCTGCCCTGCCATAGGCCAAAGCAACTTTCTTATTAATCAATAGTAATAAAACATATTCACAGCATACAGAGGGGAATCCCACATCTCCCCTTTTCTGTCTAAATTTAAAAGGTTTTAACTTTAACATAGAAAACTTACATATGGGGGCTGGAGAGATGGCTCAGAGGTTAAGAGCATTGCCTGCTCTTCCAAAGGTCCTGAGTTCAATTCCCAGCAACCACATGGTGGCTCACAACCATCTGTAATGGGGTCTGTTGCCCTCTTCTGGCCTGCAGGCATACACACAGACAGAATACTGTATACATAATAAATAAATAAATAAATAAATAAGATTTATTAAAAAAAGAAAACTTACATATATAAGACAATTGTCAGGCAAGAATTATAGTTATAATATTTAGTTGAATTTACATTTGGCAAATTAAGGAAAATACTCTGCATCTATCCTATTGGTGTGTCTAAAGTCTTATATCTAAGTTATCTTTTATCATGACTAAGGAGAACTAGCACTATCTGTCTTCAACATTCAAAGACCTGAGAAGGATATATTACCTAAGTAAATAGGAAGTGCATTGTAAGCAACTTCCAAAGTTCTAGAATTGACAGAGACATCTCATTGCCTGGACAGTCACCCAAAGTTCTTCAGTAACACTAGGGCATCTATCTTCAGCCTACAGGCCCATAGTATCCAGAAGATGCAGGGAATTTGAAGATCTGTTCTGCCTTGTACTGGCAAAGTTCATCAGTTGCTTTTTTCTGTGTCCTGCAGAAAGTCTGGCAGTTTCTTCTGTGAAGCAGGAACTCTAAAGGACCATCCTGTCTTTTGGAAAGTTCAGCAGTCACTTTTCTGTGGGTCCTCCATGTTTAGCTCATACAGCATACCATAAAGCAGTCCAGGCAAGAGCAGTTTCTTGCCCAAATGGCTGGCCTTGTCACACTAAAGGCAAATTCCATAATGTGTCTCTTCAATGCCCATCAACCTCTCTGAAATAATTGGTACTGCCAGAAGCAGACATGTATCACTGTTTAGAAAAGCCTGAGCTCTTAGAATATTTTAAATGCCATATTCTGTAGGTCTTTGAAAGGTTTGAAGAATACCTATCCATCTGAAATATAGCTCTATATACCTAGAAAACCTAACTAACATGATTACAGTTTGACTCTTCTAGATGACTCTCTATTAATCTGTATTTCTTAACTATACATTGATGGAGGAGAGTTATCTGTCTATGTTTCTTTCATTGGTTAATTAATAAAGAAAACTGCCTTGGCCCTTTAAGAACAGAAAATTAGGTAGGTGGAGTAGACAGAACAGAATTGTGGGAACAAGGAAGTAGAGTTGGGGAGACGCTTCAGGCATTCGCCATAGGAGTCTCCATGCTGCTCCTCTCCGAGATGGACGCAGGTTAAGATCTCTCCTGGTAAGCCACAACTCGTGGTGCTACCCAAATTACTAAATATGGGTTAAAGGAAGATGTGAGAATTAACTAATAAGAGGCTACAGATAATGGGCCAGGCAGTATTTAAAAGAATAAAGTTTCCGTGTAATTATTTCGGGTGTAAAGCTAGCCGGGCCGGGTGGCGGAACACAGCCCCGCCGCTTCACACTACAATACATTACATTTTTAAAGAAACTGCACAAACACAATACCTTAAACAAGAGCAGAAATACATGTACACAAAATCAACTTTAAGTTTGTATCAATAGATCGAGTTCCATACCAATGTAAGATATTCATCTCTATATAATATCCCACCACTTAACTTTTTTTTAGAAATTGACTGTGACCATTAATCAATTATAACCAACCTTTTTAAAATGAAAATAAACCTTTAGAAACAATCACTTTGGGAATTAGGGCATTGTGTTTGTCCAAACTGCTTCCTGCTGTTTGTTGGGAAAAGTATTTTTAAGGTTCATGGAGATATTGGGGGGTTGCCTTGTTCCAACAACCACATTAGCCTGGAAGGAATCGATAGGTTTCCATCTTCTGTGGAAACAAAAGCAGAACATCTTTTCCAAAGCAACATATCCTTAGACTCAAATTTTGAAGTAAAGATACCTTTATGTTGGTTTAGCTTATCAGCCCCCTCAATCATATATCTCTCTGCAATCAAAAAATTCAAAGAAATTACAATAATATACATAATCCCAATTCTCTGTGTATATTCCAACTTTATGTGGCATATTTTTCTTTTTTATATTTATTTTTGTTTATTATATATACAATATTCTGTGTGTATGCCTGAAGGCAAGAAGAGGGCACCAGACCTCATTACAGATGGTTGTGAGCCACCATGTGGTTGCTGGGAATTGAACTCAGGACTTTTGGAAGAGCAGGCAATGCTCTTAACCACTGAGCCATCTCTCCAGCCCCTTGACTTATTTTTCTTTACTCCTTTAGTCTATAACTATCTATATTTATATTAATTTTACCATCTCTTTAAAGACTCTGTTTTATTTTTTTAAATGATTTTTTTTCCTTTTATAACTGCTTATATTCTTTTTCTTCTCTCTCCCAAGTCTACGTAAATTTTTTAAACACACTGTGTCTCATTTAGAGGACTTTTATGTATGGATATGTCCTATTGTGTATCTAAAATCCTTTTCTGACCCTGAATCCTTTTCTTTTTTTTTTTAATTGCTAAGCAGGCGTGGCTAGGACCAACTCCATGACCCTGCCTGTATGCTCCGCCCAGTCCAACACAGCAGAGGCATGTTCACTGCCTCTGTGAGCCACGTACACTGTCTCAGATCCAGGGATGAAGTGAGTCTATGTCACCATTAAGCAATTTGTAGCACTCTGCTCACAAACCCCATTCAAATGCAGGACCTCCCAAATGAGGCAGAGTTTGTGCTGCCAGCATGAACCAAGAAGCCAAGTCTCTTAAGTTAGCTGAGAAGTTTTTGCTAATGCTGAGTTAGGAGACCTTCTCTTAAAGAAGACTTGCCTCTGCTCGCCACCAGCAAATAGAGTCTGCCTGAGAAAATGGTGCTACCAAGAAGCTGTGCTTAAGTCTGTTCTTTTGTGTCTAGAATTCATTTCCAAGATCTTTCAGGTTTTATGTGAATGTAGTCAGTCCACGTTGGAGTCATCTCTAAAAGGAGACTGCTTGTTCTTCTGGGCTGTTCAGACCCGAAAAAAATCATACAGAAACTGTGTTAATTACAGCACTGCTTGGCCTATTAGCTCAGGCTTCTTATTAACTAACTCTTAAATCTTAAATTACCCCATTTCTATTAATTTGTGTATTGCCTGAGGCTGTGGCCTCCCTGTAAGGTTTTTCTGGCTTCTTTCTTCTTCAGCAGCTATATGATGTCTCCTTGACTCCACCTACTCTCTCTATATATCTCTTCCAGACTGGCTTTACTCTGCTAAGCCATAAGCTGAAGCAGCTTCTTTATTAACCAATGGTAATAAAACATTTTCACAGCATACAGAGGGGAATCCCACATCAGAAGATATTGGGTCTCCATGGAGCTGGAGTTACAGACAGTTGTGAGCTACCTACTGTGGGTTCTTAGAGTCAAACTCAGGCCGTGTACAAGAACGATCTTAACCACTGAGCCATCTCTCCAGCCCTGATCTCTTTTATTAAAACTAATACTTCTCTTGATGTTTTCAAGCTTTTGGAAGGTAAGTATACCACTTTAAAATGCTGGGGAGTTTCTTCCTTGGTTTTTGTTTATTTTTTGTTTTTTTTCAACAGTATATATTTTGCTTCTGGTTTTATGCCTTTTTGCATGGAGGATATGAAGCAGGAAAGCCATGGGGGGACAGTCATACCACATTGGTGGTTTAAAAATAAACACGAAAGACTGTCTCTATCCACTCCCTATTTTCTACAGTTTCCACTATTAGTTTAGACAATGTTCTCTACTGTGTTATGGAAACAATATTGGCACCATGGCATTTAAAATTTTTAACTATTTCTGGGCTAAGGTGATGGCTCAGTCATTAAGGTGCCTTCCACAAAAGGCACGAGGATCCAAGTTCAAATTTCCTATACTTGCAGCACGTGCCTGTAACCCAAGCCTTGGAGAGGGACACAGAGATGGGCAGATCCCTAAAGCTCATTGGCCATACAGCCTAGTGCAATTGACAAGCTTCGGGTTCTGTAAGAGACCCTGGGTGAAGTACATTTGAGGACACCTGATATCAACCTCAGGCCCCCACATTTGGGCACACACACATGCACACACAGAAAATAGTTTTTAAACTATTTCTGATTTTAGAATCTAAAACTGCCACTGCTCTTTCTCTTTTAAACAGAGCTTATGGAACATAGCTTACACTGAATATTCAGAGTAATTGACCGCAGACACATTCCCATATGATTCCAAAACAGACGGAACTCTTCCGCCCTCTTACCAACCCATGCCCCAACTGTGCCTTTTAGATTCCTGTCTCTATGCTCGTTGTCATGATACTGCAGTGACATTTCTTGCTGTCAGAGGATCCATCTACTTATCCAGCTTCGACTTCCAATTTTTGGTATCATAGGAATTAGAAAACTCCGCCCAAGAAAATTATGCATGAAGTGTGGATAAGCTCTCCGGAAGTGGTTTTATATGATTGAGAGTCAGGGGTCTATTTCACAGTGCACCTTGAACCACTTGAACCGTTCAGGAAACCCTCTCTGTTAGCTTTGATTGCCTCTGATGTGGAGAGGAAAGGACTCCAGGTGGCTGAAGTACAATGCAGAAAATGAACGCAGCATGCCTTACCCAACATGCCTTAAGAGTTTCCACAATGGGAGTGAGCTGCACACTCAGTCAGGAAAAAAGAAGACTGACAGCAGTACATTCTGCAGCCACCAGGAAGCATTCCACAAGCTTACTGGAGGTTTCTGTAATAAAATATAACGAGCGATACTTTCATCAGATCCTTACTGCCCTGGAGTGGGTACGGAGGGACAGGGATAAATAACCCACAATGAATAAACCTGTTTTGTTGTGTGCATTCTACTCTTGCTGAAGAACTGACATTGCATAAGGCATGAGGTTCTGCAGGGAATTCTGGGAGGCATGTAACCCTGTATGAAAGTCAGATTGCACATAAATAATTAGAATGAAATCAACACATGTGTGAAGGTTGGGGCTGTAATTTTTTAGGTCCAAGAAACACAAACAATTTAAGTTGAAATATCAGCCACAGGGGACAGGCTCCTCCTTCATGTGCAGTGAGAAGCAAAGGCCATGAAATTGTGTCAGTGCATGTGTGGCTGGATATGGGGTCACTCACTCCCCTGCCCGGGTTCTGCCTGCCAGAGCCACTCACTCCCCTGCCTGGGTTCTGTCTGCCAGAGCAGCCCTCCGTCTGTCTTTGATCGGACTAGGCTTGTTTTACTGGCACCTGGCGGATTCTCCATACCCCCTCTTGGTTTTGTGACCAAAGCGGCCTACAGACATCTACTTTAAGAAAGTGTGCACTTACTACTGACTTTTAAAACTGAGCCTTTCATTGTAAAGTGATATAAGCCCATGGTTTTAAAAAAAAAAATCAAGGAGAAAAAATAGACATACATTTAAAAGTGAATCTGTTTTACCTCAGCCCCTCCAACACACCCTTTACAATACACCCATCAATTCCCAGTGTGTCCTCCCAGAGAGATCTGCATACATGAATAGACAAACAGTTCCCTTCTTATACAGATCACAGCACAGCAGACTCCTCCCGCCTGCAGTCAGTGTTGTGTGGCCCTGTTCCCAGGAGATGCGAACAATGTCTACTTACCACAGAAAGGAAACCAACAGCAGAACAAAGCATGGCTGCCACCGAAGCACAATTTGGTGGAGTTCGGCTGGAGCTCCTTAAAGGAGCATGGGAGAGGGGCAGCTACAGGAGCAGCAATGACTCGAAAGCAGCTGCATCACCAAAACCCACCCTAGCACAGCTGGCAGCTCACAAAGCTGGGAACCTGGAGCACCCAGCACGGCCTGCAGGCAGCTCGTCAGGTCAGAGAGTGTTCTTTCTAGGTGGGGCTGAGCTACTTCTAGGCAGCTCAGCTGGTCTCTGCTTCTTCCAGGAACAGCAGCTGATCTGAGCATCATTGGGCCACTCAGCTGATCTCCACTATCTATTCTTGGGAAGTGAAAGATCCAGTGAATCTAGTGAGCCTCAGGGACTTCCTGAAGTTCATGAATTGCTACTTCTCCAGTTTCATAATTTTCCCTGAGGATAAGATGCTCTGTCTCCCTCAGAATACCCTGTTGTCTTACCTCCCTTCCAGCATCCTGTGTCCTCTGAGATGGAAGATTTATCTCAGAGAAAACTGTTCCACAGTAATTGGCTTTCTTGAAAATGAAGCTAAGTCTGTACTGGATAGGCTCAGACTATCTCCCATGGTCTTGGTGGGGAGGATTTCTTTTTTCTTTTTTTTTTTTTTTTTTTTTTTGGTTTTTCGAGACAGGGTTTCCCTGTAGTTTCTAGAGTCTGTCCTGGAACTAGCTCTTGTAGACCAGGCTGGCCTCGAACTCAGAGATCTGCCTGCCTCTGCCTCCCAAATGCTGGGATTAAAGGCATGCGCCACCACCACCCGGCTGTGGGGAGGATTTCTAAGCCACATGCTGGAGATGATAACAGGACTGTGTGCCCCTCCACCTCAAATGAGCTCAGCACCCTCCCTTGTTAAACTCAGGATTCAGCATCAAGTCACCTCAGAGATGAGTCTTCTCTGGTCTAAGAAATACCCTCTTTCCCACCCCATGTGACTTCTTCACTACATGTAATGTAGAGTCCACCTATTTTACCTGCCCTTTATTTATAGCTCATCATTAGTCTCTTCTCATGAGACAGGGAGCTCCATGAGGGCCAAGGCTCTGATGATCTGACCACTGCTATATTCCTGGCACTCAACAGGCACTGCCCCACAGTAGATATTTTATGTGTCCTCCATGAGTAAATAGTAAGACCCTGCCTACAAAGCTCATTGGCTTCTCAAGGGAGGATAGGCTAAGTGCTAGGAGATGGCTGGGGTAAGAGTGGACCCCAATTTACAGATGGGTAAGTAGGTTTTGGTCCCATAGAGGACCACTGGTAAAGTCAAAGGTACAATTCAACACAACCCCAAGACCCATGTCCCTCTCTCCTGCAGGAAATGCCAAGTCATGATGACTGAATCTCAGCATCCAAAATGCCAGACCCTGCTTTCAAATAGAACATCCACTTACCAAAAGTCCCCAAAGCTCCACGACTCCTTCATACTCTTTCAGTTAAGACTAAAGATGTGCCCCAGGTCACTCAGGAAGCAACAGGTCTCTCAACAGACACAAACCATCCTCTATACATTTGCACCTCCATTGCCACCCAGCCTGCCTACTTCCATGAGTCAGTGACAGATACAACAAGGCAAGCCAATCTGTGACATAGTCCCTGGGTGTTGTCACCCTGCATGCTACAACATATGCTCTGCAACTACATAGCCAAGGGTGGAGAGGAACAGCCCAGGGTGAATCCTGCCCCTCCACAGATGTACCCAGCCTTCTGGGAACTACCTCATTAGCTGGCCCACTGGGAGACATGCCAGGCAGCTACATGTAAGCAAAGGTCTACTCCCTGGACAGCACTGGCATACCTATGCAATGTGCTATACACAAGCTACATTCACCCTCATGGATGAGTCCAATCCCACTGTGGACATCATCGAATGAGCCTAAACTGTATTAGCCATTTGGGGTAGCCTCCAAACTAAGACCATTCTGAGAACAGAGAGAGGTGTCACAATATATACACAGGATTTCAGGGCTATGCCAGGCAAAGCAAGCATATGCTAAAGAAACTGATGTCTGGATGCATCTCTAAGCTTGGATCTTTTCTCCAAAGGCTCGCTACACTGCACATCTCCCACTGCCTCCGTTTATTTATTTTAAAAATTCCTACGCTCTTTCATAGTCATATAAAATTCTTGGGGGCCATGAAAACAAGCAGAATCCCTACTTTAGAAATGAGGGCACAGCGGTAAGGTAAGGCAAGGACATTTGTCCAACCCACACAGAAGGCAGTGGCAGAGAGGGAAAGGGAACTCAGATCCAGTAAATAAATAAACTAATTCCACTTCCTTTTCCACTGCCATGCTGACATACAGAAGGGTCAAGACAGAAAACCAGCCTGTTTTGAAGACTCCCGATAAATTTCCTAGGAAACCAATTGACCACTATTCAGTAAGAAATCCCCAGATAAAGGAATTCTTTCTCCGCCTACTAGGGTTTGAATATGAAATCTCTTCCCTAGACTTAGTTTTGAATGCTTGCTCCCCAGACGGTGGTGATAGCTGATGAGACTGTGGAGCCTTCAGGCTGTGAGACCTAAGAGACAGAAGTAGGTCACTAGAGGCCAACCTTTGATGACAAGGTGGCCCTGCCAGTCTCTGTGTTTCCTGGTCTGCCGTAATGTGCATAGCCTCTGCCACACACTCCCAGCACCATGAGTTCCTCTGCCACCCTTCTCTGTCATGACAGACTGAAACCCTCTAAAGAGGTGAGTCAAAATCAATCTGCTCCTCCTCAAGATGTTTCTTTCAGGTCCCATGGCCACAGTGACATAAAAGCAGGAAACAGACTACTTCAACAATTCTTAGGGCTTTAACTTATGTCACTTAGAAGCAGGACAATACATGCACTCAGAGATGCACACACCATCACATTTAAGTCAATAACAATAGCACGCATAACCAACACATTATTATGATCATTGCTGGTCTCTTGCCAGAACATGGCCGAGCATCATCGTCCTGGAGGCAAGAATCTGTGTCACACAGAAACCCTGGTCTTAACACAGTTCCTGGTACAAACAGGTCCTCAATGAATTATGGAAGAACAAATGCACACGTGTTTGAGTATATGGCTACATGGAAATGCATTTGTCTCTTCTGGTTGCTATGTTATGCAGCTTTCTGTCAATGACAAAAGACCTGAGAAAAATCAACCTAACAGGAATAATGGCTTATTCTGGTTCACAGTTCTGGATATGAGGTCATGGTCACCGGATTCTATAGCCGTGGACCTGTGGTAAGATAGAAGGTCTGGAAAAGACTGCGGTAAAGCAAAGCTGCTTACCTCACAGCAGCTAGGAAGGAAGCGAAGAGAGAGGAGGGGGTGGACTCCAAAATAACCTTCAAGGACACACCCCAATTGTCTAACTTCTTCCACTATCTCCCACCTACTCCATAGCCTGATGTCTAAGCCATTACCCTATAGCTCCTTGGGTACATTTAAGATCAACCCATGTTGACTAAGAATCAACTATAATTATCTATCCATGTAAAACTTGAAAGTAGATTACAGTCTGGTTTAGCCTTCGATATCAACTGCTTTCCCCATTGATAATTCAAGGGCAACGATGCAGGAAATGAAGGAAAGGGGCAGGGGCTGCAGACCTTTCTACCTCACTCAATGAATACAGTGAACACAGGAACCTGTGCCTCTGAGCAGCAGCCTCTGGAAGGCGGCCGAGGAGGAGACAAGCAGACTTGGTGATCCTGAGGCTGTGGGGTCCAGACTATGGCCCCTGGGGAAGAGTTCCTGAGGCTGAGATGAGCCCATAAAGGGTCACAGCAGGACACAGGGTGAAGAGAGAGGGAGTACAGAGAACAGAAGAAGAATGATGGGCTTCACAGGCAAGGAATTGTAATTTACTGTTCACAAGCCACGGGGGTAATTCCATCTGTTTTACTGTTCTCTGAACTATAAAAGCAAAGCAAACACAACCAGGACTGCTTCTCCAGGCCTGGAAATCTTCTCCTTTATGGTTAGGGGGTTTTGCTCAGAGCCACAAAAACTAAGGCACCTAACGTAGAGACACTGTTTTCCCAAGAATCCCCTTGCTGGTCTTTTGTAGAGCACAGGCCCCAGAAAATCTCCCTGGAAGGAAACATGGCCTGTGTACTAGGGAAGATCATAGATCCAAGAAGCTGGAGCAATGAAAGAGCCGGGCTCTGGCTTGGGATCTGCCATTCATTAGACGGCAGGCACCCTGGCAAGCCACTGCATTTTTCTGAGCCTGGGTTTCCTACATGTTAAACAGCCGTGACAATGGCGTTGGCTCAGAGGCAGTGATGACAACATCATGAGACACACAGGGAGGGCTGTTTCTTGACCTCGAAGCATGGACACTTAGAGTCACCTATTTAGAGGATTCAAAAAATCTGATGTTTTGTCTGAAGATAAATGCTTCCCAAATATTAAAAATTAAAATTAATAAACCAGAGTCAGACTCTTAGCAAACAGTGAGCATGTCTAGGGGCTCAGACTAATGTTGAGTTGAACCCTAATTAACACACTGCTCTGCCTTGCCCAGATAGACAATAACTCTCACTCCACTCCATAAAGATGGGCATTTTATGGGGAAGAAAACAAGACTGGGTGAGTACAAGTCCGTGCAAATACCTGGGTCTCTGTCCAGAGGCAGGCCCAGACGCAGCTTGGTTGCATGTCTATGCGAATCCAGCCCAAAGAGTTTTGAGCCGGTCTACCCTGACTAAATGGCCAGATGTCATTCTTTCCTCTGGGGCTGAGACTGTCCCCTGAGTATTCTGTAGAGAAAGCTTGGGCTCTGTCTCTGCTGCCGAGCTACACTGTGCATCTTTTCGCATAGCAAGAAAAAAAAAAACACCATGCTCACCACTGACAATGGCTCTGGCGTGGGCAAAGCAGTTTCACTGGTGACAAAGCTCCTAGTGCCATGTTCCCCTCCATTGTTGGGTGTCCCCAACACCGGTGTCATGGTGCACATGGGCCAGAAGGACTCCTATGTATGTAGGTGGTGAGACCCAGGAAAGAAGGGTATTCTAACCCTGAAGGACCATAGCAAGCATGGCACTGTCACCAACCAGGACAACATGGAGACCATCTGGCACACCTTCTACGACAAACTTCACAGGGCCCCTGAGGATCGCCTGGTGCTTCTGATTGAAGCACCCAAGACCCCAAGGCTAACAGAGAGAAGATGATAGAAAATGTTTGAAACCATCAACACTCCAATCACGTATGTGGCCATTCAGGTGGTGCCGTCCCTGTATGTCTCTGGGAGAAACCACTGGCATTGCCACGGGCTCTGGTAACCAGGACACATATACAGTGCCCATCTATGAGGGTTATTATACCCTTTCCCATGCCATCTTTCATCTGACAGACCATTTCATGACAATCCTACTGAGCAGGGCTACAGCTTCACCATTATGGCTGAGTGAGAGTTTATGAATGATATTAAGGGAGAAGTTATGCTATGTTGTCCTGGATTCAGAGAGGAGCGGGAAATGGCTCTTTGGAGAAGAGTTAAAAGGGTTAAAAGCTGCCTTATGGGTGGGTGATCACCATCAGCAATGAGCCATTCCAGTGTCTAGAAGTGCTCTTCCAGCCCTCTTTCCTGGGCATGGAGTCCTATGGCATCCATGAGACTGCCTTCAACTCCACCATGAAGTGTTATGTGAGCATCTGCAAGGGTCTGTGTGCCAATACAGTGCAGTCTGTGGCACCACCATGTACCCAGGCATTGCTGCCAGGAAGAGAGATCACATCCTATCACCCAACACAGTGAAGATCAAGATCATTGCTCTCTCTGAGGGTGAGTACCCATTCAGGATTGGCAGCTCCATCCTGGCTTCCCTGTGGATCAGCAAGGAGCACGGCGATTGGGGCCCCTCCATCACCACTGCACACGCTAGCTGGACTAAGCAGGTTCCAGGCATCTGTTATATGAACTTGATCACCTAGTGGCTGGGGAGCACGCTGTGCAAGAGAAATCCCAGCCCGGTGACATCACGCAGTGTTCCATGCAGGGTATTACTAACTGGAAGCTGGCAGTTTCCGGATTTCTCGAGGCTGCTGGGTTTCCGCCTTGCGGACCTAATGGGGAGGGTGTGAGGTCAGAGCCTTGGGACCCAATTTCTGTTGCAGTGTTTCCCCTCCTGACTGCCATGGGTTATCTGCCTTGAACTAGGAACATTTGCATATACACCTGTAAATTTATTCATCCTTTGAATTTACGTGACATTTTTGTGCTCAATTCTTTAAGAAATGACAAATATTGTATTTCTACCCTTAAGTGAGAACATTAGGACCCAGAAACACATCGCTGTGCAACAAAAAATAAAAGAGCTGCAATAAAAAAAAGAGAGAGAGAGAAAACATTCCATCTTAGACACAAATACATGGCTCCACTTGGATATTAAGTCTGAAAATAATACAGTGACATGTGAAATGCTGGCTCTGACCAGCAAACACACTGCCAAGCAGGGACTTCATCTCTCCTAATGTGCATTTTCTGTGTCCATATAGATATCTCTCTGTTCATCACTGAGACTGGTAAAAAATAAACATTTTCTCAGGTACCCATGACAGTGTAGAAGTGTCTCATCTAGCTAGAGACTTCATGATGTCTCTCAACATGGGACAAACTTCAAGTTCACTAGCACATCCAAAGACATCACACACCCAGCATTTGTTAAATGCACATATTTTTGGAAAGCTGATATTCAAAGAAAATTCAGTCTACAGTGGTCATTGTTGAAAAGGGTCCCTACAGCATTTCTTCAGGAGACAGGGACCACTCAGGACAGAGGAGAGCTTGGAAGAGGTAGACCATGCCAGCCTTACTCTCTGGGCAATCAAACAGGCCTTTGAGTGTCTCTAAACAAGAACTCCCCGGCTCTCAAAAGAACACAGTACTCATCATTTAGAACTGAACTTGTATCAGGGATGGGACTGGAGTCGGCACAGAAAAATATTCTTTGTTTTTAAATGTCATTTTTAATTTAAAGTAATCCATGCTTATTTTAGATAATAGAGAAAATATAGAATGTTATAAAGAAATCAAAACCATCCAATTTTTACAACAGAGACAATCATTTGCATTTACATAAATGCATGTGTACACATAAAATTAGAAGCATAATGTATATAATTTTGCAGCCCACAGTTCTCACCTAAAATTACTTAAAAGCATCTTTCGGTGATGCTCAGTGTGTGCATTCCACGAACACCCACACGACACTCACGCTGTGCCAGAAACTGTTCTAAGTACCCCACAAGCATCCCTTTCTCTGGCAAGCCCATGGGGTTCTATTATGAGCCCATCTGTAGCCAGGGACAGGGAGAGGCCATGGAGCCAATAAGGAAATGAACTCGAATTCTTTCCTGACTCCTAAGAATACCCTTGACCACCACAGTGGATATCTCTGTGGTCCCGGAGACCTTCCTGCTTATGACTTTGTAGTACTCCAGGGTGATCTTCCATGACTGGGACAATGCCACATTAAAGATCTTGATGTTAATAAGTGGGACCCACCCAGACAAGCCATTCGTCATGAACTGTGGGAAGACACTGGCCAGGCACTGTGGTTGCAGGCTGTTCTGACCCTGGCCTCCCTGTTCCTTGGGTTTGGGGACTGGCTACCCCCCCTTACTGGTAAAGGTAACACTGAGTTACTAGCCTTCGTTCTTTAGTGCTAAAGAGTGTTTGCACCTGCCTATCCGGACACACCAGGCACCTGGCCCATGCCAGGGCAAAGCAAAATCCCGTCTGCCTGTTTGTTTGCTTGGTTTTATGGTTTACTCATTCATTCAGTTGGATACATACACTGCAGAACATCTACTGGAGTTTAAGGCCAGATTCCGGAGATTGACAGCCTGGGGTAGACCACTAAATGTCTGCGGGACTCAGATGACGTCCCCACTGCCTTAACCGGTTTCCTCTTTTGTTGTCTGGCAAACCCACATGCAAGGCTCCTGAGAACAGTTCAAGTCAAAGAAGATAGTTGGCATCTAGCAAGGAAGGACTCAGTAGGCCACGGCTGTGGGCTTTGTTTCCTGCCCCTTGCATGCAACTTCCTGTTCTGCCTGTGCACATCTGCTTGTCTCTCCAGTGGTATGAAGCAGGCAGGGAGTGGGGCATCAACCAACAACTCCAGCCCTGCCATTTGGGAACCCTAAGCTTCCCTCAAGTGTACAGCTGAAGAGGTTGGTGGTGGCCAGGCACCAAGCCATGCAGGACTGTGGCGACCTCGTCCCAAAGTCCCCAGAGCCATCAGTGTCATAGTCTCAGGTGTCCTAGTTTGCTCTGTGCTGCTGTAATAAAACACGGTAGCCAAAAATAACTTGTAAAGGGTTAACTTGGCTTATGCTTCCTGGTCATAGTTCATTATTGAGGGAAGTCAAGGCAGGAACCTGAAGTCAAGAACTAAGACAGAGACCATAGAGGAATGTTCTTCTCGGCTTGCTCCAGGTTCACGTTCAGCAGCCTTTCACATATAGCCCAAGTCCACCTGTCTAGGGATGGTATTATAGACCAAGCCCTCTACATCCATTAGCAATCAAGAAAATGCCCCACAGACATGACCACAGACTAACTTGAGGGAGACCTTTTCCCAGTTGTGCCAAGATGGCAACCAAGATTAACCACCACTCTAAGGGTGGCATTCTCTTCTTCCAGCGAGTAAGCTGGAGGAGCCATGTCCAGTCCCTAAGCTAGAGGACCCGGCTTCCGACACATAGGTCCTGAGGCATGCAGGAAACTGGCTGTTGTCACCACTCAAATCCTCCAGCCTCAGGACATTGGCTCCCCAAGCTGTGAGCAGAGGCACAGGGAGGGGCCATCTGAGCACGTGACCAAAGGCAGTGCCAGGCCTGCACAGAGGCTGCCCTTCTGCATCAGGATTTCCACTCTGCCCCGGAGCTGAAGGGGAAGAATGGGCTCCTCAAAGCCTGTGTGGTAATTGCAGGAGGCACTAAGCCTAGTGAGGCGAGCCTCTGCCTGAAGTCATCCACCTGGCCCTCCTAACAGCAGCTTCACAGAGCATCCCAGAGTAGCCAGGGGCTAGACGGTGCTGTGGAGGGTGGCGAGCTTATGTCTAGAATTCCCAAAAGGGGCATGGCCTCTGGACACTTAAGGGGCAGGGGCCAAGACAGTAATATAACCCAAGCCATAGTGTGGGGCACTGAGAGCACTCTTTTTCTTTTCCTTGAAGCCTATTTGACTTAATAAGTACAGAAGCAAGGAAAATGAGTGCACACAAGATCCCACAGGTCCCTCCGGGTTTCCTCTGTCCCGTGTTTCACTCCTACCCATAGCCTCTTGCTGCGGGGCTGACTGGACGGACAGTGGTGTCTAAGGTTGTGTAATTGACCAACCAAAGGACTGTCACTCCTCTGGGGCCTGGCTCTTTACCCGGAAAATGGCACGTAAGGGTGCGGTGGCTGCAAAGCTCAGCTGAGAGTGAACAGTACTTTACAAGAGTAAAGTAAATGGTCTACGGAATAACCAAACACACCCCCGGGGCTCAAAAGCTCCAGAGGAAAGAGATGACCAAGCTATCAGCACACAAGCTCTCTACGGGAACCAGGTGGAGACAAAGCCGCTTGGAAGCTGGTCTCTTCCTTGGGACTTCAAAAGCCCATACCCCACCCGTATGGTAAAATCCAGCAAAGGATGTGGCACATCCGGCTTTCCCCTTGGACTGCTGGTGAGCACATGGGTGGGGAAGGGTCGATGTCATTCAGTCTTCTCTGTCTCTGCAGCAGCATGTGAAGATAAACATGCAGCTTACCCCACCGTGTGCATGCACAGCAGCGTGTGAAGATAAACACGCAGCTCACCCCACCGTGTGAAAGCAGACCCGGCTCTCCCCACACAGTAGTGGCTCACGCTATTGACTGTGGGCTCTGGCTGGGTACCAGCTATTGTGAGGAGACAGGAGGTTTAGAAACTGATGCCTGGCCTGGGCTGGAAAGAAGATCCATGCCTACCATGTGCTAAGTGGCAGGGACTGCACGAGGGAGGTGATGTTGGTGACATCCCTCACAATACACCGGCGAGGTGGGTACTGTTGACTGTGCTTTGCAGAATGCAGAGACCAAAGCCAAGAAACACCAAAACCCAGGGCTGTGAGCAGGTGAGATATTGTATTCAAACTGAGGTCCTCTGGACTTACTTGGGGTCCCAGCCTTTTGGCTGGCCAGGCCCTGATATGGGTGACAGTGGGGGACGGAGAGGTTGCAGAAGGCAGAAGATACGGTGATAAGTCTTGCTGAGCAGCTCGCTGGCTCTAAAGTTCTACAGAAGGTTCTTGGGGTAACAAAGGGATGGGACCAACTAAATAGAGCTGGAAACCTGGGGATGGAGAAAAATCTTCAAATGACCCTGGAGTTCCAGTCAACCCAACATCCCCTTCCTAGGAGCCCACTTGGGTTCCAAGGTACAACCATCAAGTATGACTGCAGTTGTCAGGGCCAGAGACTGGGCCCTGGTAGCCCTAACAAGCTGATTCAGCCACTGGTCTTCAACACACCAGTGAAAGACACCTAGTAACAATGAAAAGGACAGGGGGAAATCTAGTCTGCATGGCCACATTTGAGAGAACCAAGAGCTCCACACGCTTCTCCCCATCCAAGTCCATCATCCAGGCTCTGACATGTTGAACTATCTTGATTTGTGAAATAACCAGGCTAGCTAAAAGACTAAAAAAAAACATATTTTATTTATTATAAGAGGCAAACTCATGAAACAGGAACGAGAAGTCCAAGCTCAGCTGTGCTGCGAGGGAACCACACAGAGAGAGCATCTGAGCCATTTTTCTCTAGGTCCCACACCCTAACTTGGTCCTACCTCTTAAAGATAATTGGTTAACAAATATTCCCCATCAACTTCCCCTTTTGTCTAAACAAGGGCGATCCAAACCCAATATAAAACTATATACAATAGGAAGAGATATCAAGTATAAAACTACAACCAACATAAACAAATTAAGCAAGGAACACATGATAAACATTTTATTCCAAAGAGACTAAGTCTTGCATTGGAAACAGACTTGGCTAAATCGTAAGAGGAAGGTAACTATGACTATCTAATCTTCAACCCCATCGGAGGCCTGAGAAGGGAGATATTACCTGAGTCAAGTAGTATATGATGGAGACAGTTGGCTACCTGGGCAGTCACCCAAAGTCTCATTTGCAACACTGAAGCAACCAACTTTGGCTAAGGCTTAGCATAACTGATGTAACAGATGGACCATTTTTTGAGGCAGGAAAATTTTTAGAACCATCTTACCCTGTCTTGGCAAGGTTTGGCAGTCCTTTTCCTTGTGTCCTGCTTTTCCAGTCTGGATACCATGTACTTTGTCAGTGGTTGAGGCGTGGGCAGTTCCTTACCCAAAGGCCAATTGTGCCAAGAGGAAAAAAAAACTCCAAGTGGAGTGTCTTCAGCGCTCAATATTCTCTCAGGAATAGATTGGTACTGTCAGGAGCAATCATGTCTCATGTCAACAGAACCCTAAGTTATTTAGATGCCATGTTTTAGAGATCCTTGAAGTGGTTGAAGATTACCTATCTAGGCAGTACAATCTCTATGTATCTAAAGATCCTAATTAATCTGACTATATGTATAACAAACATGAATAACGATTGACCTATAATATTTAATACCTGTATAACTTAAAGACTAAGACTTTAAATCAGAATATTAAATAGTCTGTAAATAAATGTGCAGCAAATGAGGACAATGACCTCAAAATGTAAACAATGTATAAGTATCTTGATCAGAGGCAAGAATCGTATATAATACAATATGAAAATATATCCTAAAAGTTGTATCAATATACAAAATGTCCTAAACAGAGGTAGAAACATGTATGTACACAATCTGACAGAATAACTTTGCATAGGTGTACAAATATTATAAACAGAAATAACAAATACAATTTGAACTTTTATCAATATACAAAAACTATACCAATGTAAATATCCATAAATAATAGCTTACAAGTATTCACTCTCTTATCCACTATTATGATTAGTGTGAATAAGGTCACACTAAATTATCTATTATCCCATTTGATTTTTTTTCTTTTTCTTTTTCTTTTTTTTTTTTTTTTTGACCCTGGAGTTCCAGTCAACCCAACATTCCTTCCAGAGGAGCCCCCTTGGGTTTCAAGGTACAACCCTCAAGTATGACTGCAGTTGTCAGGGCCAAAGACCGGGCCCTGGAAGCCCTAACAAGCTGATTCAGCCACTGGTCTTCAACATAACAGTGAAAGAAACAGAGTAACAATGAAAAGGACAGGGGGAAATCTGGTCTGCATAGCCACACTTGAGAGAACCAAGAACTCAACACCCTTCTCCCCACCCAAGTCCATCATCTGGGCTCCCACACAAGATTTAGATTGAAACAGAGAGCAAGAAGCACTGGGCTGGTGAGCCGGCTCAGCAGGAAAAGGGACTTGCTGCCAAACCTGTTGATATGAGTTCAATCCCTGGTACCCACATGGTGGAAGGAGAGACTATGACCTCCACATGTTGAGTTATAGACATGGATAAACACATAATGCGAGGGGGGAACCAAAGCAAGTATTAGTAACGAAGCAGTTCTGATCCAGATGCCATGTTCCCCAGGCCTGTCTGCACCATCTCTGCTCTGGTGTCTCCAGCTAAATGAGCTGATAAGTTGTCAAAACTCTGTGAAATCTTTTTCCAGGAGAAAGCTAGCTCCCCTTCTGGCAAGCACCAGGCTCCCATCAGGAGATTCCTAGGGACATTCTCACAGGAGGTCTATGTTTTCAAAGTCCACCAGCCAAAGAGAGGGGCATGAGTGTCTCTTCAGGATATTGTTGGGATTTCTACCAGGACCCAACACAAGAACCAGCACCGCTGCTCTAGGTCCCAGCATTCCCAACCTTGGGAGCTGCGAGAAGCCCCCAGAGAATGTGGGGACAGGCCTTGCCCAACCTGGAGCAAGAAGACAACATTACTCATCTACTTCCCAGCAGGTTCCAGTTGGAATGTTTCAGCAATCACCAGCATGGCCCTGGAGCTGTGAAGGCCTGGAAGCATCTTCCTACCTTATTAGTTTAACCTATTTTCAATCAACCAAGTGCCAAAGACAAGTCCCCGGCATGAGCAGCTGTACTGAGGCCAGCATAGGTATCCTTGACAACTCAACACAACACAGTGACGTACTGAGCCCCAAGGAACACGCGGAAAGACAAATGGAATTTTTTTCCCCTTTCAGATATGTCATGGCAGGGACAAACAGGAACAGGCTCTTCCCAAGGTTCTTGCCATGTTCTGACTTCCTACAAAGTTTCTGAAGTTTCACAAGTTTCCTGAGAGGACATCCCCATCCTTCCCGAGCAAGCCTTGGGATACTGCAGCCAGGCCTGGGGCTGCACCTTCTCTGTCACAGCTCCCTGCACAGGGACAGGCCAAGGTGACACCAAGAAATGTCGGCTGGATGAAACGAGCAGAAGGAGGGCCCACACGCATGCACACACACACACACACACACACACACACACACACACACGCTTCCTTCTAAACACACCTGGGCCTTTCTCTCTCTCACCTGCAAACAGCACCAAACTTTCTGCCTAGTTCACCTCCCCTACCTCAGAACTACTGGGTGTTCTTCCCTCTCCTATTAAAACCAAGTTATTTAATATTTTAACTCCTTTACACCTCAAACAGCGTGATCAAAAATGGCCTTGGGCAAGTCACCTGCTCTCTGTCTTCAGATTTACTACTGGCAAGCTGCGGTTCCTGGCCCTCTGGCCCATGGTGCTGGGCACTGCAAACTGGGGTTCCTGGCACTCTGGCCCATGATGCTGGGGACGGCCTTCAGATTTACTACTGGCAAGCTGGGGCTCCCGGCCCTCTGGCCCACAGCGCTGGGCACTGTGCCGGCAGGTTTTGTGATACCTCCTCCTCCACAGACCTATTCTTTTCCAACACAGAGTGAGTCATAGAAACACTAAATAATCCAACGAAGTCACACAGGTAGTTAAGTGGCACTGGATTTCAGTCCCCTGCCAAGTGTACCCAACCCCAGCACTCCATCAAAGTTAGCAGAATCCTGCAAAAGCTACCCACATGGGGATCTGGAGGCTAAAATCTCTCAGGGTACCCACTGGGCAGAGGAGAAGGGAAAGCCAGTTCTGGGGTCATTGTTGCTGTTGCCCGTGTCACTAGGGAAGAAGAGGTCTTCACTAACACCTGACGTGTGAGGTTCTGCTGGCTCAACAGCTCCTCCAGGGTAAGAACCCCCTCACCTACTTTAAAGAACAGTATGGGAAGGTAACAAACAGAGATCACAGTCAAGACAAGGTGGCTGGCCACCCTGCTATTCAGGTCACAAACCCCTGAGCAGATGTGGTCATGTGAGGGCCTGCATTCATGAACTCGGTCTTGCAAATCAGGAAAGAGACCACTCAGATGATGGAGATGAGGAAACGGGACCAGGAGGCACCTGACGGACATTTGCAGATGCT
Organism: Arvicola amphibius; assembly: GCF_903992535.2. NCBI lineage: Eukaryota > Metazoa > Chordata > Mammalia > Rodentia > Cricetidae > Arvicola > Arvicola amphibius. The sequence continues at coordinate 152,532,996 of NC_052052.2, read as the reverse complement.
GAGTGCTTAGACCAGACCCTGAGCCCCTCAAAGATAACCCCCCCAAAGGGACAGGAACACAGCTTTGCTGATAAGCCTTGCCAACCTTTTTCTCTCCCCAGACTTCCCCTTAGCCTCTTAGCCCATGAGTGAATTCACAGATCTCTGTGCTCAAGTTCAACAGCTGTAATTTGCAGGGAGCTAATTACCTTCAGACTTTGATCTGGTGGCATTTCATCTCTATGGTTACCAACCTCGTATAAACAGTTATCACTTGTCTCTTTCTCACACAATATTCTCCAAAAAAAAAAAAAAAATCCCTGGGGCTCATGGAAATCAAATATAGAGAATGTTCATGGACTCCTTTAAATGTTTTATGTGAAATGTCTCTAAATTACAAAAATAGAGAAAATTGAGCAACTATTGGTCATAAATAATAAATCAAGGGCTGTGAAAGTCTGCTTTTCAGCCCAACCTTCCAGTGCATAGGCTCCTATGTGAGGCAAGTGTGGAGGGGGTAAGGGATTGGATGAGTGATGGGCGAGGTGTCCTAAAAGCATGTCCAGCCCTGACTATGTTCACATTCAGTGACCAGAGTGCAGAGCACTGGTGCTCAGAGGACCCTTGGGTAGGGATCACATAGTTGATTGTAAGGCCTCGTGTTGCATGAATAAATGGATAATAAGGATGACAGGTAACAGGACACCATGTATACTGTGTGCCAGTTGCTACACTGGACACTTTATAAGAAATTCTTCATGTAACCCTCACAACATTTCTATGAGCTCAATGGGCTTAACGCATAACTTGTAAATGAACAAACAGAGGTTCAGAAAGGTCATACACCTAAGAGTCAGGGCTCACACCCAAGCCCGTCTCCATGCAGGGCTCCTGCTTTCTCTGACCCTCTTCCACGAACACCAAGTAGCAACCTTACATGTGCTAATGTCAAGTCTGCTTAGTCAAACTGGAGTTATCAATGTGAGAGATAACTGTTTTGCTAGCCTACTGGGCGGGGGTTCTTGGACAGATGACCCAGTATCTCTGATCAGCGGTGTTCATCTTACTGCATCCCTAGAAAATAGCACAGATTCCCTGTCCACTGGTAAACTTCCAATATAGGACCCGTGTCACACAACAATGCATTGGGGTTCTACTTGCTTTCTGTAACTGGGATAAATACCATGACCAAAAGCAACTTTGTGAAGAAAAGAATTATTTTAGCTTATGGGTACAGTCTGTCTCTGAGCATAGCCAAGGACAGCAGTTAAAGCAGAACCTACCTAGGGAATGCTGCTCACTACCTTGCTCCCAGGCTTGTGCTCAGCTACCTTCTTTATATAGCTCAGATTCACCTGCCTAGGGATGGTAACACCCACAGTAGGCTGAATGTTCTACCTCAATTAGCAATCAAGATGATGCCACACAGACGTGACCACGGGAAAATCTGCTGGAAGCAGTTTTTCAATTGAGGGTCCCTCTTCCTAGGTGCTTCAAGGTGACAACCAAGATCAGCAGCAATCACAAATGACACAAATTTCACTGCTGGATGGCGATGGCTCACGTCTTTAATCCCAGCATTTGGGAGACCGAGGCAGGCAGATCTCTGTGAGTTCAAGGCCAGCTTGGTCTACAGGGCCAGTTCCAGGACAGCCAGGGCTGTTACACAGAGAAACCCTATTTTGAAAGGAAAAAAAGGGGGGGGGATTTATTTCAACCCCCAAACTTAAACCCACTAAGCTGAGGCTCACACATATTTCACAAAGCCTGCCTCTTACCCCAGGGTCCTGCTAAGTCTCTGAAGGCATTTAAAGTAGGAATTACACAGAAGTAGGAGGTCTTGTGAAATAATACATACCAAAAGAAAGATGGGTAGAAGGGAGGTTGTGACATCAGACTATAATTACCAAAAGCACCTTCATGCGGGGACAGCCTGGGCCAGATCATGAAGGGACAGGAGGTTCCATGGTGCCCTGTCTTCCATGTTGCTATACTGGGACCAGAGGGACTGGCTTGGTTTGGGATTCTGTTTCACTGCTTTGTGTTTTGCTGATTTGGGCTTGTTTGTTTCCTGTTTGTTGGTTTAAGTAATAAGAGTTGCAATGACCTCAAGAACTACATCGGATTTTCCAGTACGATCAAGTACACGCCCCTGGCACCAGCACTCAGGACCGCTGCCGAGACCCCTCTTGTTGTCCACTTGTCCTTGCTCATCAAGCAGTGTCTCCAGGGTCATCACCCACATCGAACTTCTAGCTCTTGCCTCCGCTGTTCTGCCCTACGGGTTCCTCTCACCCACCCTCCTCTACCCAGAGAGGTACCGCCTGTCCTTAAAAGTCAGCCACAGCTACCTGCTCAGGAATACTCTCCTGAACCCATGCTATGGCTCCAGGCTGCAGGGATCCCTCTCCCTGGTAGACCTCCAGTGAGCTGCTGGCTTGCAGCCTTGCAACCCAACACACAATCCATCCCCTACGCCAGGAAAGGAATGGCAGCCTTGTCGTCACGCATGCTTCTTGCCCACTCCCAGTGGGGTTTTGCATGCCTTCACTGCTTTTTCTTCCTGTTTGGAATAAACACATTTAGTCTCTAAACACGTTTTCAAGAGTTATGCCAAGTGTTGAGTCTTCAAAGAGAAAATCGCAGAATATCGTGAAATGCCTGTTAGTCCAACACATCCAACTCGTGTAACCTCAGCTTCTGCCTTTGCCCTCTGACCCTGAGCTACCAGCTGAGGCATGCAGACTGTGGCCTGCACCAACTTGAAGTAGAGGCCCCTACCTTTGCAGAGGGGACGGGCTCAGCATCTCTCCCTCCCGCCCCGGCTCTCAGCATCCACATCTGGTTCCCCTTCAGCACAAATGTCACAATGGACAGATCTTGCACTTGGAGGATTTATGGATTCTTGCCGCCCCTCTTGCTTTTGATATGATTCCATTATGTGCTTAAAGTCTGGGCTGTGCTCTTGGCTCCCACGAGCTGTTTATGACAATTCTTTTATGGCCTTAAATTGCTCCCTGTTAAGAACCTGGTCGTGTCAGAAGCCGTGAGTAGTCACTAAGACACAAAATTGCAACATCTCTCCCCAGCCTGAGAAGTTTTCTTCATCTGAGATTAGTGGAGGCTAACATTCACCTGGCAGGTAAATCCTCAGAGCTATGCCTTTGACCTTACTCTCCCACCTGGGGAGCCAAAGGCTGATTTCAATGCAAATTCGTCACTATCCCTCACCCCCAACCATGATTTCCTCTCTCCCACTAGGCTCCTGGCTCAAATGGTAGACATTCTAGCGGAAGAGCCATAACCAGAAAGCACCAACGTCACAAATGCCTCATTCTTAATAAAAGAAATTTTTGTGCCTGCATTATATTTTTCAAGAAAGGGCCAAGAATTTCAAGAAAAGGAGACCAACTGTTAAGCTGTCAGCACGATTTCTCCTGCCTCCCCACCCCCTCTGCCAGTTTTCCACCACCCGACAGCCAGAGTTCTTCCTACAGGGCTTGTGAGGAGAACCCAGCCCTCTTGCCTGGAATTCTCTGTTGGGTCCTGGCGGTCAGGGCTGAAGCAGGAGCTCCACAGCAGTCCAGGCCTTGGCCAGCAAGGGTTCCTCTCCACAGCTAGCTGCCCACGATTTCCACTCTACACTCACAGTGCTCCGGAGTTTTTCCTTGATCTTCCCCACCTCAGAGCAGGGCTGTGCTGCCACCCGCCCTGCCCTGTCACTCTTGAACGCCAGCCTTTTCAGCCTGGCGCCCCTGTTCCACTGCATCGCGAATGCCAGCAGCGCCTACGAGAAAGCCCATTGCATGTCTGTCCCTCCTTTCCCACCCCTGCCCAGCCAGACTCCAGGGATTTTAGAATCCTCTAAAAAGATGGGTGGCCCAAGCCACAACACCACCCTCTGGTGTAGGATACAGGGGTACTGGTTGCCAGTTAAAATACAGGACACTAGTTTCAGTTTGGATTTCTGATAAGCAATGGATCATTTCTGACATAACAAGGTCTCCCGCAGCACATGGACATCTTGTCTTCTTTCCTGCTGACTCTGGCAGCCTAAGTGGAGGGAGCTCTGGGATGCCCTGGAGGGAAAGCGCTAAGCATGTGTCAGCATCAGGACCTGGAGAGGAAGGTGGAGTAGTGAGCAGTGCCCCTTTCCATGGGAGACAGCACATGGGAGCACAGAGCAGGCAGGACTTCACAGAGCCAGGCTGCTGAGATCTGAATCTCAGCCCTGGGACCTGTGCCTCAGTTTCCCCTTCTCTAGACGAGTCTAGCCATATCATCATGCAGATGTTCTAAAAAGAAAATAATTTAGTATTTGTATATCCTCAGAACAATTCTTAACACATAAGTGCTACCCCAAGCATTTAATGTAAAGGAAAAGAACACAGCCAAACAAACTCCCAGCCCAGGCTGGAGCTGAGGAGGTTGAATGACGGGACATCCCATTCATGCATCACACGCCACGTGACAAGGCAATACATACATGTCCTGTGTCGGCTGGTGTAATCCTCATCACAGCTTTATTAGGTGTGTATTGTTGCTATTCTCCTTTCATTGACCACCTAGCAATGAAGGCACAGAGTTGCAGAATAGTATTCTAAACCAGGAAGTTTGGCTCCATAGTTCAGCAGAAGGCAGTAAAGGGAAAGTTGCATTAATGCTCTCATGTGCACCCGGTCCCTGACTGGAGCTTGTGGGGAGAGTTCTGAGGCCTTGTGAGAAAACTCCAAGTAAACAAGACAGGAGTCTTGTGACTGCTGTTCCTCCATAACATGGGCTGTTCCTGGAGTGTGCTCTACGCCTCTCCCAGGTATAGTGAGTTCTCTTCAGATTTTTCATTACAGCTGGGTATTGCTATTTGTTTATGTGTCTCTTTGGAAAAATGTTTTTGGCAAGAGTGGTTAGTCCTCATGATTGTACACTTAGGTGACTCTTAACCCTTAGAGTATAAACTGTCTGATGCTCTGAATAAAGTTGGCTATTTCATAAAACTTTAGTCTGCCCATTTTTAGGTTCATGCTGCCAACTAGAGAGTAAACAGGCACCTAGTATGTGCCAGGTCCTATGCTTATATTAGGGTGCTGTGGAATGTTCCTGTACACTGTGTAAATTATGCTCTGATTGGTTTAATAAATAAGCTGATTGACCAATTGCCAGGTGGGATAAAGTTAGGCGGAAAGGCCAAACTGTGAATGATGGGGAAAAGAAGGGCAGAGTCAAGGGAGAGGCCAGTCAGCCACCAAACAAACAGGATGTAGAAAATGAGGTAACAAGCCTTGAGCCATGTGGCAAAACATAGATAGAAATATGGGTTAATTTAAATGTGTTTGCTAGTAATAAGCCTGAGCTATTGATAGAGCATTTATAAGCAATATTAAGCCTCTGTGTGATAATTTGGGAAGCAGCTGCCAGGTATTTGGGACTGAGTGGCTCCAAAACTGTGGGAGAGTCTTCTGTTTGAGTTGATTTCATTGGCTAATAAAGAAACTGCCTGGCCCATTTGATAGACCGCCCCTTAGGTGGGTGGAGTAGACAGAACAGGAAGAGGAAGTGAGGTAGAAGGATCAGTAAGATGCTATGCCTCTCTTAAGTTAGTCAGACTGCCATGCCTCTCCAGAGAGAGAAGCCAGACGCGATGAAGCTCCAGCCCAAGATGGACATACGCTAGAATATACCTGGTAAGGCACCACTTTGTGGTGCTACACAGATTATTAGATATGAGTTAGAGAAAATGTGAGAATTAGCTATAAGAGGCTGAAATTAATGGGCCAGGCAGTGTTTAAAAGAATACAATTTGTGTGTTGTTATTTTGGGGCATAAGCTAACCATATGGGATTCAGGCAGGACGAAAAGCTGGCCCGCAGCTCCACACTACACAAAACAGGAAACTTCTGCCTACATTAGGACACTGGAATAAACAAGAAAGCCGCAGAGCAACTCATGCCACTAAATGCTCAGTCCATGGAGGGGGAGATTCTGAAAAGAAACAGGAATGCACAGTCAAGGGGCTAAAGGAGCCCTACCTGCACGCAGGCAGCTCCAAGGCTTTAAGTCGGGAAGGCGTTTTCAAAACACCAAAGAACTCATCCAGTGGTTAGAGGCAGGGCGGCAGTGCAGACCTGTGAGGGCCATTACCAGACACGGGGACGTTAGGAGAGGACTTGGCAGGGCCACCATGCTGTGTCACCATGAAGCTGTGCCACCACGAAGTCCATCCGCCAAGAGAAGCCCGAAGCAGGACAAGACACAGGGAGGCAGACCTAGCCACATGGGGTAGACTGTGCAAAGCGGGGGTGATTCTGAAGACAGACCCTGAGCCTCAAAAGAGGCACAGTCCACCAAAGGCTCTCCTCTCTTGCAACATCTGCCACAAAGCCTCACATGCCTGTTGCCAGTGCCCAGGAGTGGCTAAGTGGTTTACTGAGCACAGAGCTCCTGGGCTTTTGTGATAAGATCGCTCTCACAAATTCTATGACACCCAGCCTCCTGCCTCTCAGAGAAGGACTTCTGGGTCCCTTTCTCTGCTACCTTCCATATAGAGCTTGCTACTTGAGTCACTTGTCAGATTAACACAAAGATGTCCTTTCCCTCCAGGTGAGACCACGCAGCACCCAGACCCTGCAATCGGAGTCTTCAGACCAGCATCCTGTTCCCTTCATCTGTCACGAGCTTCTCAATTCCCCGTAGCTGGGCAGGCCGACACCACAGGGACCTTCTCTGAAGGGCAGGTCTCTCTGTTAAATATTTTTAAATATTCTATAGCTCTCTAGCTCTCCTGGAACTTGCTATATAGGAGAACCAGGCTGGTCTCAGACTCACAGAGATCCACCTGCCTCTGCCTCCCAAGTGCTGGGATTAACGGCGTGCGCCACCACCGCCCACTTTATTACAGATTTGTTTAAAGTTTTCTCAAGTGAATGAGGTGACATCATGCTGCAATATCAATATTTCCCGAAACCTCAAGCCCATCAATGGTCCCACCACCAGGTTTCCTTCAAATAATGTTCTTTAAGCTATGTGGTTCCTTCCTGGAGAGGGTACAGGTGGAAATCCCATAACACCACGCCATTACTGTGGTTTTCTTTGGCCACTAGTAAGACACATGCATTTGTAAATTGTTTAGCAATTACTTCTCCTGAAATCACCCTTTGTTCCTTTACAGGTGAAGGCCTTCACTGAAAACATTTTTCTGTATTAAGATAAAAGAACACCTATTGCTGCTAAATACACAGCAGAATAAATACTACTCACTGACAAGTCTTATTTAATTCCAGCATCTTCTCTCATTTGGGGTGTATCCTTCAGCATGGCCCGCTACTTGTCTGAATGTAATAACCCCTCTGCTGTCACAGGATGTAATCCAAAGCCACCTGGCTGTCCCCAGAACCATACACTTCAGGTATAAGTTGTTCAGAAAATCTAAACATCCCCAGTATAAAGAACAATCCAGAAGCTGTCCTTGAGGACCTCAGCCCTTTGTGCCCTCCATCTCAGAGCAAGGTCCTAGGAAGGGGACTAGCACCAAAGGCCTATGGTTAGAGGAGCCCAGCAAAGGAGGTGTACCCTACCTGGCATTCCACAGGCTGGTGTCACACTCAGAAGGAGACACACAGGACACAGGAGGCAAAGGAGGAGCTGTGGAGTGGAAGGTTAACTGTTTTCTTTTAATCTCTGTGGGTGACTAAACACTGACCACACCTGACTTGTAGGAGAGAATGCTTAGATGGGTTACACATCTGGGTCATAGTCCAGCATGAAGGGGGAATCAGGGCAGGAAACCAAGGCTGGAACTGAAGCAGAGACCATGGAGGAGTGCTCCTTACTGGCTTGCTCCTCATGGCTTGCTCAGCTCGCTTTCCTATGCAGGACCACCAGCCCAGGGATAGCACGGCCCATAGGTGGCTAGACTTTACCACATCAACTGTTCACCAAGAAAATGCCTCACAGGCTTACCCACAGGCCAGTCTCTGGAGGCAGTTTCTCAGTTGAGGTTCCCTCTTCTCAGAAGACTCCAGCTTGTATCGTCTTGACAAAAAATTCCAACCAACACAGGTACCCACCAGACTTACACTCTGTCGGTAGGACCAGGTAGAAGCAAGTACGAGACCCACAGCGACGTGAGTGTTGCTTTCACCTAAACATGCAGGGAGAAGACACAGAAACAGGATCCTGGCTAACACTACTGTCCTTTTCAACCTGTGCGAAAGGCTACTCCCTTCCTAGGCCTCAGTTTCCCTATGTGTTCAATCAGGGCAGACGAGACCTGCACCCCTCCTAGTGCTTGATTCTAGAATTCCTGTCACATCAGAGCAGAGAGACCCTCCTGCCGAGAAGAGTCATGGTGAAAGCTTGGGGGTAAAGAGAGAGAAAGGAGAGTCTCCTCATCTTCTAGTTCCTGGGGCTGGAAGGTAGCTGTGCCCCACCCCCACCTCCCAGCAGATGGAGCAGTAGTGATACCTGGGTGCAGAGCCCTGACCTCCAGGAAAACACCCCATTCCTCCTCCCAGCCACTGCTGTTTTGAAACAAATGTTGGAGACAGAACCGACTTTCTCCAGACCTTGGGTTGCCACAAATATTCTTTCCCTCCTCCAGTGCATGCGTGTAAACACACATTCTTATGCACAGCCTCATGCCCTGCACAGATTAGGGTCAGCAATGTTCTCAACAGTCCTAAGCTATTGCCTAAAGCATGCTTCTTTTAACCAATGGACACAGAATGAGGCTGCAGTGGTTACTTTTCTATTGTGATAAAAACACCATAACCAAGACGATTTATACAAGGAAGAGTTTCCTTGGCTTACCGCTCCAGAGGGATAACAGTCTGACGTGGCAGAGATGCACCGCAGCAAGCCACAGACTTGGCGTCAGAAGCAGAGGACTCATAGCAAGCCACAGACTTGGCGGGAGAGAACTCATAGCTTGCATGGCGAGCACATAGCAGAAAGAACTCACGGGAAATTGACAGAGGCTTTTGAAACCTCAAAGCCCGCCCCGCAGTGACCCAGTGACGTATTTCCTTCAGTGAGGCCACGCCTCCTAAACCTACCCAAACAGCGCCACTAACTAAGCTCCCAAGGGCTCTGAGGATGGAGGTGGCTTAGAAACTGAGGATGGAGATGACCTAGACACTCCCCTTCAGGACCCCCATCCCGCATGAACATGAAAGCAGCACACTCTGCCATGGTAGTGTACAATGTTCCTAAAGTGATCATGGCATGAGGGCCGCTGCTGCTGGGCTGCCCGAGGGCTTGGGTCTGAAGCGGACATGCGCACGGAAGATGAGAGGTGCTGGGAAGAACAAGCTCTGTGGGCAAAAGGGTTGGCGAGCAAAAATTCCCCAGCTGGGACCATTGCATGCCAGAAAGATAAATCAAGGCGGGGCCACAAGCCTGGCCAGTGGGAGGCTAGCAAGCACTGGCCACCAGGGGTGAGCACTGTGGGGCATTCACCGGAGGCTCTGGATGAGATCACGAGCCAGGGAAGGACTTGCAGCAGGGGCACCCCATGGATATTGTCATGTGAGGGGTAGGAATGGTCTTCCTCCCCTATTGACTTCCTTATTATCATCATCCTTCATAGCCAGCCCAGTGGTCCCTCCATCCTGAAAGCCATCCCTACCTCTGCCCAGGATCACATCATACAGCACCAGCTTCTTCCTGCCATCTACCTCTGAGGGATTTCCACACTTATTCCACTATTGTAGTGGCCCCATCCATCCTCCCCTGGGAACAGGTGCACATCCTTGCTCATTGTAAGTTCCCAGTGAGTGCCTAGAACCTCCCTTTGATGGCTATTCTTGCTTGTCAACTTGACTACGTGTGGAAGAAACTAAAAACTCCGAGTCACTGGGGCATACCTGTGAGGGATTTTTAGTTAACTGTGAGGTAGGAAGACCTACCTTAAATTCAGATCATTTGAGATCAAAAGATCATCCCTAAATCTGGCCACACCTCTCATAGCAGCCTGTATTAAGGACGTGGAGGAAAGCAGCTTTTGCTTTCTGCCTGCTTGCCCTCATTCTCTCGGGCAAGTTCATCTACCCTGTTGCTGGGGCACTCCTTCGCTGGCATTAGAGCCTACTTCTAGAGTATACTGGAGACCAGCTGAGACACCCAGCCCCATGGGCTGAACAACTATTGGACTCTTGCACTTTCCATTGGGAGACAGTCATTGTTGGATTAGCTGGGCCACAGCATGTAAGACACTCTAGTAGATCCCTGTTTAATATAAACAGATTCCTTCTATCAGTTCTGTTCCCCTAGAGAGCCCTGACTAATCCACTCCCTCACTGAGTCCCTGCTTCTCCTACTCTCTCTCTCTCTCCATGTCCCCACGCTATGTCTACTCCTCCTGTAGAACCAGCTGGCAACTGGCAGTGGTCATGTTTATGCACACACACACACATCAGACTGTCCTCTAAGTGATGGGCACACGTGTTGCCCAGAGGGCAGACCTCCTTAAAGCAGGCGGTATTACTGGCTAAAGGACTTCCCTCTTTGTACCAACCTAAACCTGTCTCCACACCCCACTCAAAGCCCCTAGTTTGAACTCAGTAGAAAGTCCATATCCTGAGGCAACTTGGGAGCCAAAAGTCCTCCTTTTCCCAGTTGGGCAATGTCACACACAGACTTGGTGGCAGAAGGGACAGCACCCTTGTCTATGCCCTGTATCCAAGAGAGCTCATGCAGAAAGGATGCAATGTATGCATTTTGCAAACCAAAGATCAGTATACATAGACTTGGGGTATACTCCTGGAGGCAAAAAGCTGCACATCTGACCTCTAGTCTAGCCCAGGAAGCTGAGAAAGTTTGCCCCATATTTTCAGGGTCTATTAATCTCAGCACCGAGCCGGTGAATTGGCTCAGCAGGAGAGCATCTGTTGCCAAGTCTGCTAACCCAAGTTTAATCCCTGGGACCCACAAGGTAGAAGGAGGGAACTAACTTCCATAGGTTTCCTTCTGACCTCTGCATATGGACCAAATAGCACATGTGTGCCTACACACACACACACACACACACACACACACACACACACACTTAAATGTAAGAAAAATACAAAACTGAGCTCAGTGCATATAATCTTTAGAGCTGTCAGACCTCAACATATTATTGAGCCAATATAGTAGCACTAAATTTTCAGTAGTAAAAATACTTTACATATTCTGATAAGGTGTGGTAGTTAAGAAATTCCCTTTGCAGGATTGAAGTGCGTAGTTTTTTTAAGGAGTATGGCAATTGTGTACTTAAGCCTTGCAATGGGCATGTACTATGTGCAGTGGTTCTGTCTCTGAGAATTTGTCTGTTTTTGGAAGACATCTCTCCAACTTCAATGGCAAGAATATTTGTCACACAGCACACTGATGATAATACATGGTGGCAAACAGCCCAAGGGCCCAGCCAGAAGTGATCAACCAAATCAATCATGGCATATCCGTATAAGCGCGTATTTGGTATCCAAAATAATAATGAAAAACAAAAACATCAAAAGGTCTGAAAGCTTGCTACGCTGGGGACCATATTAAACTCTTGACACAGCCATTCCTCTTCTTTCTGCTGGAAGTACCTTTATCCCATCTCACAGATGGGGAAAACTAAGGGCTAAAAGAGTGATTTGCCCAAAGTCACATGCAGACCATCTGAAGTCAAAGGTAGAGCAAGCCACTATACCACATGGTTTCAAATGACACCTACAAAGCAAGACCGGCCCCAAAAGAAGCAGGGCATCAAACCAGACACACAGCTGGGTCTTAGCTGTGCATATGCATTCAAACCCCAAAGATAGTACAGTTTTCATCTTGGCATAGACCTCTGAATGGATAAAAATTGCCTGGTTTTCTTATTTTTATGAAATTGATCCATGGGCAGGATAGAATTTCATCGACCACCATCTAATGCAGTATATACAAGGTGGGGTAGCCTCCATCCAGTTACCAGGGCTCTACCTGGCTTTAAAGGTTCTTAAAATGCGTGTGATGAGTACCCAGGTTCTCCACAGCCCCTGGACAGCCATACATGGACACCAAGCCACAGACCCCTTCTAGGAACTGTGTAGCCCCCTCCCCTATTCACCCACACCGCCGCACCCAGTGATCCAATTATCAAAAGCTTCTACGACGTGTGACAAGCCTCTAACTACACCTGGCCTTGAACTGCTGGCCCAACAGAGACCCACACCCCAGGGGAAAGGCCTGCTGGCACTCTCCCTTGGCACCTGTTGGAAGACTCTAGGGTCTGAGCCAGACCTGGTATTCTCGGTGGCTTGGGACAGTAAACCTGTGTGGCCTGGGAAGTATCCACAGGAAACAGAAAACCAGGACTCGTTCTCAAGCTGTGCACCGGCCTGGCCTCTCCAAGGCAGGGCAGCAGCACCGACGCCCGGGTGAGTAAGTGCATGAAGGCGGGCGTATCGTGGAGCCAAAGGGTAACGGATGTGAGTGTGTGCGCGTGGCTCCGAGTGTGCGCCCCTGTGATCGCGACGGGTCTGGAGCGGGCGGCAGGGCGGGCTGGGAGATCTCCTCCCCCCACCACATTGAGAAATCTCAGTGAGTCACCGAGTGGTTCTGCATATTAATGAGCTCGCTCTCGGAGAGGGCAGGAGCGAATTTAAAAGAGGCCAGGGTGGGCGGAGGGAAGCTGTGGGGAGATCGCAGCACCCAGCGCCAAGCGCAGCACAGCAGCACCGCGACAGACGGCAGGAGCTTCCATCGACGGGCGCAGCTGGAGCGAGCAGAGCAGGGAGGCGTGCTCTAAGCCGAGAACCGAGCCGGGCGGCATCCCCCAGCCGCAGCACCACAGACCGGCTCCCTCCTCGCGTCCCTGCTCCTCACCGCGCCCCTCCGGCCAGCATGAGGCTCCTGGCGGCCGCGCTGCTCCTGCTGCTCCTGGCGCTGTGCGCCTCGCGCGTGGACGGTGAGTGCCGCGAGGGCCCTCGGTCGCCGTCCTGCCCCCTCGTAGGGAGCCCAAGCTCCACTTAAACATCCCGGAACCCCGAGGGTCCCGGGCGGGCACTTTGGGCGGTCGCTGAGCTGGAGACCCCTCTGGCGACTCAGCAGCCTGGCCGCGCTCTCCCGCAGGATCCAAGTGCAAGTGTTCCCGGAAGGGGCCCAAGATCCGCTACAGCGACGTGAAGAAGCTGGAGATGAAGCCAAAGTACCCACACTGCGAGGAGAAGATGGTTATGTGAGTTCGGAGGGGGCATGTCCCGTGGCGGGGCTGGATCGGGCTAACACGCTCTTCTCTCTGCCTTTGCCCAGGCCCCGGGGAGCAGTTTGTCATCAATCCTCCGGCAAGTCCTCGGGACATTGTCCGACAGTCTGGAAAGAGGGTCTCTGGCGGGTCTCTCTGAGCCTGTCCTTGTTAGGACTCAAACTGGCAGGATGGGGCTTTCCTGTGGGCGAGCGGTTCTGGTGCTCCCACTTAGGATATCTACACCAGATCCATTCGGGACACACACCCAGCGCTTCCTCCCTCTTACCGAAGAGAGAAGTAACAGACCCTTTTCAGTCAGGGGTTTGGCCACAGCGGTGGACAGTTTGGGGCTCTCCCGGCTTTCATTGTGAGAATGCGCCTCTCTCTTCCTCCAGCAGCCGGGCTCCTTGTGGGTCCGTGAGTGTGAACAGTGTTGGAGAAAGTGCTCTGCTGGGGTTAATGTGCCATGCCACCGCTGCAGCTGCTTGGTGGGGATGCCGGCAAAGTCTTTAAAACTAGGGCAGAAAGAGAACACTGCGTTTCCTGCTCCTCAGCCTTCCCAATTAACCACTTGAAGCCAGCGCAGCGGTTCCCCCATCAATACACTCTTGGCCAGGAAGGCAGCCCTTGGCAAAACAGCTCCCAAATATTTGCCATGGACCATTGGCCCCTCTTCCCCTCCCCCAGAAACAGGACACACTTTATTCTCAGTCTGGGCAAGTGCCTTCCACCGACTGCCCTTGCCGGCCCAGAGGCCTTCAGGCAGCGTCTGTGAAGGAAGGGCACACCCCCACCGGGCACCTCACAACTTCCACCAGCTGAAGTTAGGCTAATTCAGAAAGCCACAGGACCTGAACTGACCCGAGTCATGAGTTTCCAAATTAACCTCCTTATAGCCCCCTTGTCTTGCAGGGCAGATAAAGGAAAACTACCCTTTTAAGAGTGGGCAGGCTCAGGGTTAAAAGAAATGGCAGGCTTCACAGTATCTCAGAATTTCTAGTCTGGAGGTTCAGAAATGTTAGAGAAGATTTCAAGCTGTCTCTCAGACCTCCAGGGGAGAAAAATAACTTGGGGTGCATCAGCAACTCAAAGGGACAGACTCTGCCCCAGACAGGTTTGTTCCTTTCTTGACTAAACTCCAGGGAGAGAGAGAACACTGCCAAGCAAGAGTATGGACAGGCTTCATGTAGACTTGGGAAAATTTGCAGGGACCTCATGAGACCAATACCTCTTCTGGGCCTTCCTCTCCACCCATCCTTGACAGCCTGAAGGCTCCTTGCCCTTCTACCAGACAAGGGACCTGCACTTTTTGCCAAAACAGGTTTTTAGCCACAAAGGTTGATGGCACGTTCTCCAGCTTCCCCTGATTCTCTCAGAGACCTCACCTGGGGGGGTATCGAATATGGGAAAGCTCTTTTTTAAAAAAAAATATGTATTTATAACTTGCAGGAGGGTTCAGGCCTTCCACCAGGTGTATCCCAGGAAACAAACACAGCTCCAGGCTTGGTGGCAAGGACACTTACCTACTGAGCCATCTTGTCAGCCCAAGTTCAAGTTCTTGAAGGGCGATTTGTGTTATATGTCCAGAGAGTTCTCATTCAAACCATTGGCACCCCAGAACTGCTGCAACCCAGACTTAGTTATTGGATCTTGAATCCCAAATTCTGCACCCCGCTGCTGATTCGCATAACCACAGTAGTCCGAGCAGCTCTGAGGGTTGGGACCTGAACTCTTTCTTGCTCTCTCTGACCTTCAGAAGTGGGATGCTCTGTCTGCACCTTGGCCTATGGAAAAGGAGCTTTTTACTTGAGTTGGCCACTTGGCGCAACAGCAGCATTGTGGGTGTGGAGGAAATACGGGTACTAATTCTGCAGGAGGGCAGAGGTGTAGAGGGAGGGCCCCATGCTTGGAGCCTGCAAGGATCCACCTGTCTCCAGCAAAGCGCTATCCAATTACCTGGTGTTATCAAATGTCCATCCTGATCTTAGACTAGGGAGAGCAGGAACCTGAAACAGCAGTATTCTGTCCCCGTTCTGCTGGCAAGATTGTGTTCTGTCCCTACAGACTGGGAGATTGTATTCATAACGACCCTGCCCCCTTCTAGAATCTGGCCTGTAAACTCTAACTCTTCTTCCCCCTTAGGAGCCAGGTGGGGAACAAGCTGACCTCCCTACACATCTGTGACCCCTCAGGAAGTCAGGTCTCCACTTTACATCTTCCACGTGGACCCTCATTCTCAACCATAGAACAGCTTCCCCTCCCAGAAGTTTCTGTAACTCCCACCATCCCCCTAATGACCCTGACTGAGTGAGGTGCTTCAGACCAGTCAGGCCTGAGCTCATATTTGAAGTGTGTCTTCCTCGGGGCTGCTTCATCTTTTCTGACTAATTAGTAATAATGGTGGTTACTGGGCGCCCGCCAGGGACTGGACACTGTGCATAGGTTACACCTTTAGCTCCTTTAGTAACCCCGTGAGGTAGGTCCTTCTGTTGTACCTGTTGAGCAGACAGACCGCCACTTACAGGGATCCAGACTCAGCTAGCTGTCTCTGTACCAGGTCCTGCTTCTCCCTTGCAGAGCTAGGCCACCGTGGAGCTGGAGCTTTGGCTAAGAGAAGCCCAGAGAAGGAAGGTTTTATCTTGCTGTCCCCGAAAGAGAAAACTGCAGCCTCACAGTCAAGCATCAACTGGGCTACCAGGCCCTTTCTCCAGGATCAGCAACCGCCCAGCCCAGGGACAACTGCAGAGGGTTCGGGGGCTGGGCTTAAGAGTTAGAGTCTATGACACATGCAGGACATGGCTCAGCCCCTCAGTAGAGTTCCTCCAATCCAAGGATGGTACTTGGCATGAGCACCTTCTAGCAACGGTTCTGTCTACCTCTGAACCATGGGACGAGCCCCTGGTCGTTGCTCCCCGAGAGCCTTGCTGGGGATCGCAGACTGCTGGGTGCTGTCGGGGGATAGGGACTCCCCAGGGAAAAGTAAAACTCACTCCATACAGGCTAACCCCATAACGGAGGCTGAGACACAAAACATCAAAAGGCTGACTTGGGACTGACTGAGCCCTTGAAATTTGAGGGAGGGGCGGGGCCGCTCAGTGCTCTGGTCCTGCAAGCTGTTATTCAGACGGCTAACCCTGTCCCCATCCTGCTGTGTTTCAGCATCACCACCAAGAGTATGTCCAGGTACCGGGGCCAGGAGCACTGTCTCCACCCTAAGCTACAGAGCACCAAACGCTTCATCAAGTGGTACAACGCCTGGAACGAGAAGCGCAGGTACAGCATCTCCTCTCACCTCCCCCTCCCCCCCCAGCCCCTCGCCCACCATGGCTATTAGCTATGGCTTTCAGGATGAGAAGGGACCCACACACCATGTCATCTATTAGCCTCATCTAATGTGTGACACCCCACAAAATAGCTGACGCTGTTCCCATCCCCCACTGTGGGGCGCTCACCACTTCTGCTCCCTGGACAGCTCTGAGCACTGCAGGTGAACTGAAATCTGCTTTCATTTCATAGTCCTTTGTGAACATTTTCATAAAGACTTGTTTTCAATCTGATGTTTATGGGTATTAAGGCTGCATGAATGTTTGTGTAACACCTTACATGCCTGGTGCCCAAGGACTTCAAATAAGATTCATCAGATCCCCTGATACTACAGTTACGAATGGCTGTGAGGCTCCATGTGTGTGTCAGGTCCTCTGCAAGAGCACCAAGGCTTTGAGCTCTTTAGCCATCGTCCCTCTAGCCCCTAACTTACATACTATAGTCTTAAGTGCATTTTTTAATTTAAGTCGCAAGAGCTGAACATGACCGGGTGAGCACCAAGGTGCCCCATGCTCTGCTCTTCTCTGGTGCCTTCTCAGGCAGGTTCTGGGGCTGCTTGAGTTCAGCCCCTTCCCATCTGAGCCACTTTACCCAAATGGGGCAGAGGTTAAGACCTTTGGTGCCTTGGGGCAGACACCTCTGCTGACTTGGCAGTTTCTCTATCATCCAAAGGGGGCTTCCTACTTCTACCTTGGGGTCCCCAGGTCTGGCCTTGGAAGGAGAGGTCCCTTCCCAGCTCCTCTGTACCCCATGACCATGAATTTGACCTGAGCAAGCCACTCCTCAGACCCCCGCGGCCTGTTCTCTTGTACCTTTACCTGCAGCAAAGCTGGGAAGGACACACACTTGGGTGACTTCCGAGGATCCCAGTATTTTACTCTAAGAGGGGGCAACCAAGACCAGATGGGGACAGGGTCTGACTTTCACAGCACCTGGAAAAGTCAGGGCAAGAAGCCAGGACCCTGTGGGGTGTTGGGTCTGGCACTGCTTTCCCAGTATGTGGCCCAGTGCCCCCCAGCCCCAGTCTTGTGACCAGCTCTCAGAGCTGACAACCCTGTTCAGCTTCTGCACCTGAATCCTTTCTTGCTCTCTCCAAAACTGCCTCATCTGCAATTGCCTGAAATAGAAAGTGGTGAAGTGAGCGTGTTCCCCACATATCTGATGGGAGTGCAGCCCTCTTTCTGGTCAGGGTATGCAGTTCACATGGCAAACGCAGGGCCTGCCCCACCCACCCCCTGCCACCCCCTGCCACTTCCCAGGCCTGTGTCATCAAAAGCAGGATCACTTCAGGGTTAGTTTATGGAGGTTGAGAAGTCTTGCCCCGACACCTGGAGACATTCTGACCAACCTTCTGCCCATCTTGTTTCTTCCTCCACATGGGCGTGTTTTTGAAGAGGAGGCACCTGTGGGGATCCCAAACCCCACCCCACCCCAACCCCAACCCCACTGTTCTACTTTTGCAAACTTCTCTTGTGAAGGCTGCAAGAGCTCCCTGCTACTAGGGCCTCTACCAATTTGCTACATCAAGAGTTCAGAACCGTTGTGGGAGAGACATTTGCTTGTTTGTTTACTTGTTTGTTGACACAGGTCTCACATAGCCCAGGCTAGCATCCACTCAACCCCAAAGCAAAGGATGACTTTGAATCATGAGTCCTAATCCGTCCACCTCCCAAGTGTTGGGATTACATGGTTACAGGCCCATGAGTTCTGAATTCATCCATGTCACAGGGCACAGAAGCATCCGGGAATAGGGAACCGCCACGCCTGCCCTTTCCCTTCTCACCTTTTAACCCTTTTAAAGGGTTAAAAATGACTTAATGAATACAGATGTAGATAAAAGAACTGTTCAAAGTCAGAGAGAGAGCAAACATACATGTTCGATAGCTCAGGATGGAGGAAAGAGAAAAATGCAGGGCAGGGTCAGGCCTCTGGTCCGCGGCACTAATAAATGAGAATCTCTGGCTGTCACGAAAGGTGGCTGCATTCAGCATTTTTATTTTGTTTATATGTGTGTGTCTGTGTGGCTGTATGCCTGTGTGCCTTGTGAGTGCAGGTGCCTGAGGCAGCCAGCAGAGGGCTTTGGAGCTGGAGTTACAGGCATTTGTGAACCACCTTATGTGGGTGCCAGGACCTGAACTTGGGTCCTCTGGCAGAGCAGTGACATATCTTGGGCACGATCTCTCCAGTCCCCAGGCAGTTTATTTCTGTGCCTGATCAAGGGCTTTCACTGGAAAGAGGGGCAGTGAGCTGAGTGTGGAGTACAGCCCGGAACTAGGACTATGGGCGTAAGGGAGCATGCCCATCCTCATGTGAACTCTGGCGTTGGCTTCGATCACATCCTCAGAGCCATCTCCCCTCTCCCGGCCCCTGGCCTGGGAGGAGGCCCACAGACAAACCCACTAGCAGCAGCTGTAAGTAGCCTGAGCCGCTGACCACTCTGTCCTCTCTTCCTAGGGTCTACGAAGAATAGGGTGACCGATCTCAGGAGGAAAAACTCCAGGCCAGTTGAGAGACTTCAGCGGAGAACTTTGCAGATTAAAATAAAAGCCCTTTCTTTCTCAGACAAATTATATATTGCTACGAAGCTCTTCTTACCAGGGTCAGTTTTTACATTTTATAGCTGTGTGTGGAAGGTTTCCAGATGTGAGACCCAGCTCTCCCGTACTCCAGACTTCATCTCCAGCGGATTTTTGCCGAAACAGGGGAGGCAGGGTGGGGAGGGGGGGGGGATAACTCAAGCCTTTCCTTTTTAAAATAAGGGGTTTTGTATTTGTCCACATGTGACTACACATCTGAGCTTTATAAGCGCCTGGAAGGGACAATGAGCTTGGTTGAGGCATTTCATTGCACCGTTGCTCCGGTCCAGGCTTGCAAAGCTTCCGCTCAGGGGGCCTGGCGCCTCGGCACAGCTGCCATGGGCACTCCTGGGCTTATGACTGGTCAGGGTTTCCATGTGACTTGACAGTGGCCCCTGTTGTAGGGCAACTGGAACAGGTCCTTCGACATCTGTGCCGCCAGGAACTCAATCTTGTTACCAGGATAAGCTCATCCCCGCCCCCCACCCCAGTTCATGATCAGGCAAGCGATCCTTAAAGGAGCTGGGTCTTTCTTCCAACCTTTCTGTGGCTTTGGTAGTTGATGCTTCTGAAGTATGGGATGGTCCTTGCACTGTGAGAAAACAACCCAAGGAAGAAACGGAAAGATTCAGGGATATATGCACAACACAGCCGGAGCTACACCTCCTATTGGCAAGGGGAAACTTTCAAAGCTTTGTTTCTTCCCCGCACCCCAACAGAAAGCACACTCCCCTTCAATGCAGATGCAAACAGTGCAGTCCTCTTTGGAGCTAGGAGTTAGGATGATCCTGTACCCTCTCCTGTGTACATACCACCTTCCGTGCACCCTGCCGCACACTGCCCTTCAGTAGAGGCCGCGCTGGACGGCTGTTTCTCTGCTATGTAAATGCTGAGAGCCTTGAGCTGCATGCAGGTTTCATGTTCTTTCTAAGATGAAAAAGAAAGTAATAAAATATATTTGAAGTTACCAAAATTCTAGACTCCTGGACTTTTTTTCCTCTCTAAGCCAGATAACAATAAAATGTTGGCCTCACCCTAAATAAACGGGCACAAGTGGGTGGGAGAGAAGAGCGGTGTGTCACAAACAGTCTCAGTGGAATGTGTGGGGTTGTGCTGTTCCTGGGAGCCAAGGGGCCAGGCCTGGAGGCGAATGTTCCCCACACTCTGCTGCAGCAGGTTGGTGGGAGCAGGCAGGTGGAGGCTTGCAGGACGGGGGAATCCCAAGGATAATGTGATTCAAGATGCCTTAGGGCCCACAGCTCTGAGACCCCTGTGCAGGGGCAGGAGCTCCACTAGGAAGCCGAGTGGGGTCTGCTTCTGCTTCTGGGAGATGCCTGTGACTGCAGAGCACACCTGATGGTGTCTCTGGGGATGCAGTGATGGAGGAAAAACACTGAGACAGGCTATAGGACTGGTGACCTGTATCCTACTGAGTACAGCTCCAGTCAGTCAGTCCCATCATCCTCTAGTCTGGCTGCTCAAGGGGACACGTCCTTAGACTAGGAACCTGGAGCCACACCCCTTCACTTCATGACACTGGCTCTGCTCGCATTTACAAGGACACACAAAGTCCCCTCTGCTGATGCGACCCACAGGATGATGTTGTGACCCTTCCTATCTCAGCCATGCTGCCTCTCTGGCTCCAAGCTACCTCTCATGAGTTACTGGACAATTAAGAAAGTCGCCCGAAGGAGCCCAGGACCCTTGTTATCACACTCTCCAGCGGCTGAATGGCCACCTTTCCGCTGAGGGCTGGGACCCATGAATCCTCCACCCTGTCTTTAACTTTCCTTCATTAGAGAGGAAAATGGCATAGTAACCCTCATCCGAAGCCAGAGACCAATAGACATTACAGAGCAGGAGAGCCCCCATAGAAACTCACAGGCCAGAGCAGGGGCAGCAGAGGACAGGCTCCACCTCCCGGGTGCCCAAGGTCTGCTTGATCCTGGTGTAGCACCAGTAGGGCCTCATAACAGGGACCCTGTGTGAAGCAGTCTCTAGAAAGAGCCCTGCTTCACTGCAGCTGACAGCACATGGTGCTGGACACTCATGATGCTCCAAGGACTCACTGTGTCCTCACACAACACTCTACAGACCACCTTCTCACAGTCACTCTGCCCAAGGGTCTGTCCTGGTCACCTAGACTCCCATTAGAACTGGCTACATGGTTTGCTCACTGTTCAAATGAACCTTTATGTAAGAATAATTAACGTGCTGTGTTTTAAATGGGGTATTTTGGATGTTTGCAGTGCAAGGAAATAGTTAAAGCTTGAGGTAATGGATATGATAATCACCCTGATCTGATTATTATGCATGGTGCCCATGTATGGAAATATCACATTGTATTCCATGAATATGTGCAATTCATTTCTGTCAATTTAAAAACTGTTTGAGTGACAAGAAAGGAAAATGGCAGGTTTCAAGACGGCAACAGTTGAACATTAAACCCAGCATGGGTCCTTCATAGACGGGCCCAGGGCAGCTCACGTGCGGCAAGCCCAAGAGGCAGCCTGTCCCCAATGTCAGCTTCAATACCCATGAGGGTGGCACAGTGGCCTCGAATTACTACAGGGTTTGCTCTGTAATGTGGCCATTTTGAATGTCTAATGAGATGTGTTCTTGGAGGCCAGGGATTATCTCATGGTCTTCGTGTAAAACCTCCCTAAATCTATGAAGGTACAAGGCACCATGTTTACTCCTTACCCATGAGCCTTCTCTGCCACCATGGAGGCAGGAAGCTGAGGACAAAACTAAGCCTATATGGACTATGTTGTTCCTATGCAGACAAACCTGATGTTTAACTTCTAAACTGGGAATGATAAAAGACCAAACCCACTTCATCAATTCTTGACTTGTGGATCTTAAACTAACCTGGGATGGAGCTCAGTAGTAGAGCTCTTACTGGCACAGGTGAGGCCCTGGGTTTGATTATCAACAGCACGAATCAACCTAAAACTCACCTGCCATAGTTAGCATCAGCTGTTAACTCGACACAAACCTAGAGCCTCCTGGGAAGAGGAAACCAAACTGAAGAATTGCCTTTATCAGACTGCCCTGTGCCCATGCCAGGGACGCTGTTTCTGAATTGCTAATCAATGTAGGGAGTCCAGCCCACCCACTGTCAGAGGATGTGGGATGTCCTTCTGTATGCTGTGAATATGTTTTATTATCATGGGTTAATAAAGAAGCTGACTTGACCAATAGCCAGGCAGAATACAACCAGGCAGGAAGTCCAAGTAAAGATACAGGAAAAAGGAAGGTGGAGTCAGGGAAACACTGGCAGATGCAAAATGTAAGTCAAAGCTCTGGCCACGTGGCAATACATAGATTAATAGAAATAGGTTAATTTAAGATGTAAAAGCTAGTTAGCAATAAGCCTGAGCCACTGCCAGACAGTTTGCAATGAATATTAAACCCCTGAGTGGTTATCTGGGACCTGGGGATGGGAGAGAAACCTCCAGTTACAGTCAGAGATGCCATCCCCAGGCCTGGGTTGCATAAGGAAGGTAACTGAGCAAAGGCGTGAGCCAGTAAGCTGTACCTCTGTGGTTTCTGCTTCCGTTTCCTGCCTCTAGATGTTTGCCTTGTCTTCCCTCAGTGATGACCTGTAGCCTGTGAGCTAAAATAATTGCTTTGCTTCCTGAGTTGCTTCGGGGTTTGGTGTTTACCATAGCATTAGATAGTCAAGCGAGGCCATTACCTCCTTCATTTAAACAAAGCACTTTCAGGTTCGGCTTGGTATGTGTCAGTCGTCATGGTTGGACACTGTGGGGCCATTACTGACTAAAATAAAGAGTCACTTGCACAAGCATCACAACATTGCAATGGCTGATCTGATAAACAACTACTGATAAACAGAAGGGCGGAGCAAACAGCGTGGAAACTCTGCACGAAAGGGCCATTTCTGTCCCTGAAGGACAGAGCAGAAAGCTGCAAGATTCATCATGCTATTAAAATTGCCTACAATCTAAGATGTTGTTTATTTCTGGAATCTTCCACCTAATATTTTGGGGCAACGACTAACTATAGTTAACAAAACATCGGGTATTGAAAGCACTGCCCGTGAAGCCACAGTGAGAGGTTGCTGTTCTCAAACACGACTGGCTAGCTGTTGGCATTCTGGCTTCAGGACCCTCCAGGAGCACAGAGCAGACCAAGACCCCAAGTGGTGGGTTAACTGCTACACCCTGTCCTGGCCACCACACCCCACCCCTGGCATGAGCCCCAGGAGACAAGGAATTCCCATGGTGAGTGTAGTTTGAAAGCTAAAGTGGGAAGGGTAGAGGTGTTGAGAGCCAGAGAGCCAGCCTCCTTCCTGTTACTGCAGTTGGTGTAGATTCAAACTGGACTCGACAAAGAAAGAGGAAACAGGGAAAAGGTGTGAGCTCTGGGGGAGCTTTCAGAGTGTCGGACCCCTGCTCCTGAGATGGTGTTAGCTCTGGGGGAGCTTTCAGAGTGTCGGACCCCTGCTCCTGAGATGGTGTTAGCTCTGGGGGAGCTTTCAGAGTGTCGGACCCCTGCTCCTGAGATGGTGTTAGCTCTGGGGGAGCTTTCAGAGTGTCGGACCCTTGCTCCTGAGATGGTGTTAGCTCTGGGGGAGCTTTCAGTGTGTCGGACCCCTGCTCCTGAGATGGTGTTAGCTCTGGGGAAGCTTTCAGAGTGTCGGACCCCTGCTCCTGAGATGGACTTACTGATCTACCTGAGACACCCAAATTCTTCTTTACCCTGGGACCTCTCCACCACCACAGGCTGACTTGGTGGGAGCTTTGAGGAGATTCCCAGGCTCCTGTCACTTTGGGTAAGTAAGACGGTACAAAAGTCCCACCTCCAATGAGGAATCTTTCCAATCTTCTCATATGAGTTCAGATTATCTGACCTTCACACTAGGTATTCCAAAATGCATTAAAGGTTCCACACATTCCTCATAGGTTCCTCACACGGGGCACCAGTGTGGATTAAGTGAATTAGTGATTAATTCTGAGTCACCAATAATGCATTAGTGTGGAATTAAGGAGGGAAAAGCACCTCCCCCTTGGACTCACTAACCTGTCCAGATTTGAACTCTCTGCTTCCTGCCTCCGGCTGTGTGCCACCCTTCCTGGCACAGGTCTTTGCTCTCTTTTTATTAAATGGCGCAGACATATCACACGAGGATAGAAATGGCACACTTTGCAGAAACAGTTAATAGAATTTTACTAGGGATTAAGTTGCTGACCCCAACGGATCCAGATAACATCATTGTTTATCAACCAGTATCCAGAAACGGCAGCTTGCAACCTCTGGATTTGCTGCTTGTCAGCAAATGATACGTGTGCGTTATCTGGGAGGGAGGGGGGATGGAAGAGTCCAAAACCTAAAATCACAGGTAAATACGCTTTAGTTTGGGTTGTAAAAGCTGGTTACACAGGAAATCCAAGGCTGGTTGGTTACACTGGTCTCTAAAAGACAGGTTAACAAACAGGCCAGGCACACAGTAGGACAGCAGTCTTCCGTGACCTCAAGGTGTGCTATAAACACTGGCTGTGAGGTCCAGCAAAAGTTCCAGCCTCTAAGAATGTAAAAATATTTCCCTGATATTTCATTGGCACAGTGAGGGACAGCGTTGCCCAGGTTGGTCCCCTTTCCTGAGAGGCAGAATTCACTGATTCCTGGACAGAGCCATGGCTTCCTCATCAGACCCCCACTCTGTCCCTACACTCTGAGCTGGATGCCCGAGACCCTTTGCTGTCTGTGAGGCAAAGACACTGCCTAGATTGCATGTTGGTCTACATACCATGCAACAGGGGCACATGTCAGACTTTCGGGGCCACTCCAAAACAGTGCCTGGTCCTAGGTTCAAAGGAGACCCCTGACCCAGACCTTGAAATTACCCATGGAAAACCACAAGCCATAATCAAGCACAAAGTCCTGCCCCAACAGCAGGGAGGCATGGTGGCAGGGTAAGCAGGAGCGGGTGAAATCCCCCAAACTAGACCACTCCATGGGCATATTAAAGAAAAAAAGATTTATTTTGGGGGAATCCAAAACTGTCATGGCTACCACGCAGGGCAGCAAGAATGGTACAGTTATGGGGGAGGGGTCATGTCGCAGAGGGAGGAGGTGAGTTAACTGGAACAGCCTGGGAATATGGGGCCTTGATCTGTTGGACACTTGCTTGGGTTAACAGGGAACTAGATGCCCTAGTAGGAATTGTAGAGAGGATAAGAAAGCCCTGGATTTTCCCGGCAGAGAGAAAGCCACTTTACAGGGTTTCTGAGGAATGCCAATTGTCAGAGTCCAGCCCAAGCTGAGCCAGACTGTCATCCATGACACCTGTCAATCATGATACTGTCAATGGCACTGCCATTTTGGGGAGCTGGGACCTAACAAGGAGGAGCAGGGGCAGCAGGGGCATCTCATCCCCTGTCAGGAACAGAGTGAGATGTGGGCATTTCTCAGCCCACTGTGTCTTCATTCAGTCCAGAACCCCAGAAGGGACGGTGCCACCCACATTCGAGGTTGTTTCCCTTCTCAGGCAGACCTCTCTAGAAACACTACTGGGTGTCTCTCTGAGGTCATTGTTAAGTTGACAGTGAAGTCAGCCATCACTCATCCTCCAAAGTCCCAGGGTGGCCAGGGTATAATATATTTGATTGCCGTCATGAGCCTGGAAGGAAAGCACACAGGGTCTGGGGTCAAGGGTTATCTACAGGCCAATCAGTCACTTCCAGCACCTCCTCCAATTGAGTCTGCATGCCTCATATGTTTAGCCCTTAACCAACACCCTGGTCCAGAACTTTGGGCTCTACAGACCCCTACAACCACAGGCTGGTCATAGTGTACTATCCAGCAACTAGAGCTAAACAGTTCATAAAGTAGCTGGCTCCATAGCTGGAAAGTCCAAAGGCTGTGTCCTTAAAACAGAACACAAAATAGTGCACCCTGGAGCTGCCCCTGGGCTCTGCAGAGACAAGGCCTTTCTCAAGTGGAAACTGGGAATGATGGGAAGACAGTCTTCTCGATGCTGTCCCTGTCTGTCCTCAGCCACCCCAGGAGATAGCTTCGAATCCTGTGCCATCCTGGGTACCCTTGCCACACCACCTTCCACGTGAGGCTGGCTCATTTTCTCTATCCTGAATGCAATGTCTTTATTAACCCCACTTGAGTCCCTATAACTGTCCCTAGCCACTTAAGGACACACACCAGGAAGGAGTTTACAGACCTTCAAGGCCTCATCTGAGAGAGCAGTCTTTCTGCCCCCAATCCCTGCTCCAGCCTCGGGTTTGGGCAGTCAACACTCTGGACCTGAGCTACTAGTTCCAACTAAACTTAGTCCCACCATTCTTCCCATAATTCCAACCTTTGGGGAGGGTTTGGAATTCATGTCACTTATTCTGTATTAGAGCCCTGAGCTGTTTGGGAACACCACTGAGGACCAGGGAACTAGGAAAAGTCATACTTGCCCACGCTGAGCCCACAGCCATGTGGCTTACACGTGTCCTCCCTTGGCCATGCCAGCTCTATGTCGTGGATGCCGGCATCGTCTGCTACACTGGGCTATGTGCTGGAAGCTTTGGGTGGACATGGCAGAGCCCCTAAAAGCCAGGGCCCAGTGGAAAACACAGACTAGGAGGGTGTGGTCCTGGAGGGGGGGCACTGATTCAGGGAGGGTGTGGCACCTCAGCCCAGTCTCACCTCCTTCCTGTCTCACCATGTGGTACTTTCTACACTCACATCTGCGACCTCAACACCACCCGCCACGAGGCCCCCACCAGCACCAGGCAGTTACTGGTGACATGTTCCCAAACTCTGAAACTATTGACTGAACAAACCTCTTTTCTTTAGACATTATCCAGCATCACATAATCATTATCAACACGAAACAGACGAATAACATCTATCCTTGGTTTTTTTGTTTTGTTTTGTGAGGGTTTGTTTTCACTTGTGTGTTATGAGGTATGCACATGCGAGGGCAGTGCCCGTAGAGTCCAGAAGAGGACTTTGGATTCCCAGGAGCCGGAGTGATAGGCAGTTGTGACCCATTTGATATGGATGCTGTGAAAAGAACTCAGCAGTTTGTGCCGAACCATCTCTCCAGCCCCTAGTCTTGTTTTGTAGTAGTAAAGGCTCAGTTACACAAGGACATCCAGGAGCCAAATCTCCATGTCAGGATTTCTCCCGAGCAAGCCTCCACATTTCAACACGCCTTGTCGCT